>NC_040096.1:67859001-68167806 GCF_003369695.1 Bos indicus x Bos taurus
TAAACCTTCTGTTTGTCAGCTGTTGAGACATTTATGTGCCCGTCCTTGGGAAGCTGGATCGGTTCCAATACCACATGTGAAGACAGAACCTGGGGAGCACAGGAGATCCCCGCCAGGGTTCTCCCACTGATAGCCTCATGAACTCAGAGTTCTGTCAACACAATTTTATTAAACTATAGATCACTTCTCTTGTAGGTTTTCCAAAGATCAACTAGACTCTTGATATAAAGACGTTGCTAGCACAATTTCTAGCAACTTTTCTCTTTAAGACATTTTTCAGTTGAGTAAGGGACAGGGCAAGGGTGTCCTGGGGTAAATATGTCCAGTCTCTGAGAACAGGATGGTATCAGACAGGGGCGGGCATGTTAGGATGTTGGAGAATCTGAGCCTGAAAGGTTAGGTCAGAGGGCAGGTGGCCCGGGTGAGTGGTCATGTTAGGAGAATCTGAACGGTCGTGGATAGGTATTACGAGGGGCTTATCCCAGTAACTCTATTGATGACAACTTTACTAGAGCATTTTCTTCCCACCCTGACTATTGGAGCAAAAATATAGCTAGAAGTAAAACAATAACTTTCCATTATGATAGGAAGACAAATGTTTGATAAACAGTTCAACTGAACTAGTAGGATCAGTCTCACAGGCCTGACCCAGATTCTTTGGCCAGCTGTTTGCCGTTGTCATCTTCGTATCCTGATGAGGGTGTCATTTGAGCTTAGTTACTTGAAGTCAGGTGTCAGAAATATGGAACAAAGTCCACTCAGGTGGAGAGGCCTTGTGTGTGTGTGTGTGTGTGTGTGTGTAGGTTCAAGATTCTTTTTTAAAAACTGAAGTACAGTTGATATGCAATGTTGTCTTAGTTTCTGGAGTACATCAGAGTGATTCAGTTTTACATGTATATATTTCCCTTTTTCATACTCTTTTCCATTATGGGTTGTTACAGGATACTGACTATAGTTCCTGTGCTCTACAGTAGGACCTTACTGCTTATCCATTCAATATACAGTCACTTGCATCTGCTAATCCCAAACTCCCAGTTCATCCCTCCCCAACTCCGCATCCTCCTTGGCAACCATGCGTGTTTCCTCTGCGTCTGTGAGTCTGTTTCCGTTTCTGTAAGTCAGTTCGTTTGTACCATAGTTTAATTCCATGTATAAGTGATACCATATATTTGTCTTTCTCTTTCTGATTTGCTTCATTTAATTAATTATCTCTAGGTCCGTCCACATTGCTGCAAATGCCATTATTTCATTATTTTTTATGACTGAATAATATTATACATATGGATATATTATGTAATAGTATACATATGGATATATATATAATGTTAGGCTTCCCTAATGGCTCAGACAGTAAAGAATCTGCTTTTGATGCTGGAGACCTGGGGTCAATCCCTGAGTCGGAAGATCCCCTGAAGAAGGACTGGCTACCCACTCCAGAATTCTTGCCTGGAGAATCCCATAGACAGAGGAGCCTGGAGGGCCATGTTCCATAGGGTCCAAACAGTCAGACACGACTGAAGTAACAGTATATATATGTATATATATATATAGTATCTTCCTTATCCATTCATCTGTTGATAGATATTTAGGTTGCTTCCACGTCTTGGCTATTGTAAATAGGGGTGCATGTGTCTTTTTGAAATAGAGTTTTGTCCAGATATACACCCAGGAATGGAATTGCTGGATCATACAGCAACTCTGTTTTTAGGTTTTTAAGGAAAATTCATACTATTTTTGATAGCAGTTGCACCAACTTACAATCCCACCAACAGTTTAGGAGGGCTCTCTTTTAGAGGAGGTTTTTAAAATTAGATGTGGGCAGTAGCAGCGGCGCCGGGTCTGGAGTGGAGGTGCTCCAGCGGTGTTGTTTTGAGCGGCGGCAGTTCTCGCTACAGCGCCAGGGCAAGTCCGGTTCGTGTTCGTCCGCGGAGATCTCTCATCTCGCTCGGCTGCGGGAAATCCGGATGAAGCGACTGAGTCCGCGATGGAGAGAGAAAAGCACCAGTTCTGTAAACTCTTTATTGGTGGCTTGAGCTTTGAAACTACAGAAGAAAGTTTGAGGAACTACTACGAGCAATGGGGAAAACTTACAGATTGTGTGGTAATGAGGGATCCTGCAAGCAAAAATCAAGAGGATTTGGTTTTGTGACTTTTTCTTCCATGGCTGAAGTGGATTCAGCCATGGCCGCAAGAAGTCATTCAGTTGACGGGAGAGTGGTTGAGCTAAAACGTGCTGTTGCAAGACAGGAATCTGGAAAGCCAGGGGCTCATGTAAGTGTGAAGAAGCTGTTTGTTGGTGGAATTAAGGAAGATACTGAGGAACATCATCTTAGAGATTACTTTGAGGAATATGGAAAAATTGATACCATTGAGATAATTACTGACAGGCAGTCTGGAAAGAAAAGAGGCTTACTTTTGATGACCATGATCCTGTGGATAAGATTGTGTTGCAAAAATACTATCAATGGTTATAATGCAGAAAAGAAAGGCTTTGTCTAGACAAGAAATGCAGGAAGTCCAAAGTTCTAGAAGTGGAAGAGGAGGCAACTTTGGTTTTGGAGATTCTCGTGGTGGTGGTGGAAATTTTGGACCAGGACCAGGAAGTAACTTTAGAGGGGGATCTGATGGATATGGAAGTGGCTGTGGATTTGGGGATGGCTATAATTGGTATGGAGGGGGACCTGGAGGTGGCAATTTTGGAGGCGGCCCTGGTTATGGAGGAGGATAAGGTGGTGGAGGACTTGGATATGGCAACCAGGCTGGGGGCTACAGAGGTGGTTGTGACAACTATGGAGGAGGAAATTATGGGAGTGGAAATTACAATGATTTTGCAAATTATAACCAACAACCTTCTAACTATGGTCCAATGAAGAGTGGAAATTTTGGTGGTAGCAGGAACATTGGGAGACCATATGGTGGAGGAAGCCATGGTCCAGGAGGCAGTGGAGGAAGTGGGGGTTACGGAGGGAGAAGCAGATACTGAGCTGCTTCCTATTTGCCATGGGCTTCACTGTATAAATAGGAGAGGATGAGAGCCCAGAGGTAACAGAACAGCTTCAGGTTATCGAAATAACAATGTTAAGGAAAATCTTATCTCAGTCATGCATAAATATGCAGTGATATGGCAGAAGACACCAGAGCAGATGCAGAGAGCCATTTTGTGAATGGATTGGCTTATTTAATAACATTACCTTACTGTGGAGGAAGGATTGTAAAAAAAAAAAAAATGCCTTTGAGACAGTGTCTTAGCTGTTTAATTGTTGTTTCTTTCTAGTGGTCTTTGTATGAGTGTAGAAGCATTCCTTCTTTGATAATGTTAAATTTGTAAGTTTCAGGTGACATGTGAAACCTTTTTTAAGATTTTTCTCAAAGTTTTGAAAAGCTATTAGCCAGGATCATGGTGTAATAAAACATAACGTTTTTCCTTTAAAAAAATGTAAGTGCATGTGTAAAGAAGCTGTTGTACATTTATGATTTAATAAAATAATTCTAAAGGAAAAATAAGAGATGTGAATCCACGAGTCTATGCCTTCTATTAATAGTTTGGCAACACATGGATTAGTAAATAGTAACTGATAAGATCCTTTCTGATGTTGCTGCAACAAATCTTTTATGTCTTTTCCAATAAATAAAACCTCCAGATTATAATCCATGATCTTTAAGGATTTCATCTTCCAAGAGCTCACAGTGAAAGGGGCTAGCTACTAATTTTTCATTTTCCTTATGTGTTTTAATAAGGCCCTGACAATAATGTAATATATCCCCTTGGACTGAGGTTGGTCCATATATTCCCTCATCTAATCACAGGCCATCCTGTTAATTCTTTCAAAAGGACATGGCTCGTGCTCACCAAAAGGCATAGGTCTAAGGCCAAGAGGCTCTAGGAGAAGAGTTTTTGGCCGTGAAAGAACTGTTTCTGAAAGTTTTGCCAGTTGCAACTTGATGGTGCCACTAGTCCTTTCTACCGATGCTGAAGATGTGCACAGTGAAAAGGCCACGTAATTGGAAATGTCACATTAGATTTAATTATTTGTGCAGTAAAATGTGTTTCCCAATCACTGTGTAATTCAGAAGGACTTCCCCAGACAGGAATTATTATCTTTCCTATGACAGCATATTAAAAAGCAGAGACATTACTTTGCCAACAAAGGTCTGTCTAGTCAAGGCTGTGGTTTTTCCAGTAATCATGTATGGATGTGAGAGCTGGACTATAAAGAAAACTGAGCACTGAAGAACTGATGCTTTTGAACTGTGGTGCTGGAGAAGACTCTTGAGAGTCCCTCGGACTGCAAGGTGATCCAACTAGTCCATCCTAAAGGAGATCAGTCCTGAGTGTTCATTGGAAGGACTGATGTTGAAGCTGAAACTCCAGTACTTTGGCCACCTGATGGGAAGAGCTGACTCATTTGAAAAGACCCTGATGCTGGGAAAGACTGAAGATGGGAGGAGAAGGAGATGACAGAGGATGAGATTGTTGGATAGCATCACCGACTCAATGGACATGAGTTTGGGTAAACTCCTCCAAGAGTTGGTGACAGGGAGGCCTGGCGTGCTGCAGTCCATGGGGTCGCAGAGTCAGACACAACTGAGCGACTAAACTGAACTGAATTGAATAGCAATTTACCTACTGTTAAAGCCATTGCTCTCTTGCATGGAAAAGTGTCAAGCCAGTGTGAAAACATGAAGATCATTATGAACATATATTTATTTCTTTGAGATGGTGGCAGCTGGACAAAATCCAACTGCCATACGTCAAAGGGTCCCTTAGGAAGGGGAAAGTGGGCCTGTGACCCACAGAGTGACTTTCCTGGATTATACATAGGATGTACATTACAGCAAGCGTATACACTATGAACCAGTTGTGGGGAAAAAGCTCCTAAACATTCTTTTCCCCACAGAATCATTTTCTTAGGCACCCAGTGAGTAAAAGAATGTATATATTGGAGCCATGGCAATTGGGCTCCAGCAGGCACAACAGGTTTCCTCTCAGGTCCAAACCATATTTGTGTGACAGGGTTAAAAATTTCTCCTTTTTTATTACCACATCTGTTCTTCAGTGGCAGTTTCTTGAGCTTGCAGAAGGAAATCCTTCACTGAGTGAGCAGGGTTGACAGAGAGCGGTGGACATTCTCAACGCTGGACAGAACGATTATTTAGAGCTGCTTGCTGTCGGTGGCCGTACCAGCAAGCTGATTTCCTTTAGTTTCCATAGCCTTCGATTTCAAATGTCCTGGGGCTTTAATAGGTGGTAACTCTTTTGGTAATTGTATAGCATTTAATAACTTTGCAAGCCGTTTCCCATTATCATTGATTTATGGCTCTGTTGGGGCTTCCTTGCTGCGTAGGCTTTTCTCTAGTGGAGAGTGGGGGCTACTCTCTAGCAGCAGTGCAAGGGCTTCTCGTTGTGGTGGCTTTTCTTGTTGCCGAGCACGGGCTCTAGGGCGTGCAGGCTTCATGGCTGTGGCACGTGGGCTCAGCAGATGCGGCTCTCAGGCTCACAGTTGTGGTGCACAGGCTTAGCTGCCCCACGCCAAGTGGGATCTTCCCAGATCAGGGATCAAACAACGTCCCCTGCACTGGTGGACAGACTCTTTACCACTGAGCCACCAAGGTAGCCCTCGTTTACCATTTTTTTTTTTGGTAGGTTGTCCCGAAGAGGTAAAAAAACCTCATTGTTGCCATAATATCCCAAAGTCACGGGCCACTCCAAATGTATAAGAATTATCAGTATAAATAGTTGCTATCTGGTCTTTAGCTAGTTGACAAGCTTGAATTAAAGCAGTTCCGGTAAACAAGAGTTTTCAATTATGTGCACGTTGGACGTTACTATATTTACAGCTTGGTGATATTCTCGTGGTGCTGGAGAACACTCCTGAGAGTCCCTTGGCCTGCAAGGAGATCCAACCAGTCCATTCTGAAGGAGATCAGCCCTGGGATTTCTTTGGAAGGAATGATGCTGAAGCTGAAACTCCAGTACTTTGGCCACCTCATGCGAAGAGTTGACTCATTGAAAAAGACTCTGATGCTGGGAGGGATTGGGGGCAGGAGGAGAAGGGGACGACAGAGGATGAGATGGCTGGATGGCATCACTGACTCGATGGACGTGAGTCTGAGTGAACTCCGGGAGTTGGTGATGGACAGGGAGGCCTGGCGTGCTAGGATTCATGGGGTCGCAAAGAGTCAGACACGATTGAGCGACTGAACTGAACTGAATATTCTTGTTCATCTTTTAAGCAGGACCCATCAGTAAACCAAATCAGACCAGCATTGTCAATGGGAGTTTCTTGTAAGTCATTCCTAGCAAGAAGATAATCCATCAATAGAACATAGTCAGTCTTTCTAGATGGTGCTAATGGTAGAGAACCCACCCACCAATGCAGGAGACACAAGAGACTTGGGTTCGATCCCTGGGTCAGGAAGATCTGGTTGAGGACACGGCAACCCACTCCAGTATTCTTGCCTGAAGAATCCCATGGACAGAGGAGCCTGGCGGGCTAGAGTCCATAGAATCGCAAAGAGTCAGACACAACTGAGTGACTTAGCACACAGCAAACAGAATGCAGTCATGGTTGTTTAATCAGCAGTCCTTTCTACAGACCAAGTCTAGTGCATGACTTAGCAATGAAACAACAGGTAGAGAGAAAAGATAAATGCTTCCAGTCTGTGTGTTTGTTTAGTCACTAAATCATGTCTGATTCTTTTGCTACCCCATGGGCTGTAGACCACCAGTCTCCTCTGTCCATGGGATTTTCCAGGCAAGAATACTGGAGTGGGTTGCCATTTCCTTCTCCAGTGAATCTTCCCAACCCAGGGATCGAACCTGTGTCTCCTGCATTTCAGGCAGATTCTTTACCACTAAGCTACCTGGGAAACCCTCTAATCTGTTTACAAATGTGCAATTTACCAAATTGCTGTAAGTCATAATTAGCTTAAAGCAAAAGATCCCCTTATCTGGAAGATTAAAATTTAGTAATATTTCAGACAAAAAGTCACACAAATTTTATTTATATTTCATATTTATCAGTTCATTTAATCCAAGGTAATTAATTTTTGTTCTACTTGAGTCCAGTTTCTCCATTACTGTTTTGACTTTGCCTGATAACTGAGGAGCACAGTCACAGCGATAATTTTAAGAAGTTCGTGAGGTTTTTGTTAAGATTAGTATGATTTGCCCAATAAAGTGGGTGCCTTGATCACTGGAGATTGTGGAAAGCATAACCCTAAGTGGAAAACACAATTTCTATCAGCTTATTTGTCTCTGTGAGGGCATTAGCCTTGCAGCAAAGGAAGGCTTTAACCCCCCAAATGAAAAGCAGTGTTTGCCAGGGAGTCAGGAGGAGCCAAGCAGGCATCTTGGGTTTCCTGAAGCCCCAGCTGCTCAACTCACAGCTATCGTTACCATCTAATTTTTCTGATTTAGGAGCAGACTGTCCTAAGGACCTCAGGATGGCAGAAGTTTGACAATGAGGGGTTAATGTTCTGTAGAAGCAGGATGGACTTTATCTACATGTGCCATCATCTCTATGGTCAGTCGTCATTGCCTTGGCATGAAAGTCAGCGAGGGCATTTCCCAAATACTCGGGTTCAGTTCTTTAATGGGAGCCTCAATTTTGATGACAGATAGCATTTTATGTCAGAACATCTATGATTTCCAGGAATTTCATGTAATTTCTAAAATACATATAATACATATACTTACATAGACATAACATAAAGAAGGCTTAATGGTACGTCTTATTTGACAGTGCTTCCTACATAATTTAATCTACCAAATAAGCTTAGTTAGGTTAATATTTTTCTGAGATGACTCAGGGGCCCTATGAAGCACCTCAAAGTTAGCTGGAGGTCAAAAGAACTTTAATGAGAATTTGATATTCTAGACGTTTGTCAAAAATATCAGAAAGCTTCAAAACACTTGGTCAAATAGGATCATAGGCTACTGTGAAACAATACTTATTTACTTAACCAAAGTGACAAAAGATTTCAAAAGCAAGTACAGATCATATAAAGGCAAGGAAATTCACACCATCTGTTATCAAGAGTGGCACTGCAAGAGAATTTTGTTCTCTCAGCAGAGAGAAAACCAAATGCAGTCTTGCTTCAGCTTACCTTTAATAACACGTTTTATTTACCTAATTAAATGCAATCTAATTTTAATCAATTATGACCACATACAAAATTCTCAAGTTTTCTTTTCTATAACCTTACATCACTGCTTGTATTCATTATTTATTTGTCCTTTTTTTCCACCCAGAAACAACTCATTCTATGACAAAATTATACTCCTTTTTTTTCTCCTAAACAAAGATATTTCATTTTTTATATTTTCTGTCAACATTAGATAGACTACTTTTTTATAACTGAAATGCTTACTTTATTATTTTAGTATCTTTACTTACATAGATTATAATTTTTAAACCTTAAAAAACTTTAGTGAAAATCAGGAAGCAAGTAATTGACTCTGTCATACCAGTATTTCCTGATTAGCAAACCTAAGAATATACTCCATAACCTTTAAAAACATACCTTTTCCTCATAGCATAATTTCTCTTTTATGTGGTGTGAGACGTGTCTAATAAACCTGAATATCTTTAGTTTTTTTCTCTTGTAAGACAACAAAGTAGGTAAATGTAGACATGTTTACCAATGAAGGTTTTGGTACTTTTATCTTAATTGGAAATGATCTAGATATCAAAAAAAAATTCCCATCATCTATCCTAATTTAACAAAACTCTGGAGTTTTAAATTACCAAAAATCTGGAGGAACTACATTTAGACATCCCATAAAACATAATCATTCTTTAAGAGTTCACCTAAAACTTTTATCTCATTTATCTCTACTTCATTACTTGTGAAAATATCATCACACCAAGTTAATTTTCTTGCTGAGAAATTTTGTGACATAGATAACATGAACTTATTGACTTTCAGCAAACTTGTGCCAAGTCGCTTTAGTCATATGTGAATCTTTGAGACCCTATGGACTGTAGCCTGCCAGGCTCCTCTGGCCATGGGATTTGCCAGGCAAGAATACTGGAGTGGGTTGCTGTGCCCTCCTCCAGGCGTACAATAAAAGTTATCATACTTAATGCTGATGACCCTAAAGACATGTCTGCATTAATCAAACCCACAACTTAAACTTGTTTCCATTTATTAAAGATTAATCTTGATTAATCCTGGATCACATGATCCTTTAAGCATTTGGATTACTTTTATGTTACGTTTGCTGCTGCTGCTGCTGCTGCTGCTGCTGCTAAGTTGATTCAGTTGTGTCCGACTCTGTGCGACCCCACAGATGGCAGCCCACCAGGCTCCACCGTCCCTGGGATTCTCCAAGCAAGAACACTGGAGTGGGTTGCCATTTCCTTCTCCAATGCATGAAAGTGAAAAGTGAAAGCGAAGTCGCTCAGTCGTGTCCGACTCTTAGCAACCCCATGGACTACAGGCCACCAGGCTCCTCCATCCATGGGATTTTTCCAGGCAGAAGTACTGGAGTGGGTTGCCATTGCCTTCTCCATATGTTACATTTAGAAATACTTACTTTTTAAAAATTGAAGTATTATAGATTTATAATACTGTGTTAGTTTCTGGTATACAGGAAAGTGATTCAAAGATAGATACATACATATAGAGAGAGATATAGGTATATAGCTATAGATACAGTGTATATTCTTTTCAGATTATTTTCCATTATGGTTTATTACAAAATATTGAATATAGTTTTATGTGCTATACAATAGGACCTTGTTGCTTATCTGTTTTATATACAGCAGTATGTCTGCTAATCCCAAACTCCTAATTTATCCCTCCCCCGTTTCCCTTTTGGTACCAAAGTTTGTTTTTGATGTCTATGAAACTGTTTCAGTTCTGTAAATAAGTTCATTTGTGTTGTTTTTTCTGGATTCCACATAAGTGACATCATATGATATTTGTCTTTATCTGACTTATTTCACTTAATATACTAATCTCTAGGCCCACCCATGTTGCTGCAAATGGCATGATTTACTTTTTTTTATGGCTGAATAATGTAAGAGCTTGGGCTTCCCTGGTGGCTCAGATGGCAAAGAATCTGCCTGCAATGAAGGAGATCCAGGTTTGATCCCTGGGTCGGGAAGATCCCCTGGAGAAGGGAATGGCAACTCACTCCTGTATTCTTGCCTGGAGAAGACCATGGACAGAGGAGCCTGGCGGGCTACATACAACCCATGAGGTCGCAGAGAGCTGGACACAACAGAGCAACTAAGCACAATGTAAGAGGTCACTTTTAAGTCAATCAAATAAAGCTCTTTTACAAATTCATATTGATAATATTGTCCAGAGGTAGAAACATATCACATTCATAACATACACACAGACATACATACATCTAGATAGACACAGAGATCTCACAGTTTTCTTACTTGAATTTTAAAAGTTCTTCAGGACTTTCCTGGTGGGAATGCAGGGGACACAGGTCCAATCCCTGATCTGGGAAGACTCCACGTGCCGCAGGGCAACTAAGCCCATGCACCACAACTGCTGAGCCCACGCACCTGAGAGCCTGTGCTCTGCAGCAAGGAACCACCACAGTGAGGAGCCCACACGTTGCCGTGAAGCGTAGCCCCAGGCACAAGTAGAGAAAGCGCACACACAGCAAAGAAGACCCAACGCAGCCAAAAATTAATTAATTTTTTAAAAAGAGAAAAAGCCTCCCTCGCTTTTCTCCCCCTTTGGTTTTAGGTTCTACTCATTGAGCTAAGGCTGTAGTCTCAGGCAATGCTGCTGTTTGTATTTCAAGGACATGATAAGAGTTACAATTTTGTTTTCTCCTGGGAGCACTTCTGTTCTCTCAGGGTCAGAATTTTGAAAAGATGTTTATCAAGCCAGCTTTCTTTAGTTGTGCATGCAGAAATCAGTTTTGGAATGTCAAAAAAGCTTTATCCTGGCTATTTAGGGTTAGGAAAGTACTTATAAGTATTCTTTCCGTACAAATTGAAGAAGCCAGCCAGAGTTCCAATGGATGACTGCCTGCCCGGGTGCTGATAAGCTTTAGAAACACATTTTCCCCCCTTTTTAAAAATACTTATTGACCTATTTATTTGGTTGCTCCAGGTGTTGGTTGCAGCATGTGAGATCTAGTTCCCTGACCAAGGATCAAACCCGGGCCCACTGCATTGGGAGCAGAGAGTCTTAGCCACTGGACCACCAAGGAAGTACTCCCCCTTTTGTTTAGATTCATTTTGTTATAAAGTGCAAGTCTTAAGGGCTTCCAAGTGGCTCAGTGGTAAAGAACCTCCCTGACATTGCAGGAGACACAAGAGATACAGGTTGAAATGCAGGAAAATCCCCTGGAGTAGGAAATGGCCACTCTCTCCAGTATTCTTGCCTGGAAAATTCCATGGACAGAGGAGCCTGGCAGGCTATAGTCCATGGGGTCACCAAGAGTTGGACACGTGCATGCTGCATGGCATGAGCAAAAAAAAAAAAAAAAATACAAGGAAACCCAGATATCAGGAACAATGTACAGAATCGCCTGAAGGGTACTGAGAAGCAGCAGGGGTGCAAGAGGCCCAGGCTTGGTACCAACTGCTGGTCCAAAGCAGAGTCTGGGTGACATTATGTGGGTTTTTCTGATATCCTGCCAACTATGCCAAGTAACTTTGACAAAAACAATCAATAAACAACTTATAATAGGTAGAGATAAGTGTTTTGTTTGAGCCAAACTCTGATTACTCTTGAGAAGCTGCTCAGGAGAAACATGGTTTTCAGCACAGTTTTATGTCTGGTCAGAGTAAAGAACATCACACAAGAATATAATCCCTCAAGGTTTCAAAAATCAAATTGGTACATACCCAGCGAGTCAGTGTGGCCTTGGCACCTGGGGAAGGAGTCTGATTATCAAAGGAGGATGTCCCCGAAAGGGAGGCATTTAATCTTTATTTTTAACAAGGACATTCTTTATTTCTGGTCAGTATGCCCTTTTCTTTAATAATTAAAGCAGATGTACAATGTATATATGTTTGATAGGCCACATAAAGGCTATTCTAGTCAGTGTAAAACTCAAAGTTAACGTGTATAAGCCAGAATGACTTCCCATACCTCAATACGTGAAAATTTCTTTTATCACTACCTTTTCTCTTTTTATTTTTTGCTTAGCAGTGTACTGAGTATGCAACTGGTACCTAACAAGTACTTGCACAATAGAATCAAACATTTTTAAAATATTGAAAACTACAGAGAATGATACATTAAACATCAATGTATCCCCATATAGAACTAACGCATTTCAATAGCCTGTAGTCTTTGTTCCAGATCTTTTCCATTACTCATGAAACACAGACAATACAGATTCAGTTGAATCTTTCTTTAGTATGTAAGTTATCTTTTTTTCTTAATCTCAAGGGCTACCACAATCATAGATGTTACGTTTACATACCTGTTATATTTAGACATTATATATTTATCATATAATGTTTTGCATATATAATAACTTGCATTTTTTTATTCTATACTTTTTGAGAAATTTAGGCATATTCCTATTATGTAAATTAACTGCCATGTAGTACTTTATTACATACATATACCTCAACTTAATTATCCTATTCTGTATTGATGGATATTTTAGAACATTTTTAATTTTAGAAACAATGATGCAATGAACATTTGCCTTATATTTCTAGAATACATACCTAGAAGTGGAATTTTTGAATTGCAGTAGTCATTGCCAGAATAATCTCCAATGTTGTTCATTAAATTTATACAACTATTGATGGTTTATAGTCATTTGCACTTTTCAAGCTGTAGTCAGAGACAATCAATACCATCTCCAAGATGTATTAATAAAAATGCTTCCCTGAAAAAGAGTAGTTCGCGCTTTTCCAAGATCTGGTCAACACCTGACGAAGCAGACTTTAACTTCTGCTGACAGGTGGGCAGAGTGGGTGCTCGGCTCTAGTAAGGCGGGATGTTTATTTTCTAGTTTTATCAACCATTTAGAGTTCTTCTTCTGTGAATCTGCTGTTGGTATTCTCGAGTTCACTTTTCAATTTGGTTGTTTGGGTTTTTTATTGATTTGTAGAAGATTCTTTGTTATGTTTTGAATATTAGTCCCTTCCTAGCTCTTTTGTCTGCGTGTGCACGTATTAAAATCTGCAAAAGTCCATTGTTTTTCTTCGTTCATTTTGTGTACGGTGACTTTTACTGAACAGGATTAAAATTTTCCATATAGTAAAACAAAAAATAAAGAAAAATGAGTGGCATAAAGAAAACGTTATCAGCTCATAGATCCCACCTCCTCTAAAGAACACAGCACTAGAGCCACCGGAATCCGACTAAAGGAGAAGCCAACTGCATGAATCTGGACACGCCAAGCAGGGTAAGTAGTCCCTACCACATGGGAAAAGCCCTAAAGCTGGGAGTCAGAACACCTGATCCCAAGAACGAGGTAAACCCTCTCTCGTTCACGAGGAGGGGGTACCGTGCATACTTGCCACCTCCCTGAGGTGTCAGGATCCCAACGAGAGAAAGCAGGCGATAGGGCTTCAGCAGCAATACAGCCTCATCAGAACTGTTAGCCTAACTCTAGTGGGTGCGGTCAGAATAAGGCAAAGTCTCTGGACAGCCAGTCTCATAACTCCGCCATTAGGCCAGGTGAGCACTGCTGCAACGCAGTCATGGGGCATCAGTTTTGTTCTTTACTTATTTTGATTCACAGACAGACTGCCTGAATCAGGGCACATGGACTATCTCAGAAGAAAGCTACTGGGACTCTGGTGTGGGGGAAAAGAGGGACCCAGACTCCAAAGTCACATGGTCCTGTGGCTCTAAGGCAACGTTTCCGGAGGCCAGCAGCTCCCACAGCACCTGGAAATCTGGTAGAAATCTAAACTCCGGGCCCACCCACACCTACTGAATCCCAGTCTGAGGAAGGCCCAGGGATCTGTGTTTTTCTGAGCTCTCCCAGGAATTCTAAAGCTCACCCCTACTTGGGAACCACTGTCTTAAGGAAAACAGGCCATGCACAGATAAGTAACATAGGAATCCTTCAAGAAATACAGAACCCAGAAGGTAATCACAGACGTTTGCTCTCAAAAACTAGTCCTAAGTGTCAAGCCTACTCCAAGTGGCAGCTTACTCAGCGAAGAATGTGCTTCCCTGGGCGTGGGTCTAGGGCTTGAATCCAAGGCCTAGGCCACAACCTGAGAGCAATCAGGGGGCTCATTGGCTGGCTCGTGGATAAACTGTTCCCAACGTGACTCCCAGCTAGAGAGGCAGTGTGTGGCAGCAATGGGAACATGTTCTCACTGGAACTTCTCTGGTGGTCTAGTGGCTAAGACTCTGCGCTCCCAATGCAAGGGGGTCTAGGTTCAATCGCTGGTTGAGGAACTAGATCCTACGTGCCACAACTAAGACGCAGTGCGACCAAACATTTTTAAAAAACATACGTTCTCTCACAGAGGTTTGCAAATGTCAGGAATCAGAATGGGAATCCAGAGTCTCAGCAGGAGAGCCGGCTGCAGGGCACCCCGTGAGCGAATGCTGTGCCCACTGCCACTAAAATCTCGGAGGAGAAGGTCCAGTTCAGTACACACACACCTTGCTTCCCTGAAGAACCCGAGGGGACCAGAAGCCACCAGTGTGGTCACTGTCCCATCCGGAGATGCTGTGTGTGACTGGGACAACCAACCCACGGGCAGGGCCTGCCTTCCAAATCGCCCTTATTTCCCTGTCATCTACTGACTCGATGCCACTTTGCACTTTTCCTTTTCTTCCCAGGAGTGACACAGGATAGACTCTGGTTGGATTATCAGTCCCCACTGACACCTGGCCTAGATACCTCCTCTTTCCCTCAGAGGCACCTGTCCCCTTCCCCAACTGAAGGTCCCTAGTCCTCAGCCAAAGTTCAGATTCCTTGTTTCTCCTCAAGGATAACTGTCCTGTCTACAAGTTACTTACCCTAAGGAAGAAGAGGGCCAAGTGAACAGGCAACTACAATAAAGTGCCGTGAATGCGCGGTTTGGGGTGGGAGTGGGGCCAGTCACAAAGGCAGGGAGACATCCTGCCCAGAGGGTCGCTGAATCCACAGAGCGGGGTAAGCTTCACTTGGGTGTCCACCAGGAAGGTATTAGCCCCTACTTGTTGACATGTGGTCTCCCTTGGCAGGGCCTGAGATGTAGGCAGGGCCTTCATCCTCTCTGCCTAGTAATCCAGGAATGTTTGCTGACATGGGTGCATTAGATTAACATGGCTCAGGACGCTAGCCCTCAACACAGCCAACGCCCTCCACTACCTCTGTACTCCCCAGATAACCTCGTTTCCTCCAGCAGCTTCGAATGTCTGCCTGCATACATTTACAGACTTGTGCTAGAAAAAGAATGATGCATACCCCCCGTAGCCCATCCTCAAGGGGGGAAGACAGGAGCTTAAGTCACAGCTAATAATGCACAGCTTTAAAAGTATGCTAGAGAGTAGAGAGAGCTGAGAGGGATGTCTTAGAAACCCAACACAGAGGGCAATGCCTTGGTCCCTTCAGTGGCCCTCAGCTCAGCACAAGGTTCCCAGGGCACACAGACTTGGTCTTGCTTAATTCATGCCAAACAGACTCACAGACACCAATAACTAAGCAATCATAAGGCCAAGTTAATAATTTACCTTTTCAGTAGCTAATCATGTTTGTCCAGGACATTCCCTGAAACGCACAGCTCAGGCACTCATTCGACAGGGATTTCATAGGCACTAAGTACCCCTATTTAGTAAACTGTGAGCACCTGGTTGGGGGAAATAATGCAGCCAAATGAGGCGGAGACCCAGAAGTGGCAGATGGAATTGTGCAATGAGCTTGGCGTCAAGCTGGAGTTCAAACACTGTGCACTATTTACTAGACAGGTGACTTGAGGAAACAATCTTCCTGAGTCTCTTTCCTCACCTGTAAATGTGCATAACAACACTCCCTCATGTGAATGCTTATATTCATCTGGAGAGGCTGTGTGGGTAATGGTGAAGAGAACAGACCCTGGGATCAGACAGATCTGGTTCTAGTTCTACCACTTACTAATATATCTAGGGCAAGCTGCTTTATTTTTTCCAGTAAGCTTCAGTTTGCTCATTTGTAAAATGGGAATAAAGACTCCTCAGAGGCAAAGAAGTAAGTGAAATAGTGTATTCAAAGGACTTAGAAAATTCTAGGTTATGAAAAACATTCAACAAATGGTATGTTTGAGATTTTTAAAAATTGTCCATGATTAGATACAATGAATGACACATGTACTAATTAAAATTAGTACAAACTTCAATGAAATAAAATACGGGGCCATCAAACATGATCCAAAAAAAGTGATCACTTTGTATTTAGTTATTAAAAAACTCTTTAAGGAAGCAGGCCTCTAGCCTCAGACTAGTTTCATGCTCATAAACTAGTTTCTAAAATAGTGTCATTTGTGTGCAGTCATGCAAAAACTCCAAAGTTTCAATACTGCTAAGTCATGCCTCAGCGTGAACCAGAGAAGCATGTCTGGATTTATCTATCCAGTTTGTGTGACCAGAACCCTGGTATCCATAAAGCATTATGCATTTGGTTTAACAATTATGTACCAAAGTATACACCGTGTGATTATAATAAAAGCCCCTGCAGCAAGGGACAGATCACTTCTCTCAATTCTGGATCATCCATTTTATTTATTCTCTCCCTTTTATTTATTTTTCCCACTGACCCTGTCGGGTTTTAAATGATTTATAAAGCTTATAAAACCTTGCAAGAGTAATCTTGAACTTTGATTTTAAAAATCAACATTTTTCAATCCTAACCTTGCAAATTTGAATGGTGTAAATCAAAGGTCAGCCCCTTATCCAACTCACCCTGTCCTCAGCAACACTGCTACTTCATCCAGATCCGGGAAACCACACAGCTGCCCAGGACACTGCTCCAACCGCCCGGTTATTTGGCTCTTACTCTATTATAATCAAGTATGTTTTCACATTTAAAGGTGGACTCTGCATTTTTACAGTCGCAACCGAAATTTTACACAAAATAAAAGTATCTGAAAGAATGAGAGTTTCTGTAATCACCAAAACTAAAATTTGAGAAGCTCCTGGTAAACTGTAATCGTTTGCAAGTGAATACACTGGAACTGGAACCTCACTAGTACACCCACTTTGATCTCTGCTTTGCCCAGCAAGGAGGTCACAATTCGGAAACACTGCGGGGGATGATTCCACGAACGGTAAGGTGATGTGAGGCTTATTTTGAGCAGTGATGGTAGAGCACGAGAACGTGGAGACATTCCCCCCGCCAAGATCACTTCCAGGAGGTCCAGGGGTTAAGAATTACTTTCATGTTTTCCTCTTTAGAAAACATGTGGACAAGAGACACCAGTCAAGCTTGGCCTGCAGACCGGGCGCCGGGGAAGGGGCGAGGCGGACGGTTGAATCACGATCGCCGCGACTACGCACACCTGAGCTTCGGAGGATAAAAGGCGGCACGTGGGACGAAAGACCCAGAGCCTCCAAGCTTCGCTCTCTGCCCAGGCCTAGAGAACTGTGGAAGAAAAGCAACTTCTTTCTTAAGACTGGAGGACGAGGGTCCCCGGAAAAGGAGGGACAGAGAGGAGCCCCCGAGAGTTCCCACACCCATCTCGGGAACACCTGAGGAAACGCGGCCTCGGGAGCCGCGACGCAGCCAGCGGGGGAGGGGGAGGACCAACCGCCATCTTCCCCGGCGCCCAAACCGACAAAGCACAGTGTAGCGGCAGATCTCCGCCGCCGAGGCCCGCCCACTCTCGCGAGACCGCAAAGGCCTCTGGGAAAAGCGGGGGAGGGGAGAGCGAGAGAAGGAAGCCGGGACGCGGGGCTGGGGGCGGGCGGAGGCGGCGAGTGGAGCCTCAGGAAGCAGAAAGGGCGGGGAAAAACGCGACAGACGCGGCATGCAGGCCAATGACGAGCGAGCTCGGGCGGACCGCCAGCCAATGGGCTGTGCGGCTTGGCGCGGGGGGCGGGCGCTGGGGCCGAGGGTAGCTTGAGCGCGGCGGCGGCGTTGTTCAGTCTGAGCGAGAACATTCCAGAGGTGAGTCCGGTGGAGGGGCGGTAGCCCCGCGCCCCCTCCCCCGTCTTCCCCGCCCCCTCGACCCCCGCGGGCCGCTGGCTGGCGGGGAAGGCGCCCCGTCGCCCGCAGCTCACTGCGCCGTCTCTCCGCACCAGGTCGCCAGGCCCCGGGCGCTGAAGGGTGTGGACCCCGGACGTCGCTGGGACAGCCCCTCCCCGCTGCTCGGCGGCGCCTGGCCCGGCCGCTGCTCGCTGCGCTGCCTCCGCCGCCGCTCCTCGGACTCGGGTTCGCGCGCCTCACTTCATCCCAGTCCCGGGCGAGCAGCGTTGGGTTTATGTCTTTATTTGACGAAAACGGTGAGTCGGCGAGCGGGCGGGCTCGGGCCGGTGGGGAGATGGCGGCCGCACAAGATGGCGGCGCGCCGCGTGACCCGCGCGCGCGCGTGTGAGTGTGTGTGTGAGCGCGCGCGTGTGTGTGAGTGTGTGGCGCAGTTCGGCGGGCGGCGGGGCCGGCCTCCGCGTCCCCTCCTCGCCGCACCCCGCTCTCCCCCACCCCCGCCGCGGCCTCCCGGGAGCGCGCCGCGCGGCCCCGCCGCCGCCCGGGGCTGACTCAGGCCTAATTGCTGCATTTATGAGTCATCGCCGCGGCGGGGCGGGGCGGGGCCGGCGCCCCTCGGCCGGTTTCGCTTCCCCCGGCGGAGAGGCGGCCCTGCGTCCGCGGCGAGAGCCCCGGGCGGCGCACATGGCGGAGCTGCCGTGGAAGCTGGCGATGTCGCGCCGGCGCCACGCTCGCCTTGCGGGGGCCGCCGGATCAGCCCTGACAGCTGGGGGCGGGCGCGAAGGGGGCCGGGGTGTTTGCGTGGAGAAGGGAAAGGGGGCCACACTCCCCGCGCGCCAGTCCGGCGAGATCATGCTCCGCAGGCGTAGTTACCGAAGTGTGGCTCTGAAGTAAGCGCTCGCTGCCAAAGGCTTCGACCTCGAAGAACAGCTGCACAGCCTGCCGTCCTGGAGTGATGTTGATGTGTCTGAGAAGTTTGTGGGTACCACAGTCTGGGTTGGTGGGGGCGGGGTAGGTCTGGGTTGGTCCTTCGGTTAAAATACGGCCAACCCGCGGAAGCAAGCCGTCGACGTGATGACTGGTCTGATGAAAAGCTGATGCAGCGTAATTTGTCTTGTTTCAGTCAGGCACCGACCAAAGTCACATCTTCGTCAAAATGAAGGCTTTTTGTTGCTACAGGTGTCCCGAGTTACATGAGACTAGTAGCTGTTCTTTGTACATAAACTCATGTTTTTAACGTAGGGGAAGTAGGCGTAATTATACAGAACGGACACGGAGGGATTTCGTTGCAGGAGTTGTTAAACGTGGGGGTTGGTTTGTTTTCTCTTTCAGAGCTGTTGCGCAGCCATTGGTACCTGTATTGGGGAAACATAGCATACAAGCAAGAAGCTTACAGCCTCAGTGGCGAAAAATTTTTCATGTCAGAGACCGAGAACTCTTGCAGTCGTTTATGTCATCCCTTCTTCTCCAGACAGAGGATACCAAAAAATTGCAATCAAAGATCTCTTCATCTTATTGATAAAGTCACTAATAAGCCAAAATGTCTGTCAACGTCAACCGCAGCGTGTCAGACCAGTTCTATCGCTACAAGATGCCCCGTCTGATTGCCAAGGTAATACTAAATCTTCATTTTAGTAGCAAGTTCTCTGCTTTTTTCATGGGTTGTTAAAGGTTGCTTCTCTCAGTGTGGACAATGCAAAATTAAAATTTTTACTTCCTTTAGGTTGAGGGCAAAGGAAATGGAATCAAGACAGTTATAGTCAACATGGTTGACGTAGCGAAAGCGCTTAATCGGCCTCCAACGTGTAAGTAATGCCTCTTAAAAGGAGTCTGAGAACGCATTTTATTGACATAATTGTGATGCTCTCGGTCTGCAAATCTTGCCTGAATTGAGTTAGCTTTTGAGTTAAGTGGAAACTTGGATTTAAAACTGATTGATAGCATTAGTATATAAAATTACCAGGGCAACACTTTTTTAATCTTTTCCATTTAAAAAGAGTGATAATTCTATAAATGAGGGTGAGTAGCCAAAGAGTTCTAGAGTAGGAAATGGCAACCCATTGTAGTATTCTTGCCTGGGAAATCCCATGGACAGAGGACTCTTGTAGGCTACAGTCCATGGGGTCAAAAAAAGTCAGACATGACTTGAGTGACTCAGCACTCATCCAAAGATTAGTTAACTGTAATAAATTTTTTCCCCCCAAATAGATCCCACCAAATATTTTGGTTGTGAGCTGGGAGCACAGACCCAGTTTGATGTTAAGAATGACCGTTACATTGTCAATGGATCTCATGAGGCGAATAAGCTGCAAGACATGTTGGATGGATTCATTAAAAAATTTGTTCTCTGTCCTGAGTGTGAGAATCCTGAAACAGATCTGGTGAGTGCCTTTGAGGTTCTTGTCAATAGGAGAAAAACTGTATTTCTGTGATGTCACCAAATCATGTTTCCAAGAAGGCAGAGCAGACTTACATAAATTGCAAAACCTCAAATTTTATTGATGTTTCCATACTGACCTTATGTTAAAAAAAATTCTTTTGATGTTAAACTGGGTTTAGGTGGCTTTTGATGGTTAGTTTCACACTTTGTTTTTGAATTTTCATCATGTGTTAATGGATGACATATTTTTTCTTTTTTGACAGCATGTCAATCCAAAGAAGCAAACAATAGGTAATTCTTGTAAAGCCTGTGGCTATCGAGGCATGCTTGACACACATCATAAACTCTGCACATTCATTCTCAAAAACCCACCTGGTAAGTGCTTATGATGAACTTCTAAAACCTTAATGTGAAGCAACTGATTGTTGAAAACTGTGGAAGTGTCTTTACCACTATATAGAATAAGGTTAACCCTTGAACACCCCTGCAAGTGAAAGTTTGCTTATAACAATAAGGTCAGCCCTGTGTATACAAGGATCAACCAACCAACAGTGAATAGTGTAGTACTGTGGTATGTAATTATTGGAGGGGGGGGAAACTCCATGTAAATGGATCTGTGTGGTTTCAACTTACGTTCAAAGGTCAACTGTTGAATAAACCTGCTGTTGTATGTACTACTAAAGGTTAAGTACAGGCTACCATTAAACTCAACCATATCCTCAGTTTTTAAGACATCTTAGGATGTATGAAATATTGGACAAATTGTGATGGGGTCATAGTAAAAGATCTACCTCTGGAATTGTTCAGTCGCTAGTTGAGTCTGACTCTTTGCAACCCCACGGACTGCTTCTGGAATACTCGTTTGTACATGAGGGCCTTGGCTCAGTAGGCCGAAGTGGCTTTAGAGCATGCAAGCAACACTCTGTGGCAGATAACCAAAATTGTCTGACACAATTTGAGCTTGCTATAACAAGAAAGTCTAACCTATTCCGGTGTTCTCTTTTCTGTGAGACTAGCCGTTATATAGACTTAAACACTGTTCCAGTTTTTGGCTGAAGCATAGTTGAGAATACCTTTGTTTATCAGTTTATGAGGAGTGGAAAGAGAGGGCCATGAGTGCCCACTTTTAACTTGAAGTACTTGATCCACTGAGGTGTCACCTTGTGGTCTTTATTTCATTGTTCAGTCGCTACGTGGTGTCCAACTCTTAATTTTACTAAAACAGCTAACATCTTTGATATTTACTGGCTTTTCTTTCTTAGACTTAGTCGATTACCTATGAAACACAGTAAATGAATTTGATTTATGAACCCTTATAGAATTACAGGTAGCATTTTCTGTGGTTTTCTGAGGGGAGGGTTTTAAATGTTAATGGTGGCAATAAGGTGTAATATAACTCATGGTACTCAACTTTCTTTCCTTTTTATCTGTGTAGAGAATAGTGATAGTAGTACAGGAAAAAAAGAAAAGGAAAAGAAAAATAGAAAGGGCAAAGACAAGGAAAATGGCTCCGTTTCCAGCAGTGAGACACCCCCACCACCACCAAATGAGATCAGTCCTCCTCCTCATGCTGTGGTGAGTGCAAGGTTTGAGGGGTGGTGGGCACTAAAATGGTGTAAAATGTGACCTTTGGTTGAGGTGGGCAGAAACAAACTGCTTTTCTGTGAACAATGCACCAGTACATTGGGTTCCAGGTGCTTATTGGTTGATTAAATAGAAATTTAGTGAGAAAATGATAATTTCACTAGAAATCTGGATTTTTTTTTTTTTTTTTACACCTTTAAGGTCTCTTTTTGGCCAAGCATTTTTGTTATTAAAAACAGGAAGAAGAAGAGGATGACGACTGGGGGGAGGATACAACAGAGGAAGCTCAAAGGCGCAGAATGGATGAAATCAGTGACCATGCAAAAGTTTTAACCCTCAGTGACGATTTGGAAAGGACTGTTGAAGAGCGGGTCAATATCCTGTTTGATTTTGTTAAGGTAAAAACATTTTGTTGATCAGTAAGTCAGCTTCTACCTAGCCTTGAGCTTTTGCTAGATATTTATTACCTTAAGCTGTTTGTTCAAAAAATTTCTGAGGGTGGTTCCAGGCACTGTTTTTGGCAGGTGTGTATTATTTAGAAGTTGTAGAATCTTCAGTTAGGTAAGGGAAAGGTTCATCAGAGCAGAGACTATGGTGCTGTGCTTAGTCACTCAGTCGTGTGCAACTCTTTTGCAACCCCATGGACTATAGCCTTCCAGACTCTGTGGAATTGTCCAGGCCTGAGTGGGTAACCGTTTACTTTTCCAGGGGATCTTCCCAACCCAGGGATCGAACCCATGTGCAGGATCCTGCATTGCAGGCAGATTGTTTACCATCTGAGCTACCAAGGAAGTCCCTGGGGATAAGAATGAGAGTCCCTCCATCTCACTGAATTGCTTCTTTTGTTTTGTTTTTAACGTGCTTCCTTTTATTTGCAGAAAAAGAAAGAAGAAGGTATTATTGACTCATCTGACAAAGAGATTGTAGCTGAAGCAGAAAGACTGGATGTAAAAGCCATGGGCCCTCTTGTTTTGACTGAAGTTCTTTTTAATGAGAAAATTAGAGAACAAATTAAGAAATATAGGCGCCATTTCTTACGAGTAAGCAAATTGTTCTGTGTTCATAGTGAGATTTGCAGATGTGTGACCTTGGAAACAACATTTTAAGCTCCCGTTTATTCTGTCATCCTGAAAAAATGGAAATAACTGACCTACCTTAACAAGCATGAGAGTATCTGGAAAATGCTACATGTGGTCCCGTATACGTGAAGTAAATTAGAAATCTTTAAGCATTGACTTCTTACTGTTATAGGGCCGTTACATCTAAGAAAGCTTGTTAACGCCAAGAATATCTATTTGCAGTTTTGTCACAACAACAAAAAAGCTCAGCGGTACCTTCTTCATGGTTTGGAGTGTGTGGTAGCAATGCATCAAGCTCAGCTCATTTCCAAGATTCCACATATCTTGAAGGAGATGTATGACGCAGACCTTTTGGAGGAAGAGGTCATCATTAGCTGGTCGGAAAAGGTGGGGAATATATTGATGAGCTCTAAAAGATTAGAAGGATTGGGGCTTTTTTGGAAAAAGTTTTCTAACGCCTAGTCTCTACTTGCTTGACTGGTATAATCTGTAGGGTGATCCCCACCATGGTAGCTTCTAGTAACGACCAAAGAAAATCTTTTCCTCTTTGCTGAATACGTTTAATCTGTTGAGAGTTTGAGATTAATATGTGTTCCAGTCTCCTCAAAGGATGGGTATAGACAATTATGTATAACTCAAGTTAACTGTTAAGTAGTTTGAACTAAAAATTTTACTAAACGTTTTTTAGACCTCTAAGAAATATGTCTCAAAAGAGCTTGCCAAAGAGATTCGTGTCAAAGCGGAACCTTTTATAAAATGGTTGAAGGAAGCAGAGGAAGAATCTTCCGGTGGTGAAGATGATGATGAAGATGAGAATATTGAGGTAAACGCTGGGGAAATTGTTAAATACCATGTTAGTGGTAAGTGTTTGAGAACTATAAAATGCCAATACTAGATAGTTGCAAATTAAACATAATTAGGAAGGGAATCACATTAATAGAAAAGGTGCTAGAAATCTCTCCTACCCCCGGACATCATGATTTCAAATAAATACTGTGTGGGTTCTCAGAGGGTTTTGTTTCACCTCAGTTATATAGGGGTCTATAAATGCAGAGTGTTAACTTAGTTTTTACATAAATTTAAAATTTTTCATGAACAAATGGCTATTTCTAGGTAGTTTTTCTCCTTTGTTGACCACTGACTATTGTTTTTATGAGCAGTTTTACAGGGATAAAAGTTTACAATGAAAAATCTTCTGTTTTACCAGGTGGTGTATTCAAAGACTGCCAGTGTACCGAAAGTTGAAGCTGTAAAGTCTGACAACAAAGATGATGACATTGATATTGATGCCATTTAAAGGGGTGGGTGCAGCCCAGCTTAACAGTGTAATGCTGAGAATCTTTTTGCATCATTGGCCAGAAGTGCAACATGAATGTGCAAAAGCTAAAATGGCTTAACATCATGCTACACTTTTCTACTAAAAATGTATTGCTGTGAGTGGTCTGTATTTAAACCCAACAAGACATCTAGGGAGTCCATACACATATCAGTGAGCAGGTATAGTTTGCTTATTTATAGCATGTTTCTTTTTGAAAAATTAGTGGTGGACACATTTGGATCACATTTATACAGTTCTAAAAAATAAAGATTTGATTTTGGTCATTCTTCAGATTTTTGACTCTGAATGACTTAAGTAAGCTGAAATAATCGGCTCCTTGAAAAATGTTGTACCATCATTTAACCTGATAGGATTGTTGGAGCCTGTTAGATATTAGGTGCCGAGACTTTAATGAGGTCCTTTAGCAGAATGTGAACATAAACTTACAAATACCTTACTCAGTCATTAGGGAATACATAGTGCTTTTTAAGTCTTACCTCTGGTCCCTGAAATTGGCATCTGATGATGTGTGTGCTTCCCGTGCCGAGGTGGACAGATGATCAAATGGCAGTGCAGCACCTTTATCTCACCAAGAAGCGAAAATGACCTGAGTGTCCTATAAACTTAAGAGCAGGTTTTGAAACTTGAATTGTGTTTGTTTTTTAAAAGTCTATACTTGCCCCAAATTGTAGTCTTGAAGTCGTATGCATTGCACGTTGGATGAGCCAGGGGAATTATTACATTAACATAAAAGCATTTTATTATGTGTATGTAGCTGTTGCTTTATACTGAGAAAATGGAAATTTGGGGGAGTGATTAAATACTAACAATCTCTGATTTTATTTGAGGGAAACAGGAAAAGATGAAATTGATCTCAAGCAAAAACTGAGCGTTAACTTCTCAGCATTTACTCTTGATTCAAATTACAGCTTCAGAATACTTAGACATACTGTATCTTTTGTTTAGTGTGAATTTTTCCCTGGATACTATGGTTCTTTTATTTTTGCATTTGGATACGTAACTTATGCTTTTTCGGTTTTTGTTGCTATCTTGCCAAAATAAGTATTAACTGTGTCTCAAACTCCCTGCTACAGCCCCCCAAAAATGTGTTATTTAAAAGAAGAAAAAAAGCTAAAAGCATGTTTCTAAATCATAGCCTATATTTTGGTGTAAGACTTGGTGTGTTTTTATTTCATACTGAATATAGTGAGATACCCAAGAAGACTGGTGATGGCAACGAGGGCCTGACCCAGCCCATCCTGGGCTTTAGATTTGGGAATAACATCATTGGGAATTGCTTGCCCAATTTGCTGATCTAAACTCACTTGATAGAAGGGCTTATGAGAATATCTTAGAAGTCTTGAAGGTACAAATTTACACAGAACATACAGTGTGGGAATCAAATGCATGGAGTGAACTTTGCTTGGAACACTGGCTTACATCATTCATCTCTTTGTGATCCATCTCATAGATTACAAGATGTTAACAAATGTATGTAAGTTTTTTTCACATTGAAATTATACAATCTGGTATAATAAAACCTTGTTAGCTTGATACTTTAAGGAAAAACACTGGCATTCTCACTGGGGAGATACAAAGTGGTCTCCAGCTGCCTTTTTTTTTTTTTTTTTTTTTTAAATTTTGTTGAGATTAAAGGAGAGTCATATGTCTATGTGGAGGGAATGTGCTTTGTCACACCAAAGATAAGAGGCTTTTGTAAATTCACATCTTACCTAGGTGTTAAATTTCTTGCCATTTTCTGAAATTTTGGGGAGTACCAAGTTGCATTCAGGATACCCATTATCAAGCTAATGAGGTTCTGTTATAGAAGGGTTTTTTCCCTTTTTTCCTCCTCTCCCCCGCCCCTCTTAAATCTGAAGGAAAACGTTCAGGGCTTCTAAAACACTAAAGAGAAAATTTTGGCTTAGACCAGTGTTCAGTCTAGTGCCAAACTTAAAATGGGATTCAAATCCACATAGTAAGGAATTTATTCATAGTAGCTATCCTGGTAGAGTGATCTTTCACTTTGCTCTATTCAACTGTCTTAAAATTTCCTGTTTCAAACAGCTGTTATTTGATTAAAACAATGTTAAAATTATTTTTGTCTCTGCTTTAATATTAATCTGAATTTTTGTTTATAAAGTTGGAGAATTGAGAACTCCCTTTTGGTAGCTGTTGCTTCAAATTTGTGTTGGATGTTTCTTTGTGCCGTTGTGTCCCTACTCAGAAAACCCATGTTGCTAATTAAAATGGCTTTCCTTAGATCTTGTGTTCCTAATCTGTATCTCAAATTGATTAGAAACTGAAAAAATCTGCCTTCATCTGATTTCTTAGTTGATGAGTGACTTTAGCTGGGTCAAGTATGCAGTTAAATAACTGGGTATAGCATTTCTCTTTAGTTAAGAAAGGAATGTTTCTAAAATTCTCTGAGGTTAATGAACTTGTAAGGTGCTATGTGGGGTCCTAAAGGTTTGAGAGAAGTGGTGGTCTCTGAAATCCAGTGTGTTCCACGTGCAGCTGTGTTAGGATTGCTCCCCACTGTTTACTGTAATACACTAAGCCTTTGACCTGGACAAAAACAACCAAAGGGTACTGGTGTGGATGAGCCTTCTACATTTTGTGTGTTAGCTCAATCTTTGTGGTATCTGAGATGTATTACCCTGTGGTCACTCGACTAGCCTGGCTGCTGTGTCTTGTAGGGCTTAAATAACATGTTTAAAACCCAAACAAGATTCTGTTGGAATCTACTTAAATTTTAAGTAAATTTTACTTTTAATGAAACCAAACTCTTAAGGGTTTAAATTTTTGTTACCATGCAAACCTTATCCAAGGAACTCTCGATTGCTCTGACCTGCCAGTATTCCAAGAGTAGCTCCAAAATGCCAGTTTGTCCAGTTTCTGCATTGTCAGTTTCAGTGGTTGTACAAATTTCAGTTATACATGACCATTCCAAAGGTTCAGAGTGCTCTCAGTACCAGGAACAGTATAGCACTGGAATCTCTCTGCCTCTCGCACTGTTGTGTGGTTTGTGTTCCGTGTTTCCTAAACTGAGTTACGCTTACATCTTCTGTATCCCCGGTACCCTGTACAGACCATTCCACAAATGACACTTCTTAAAGACCTGCTGAAGTTGTTACGGTGACTGTGCACAGCCTCCAGAATTTGTCCTTTTGAGCCCTTTGTTCATAGGAGGTTGGGAGCGCAAGTGCAGAGTTCTTTCTTCTAGCCCCAGCCCGATAAAGAGGTCTTCAGAAATTGCCAGTTCTTTATTGTTCAGTTGCTGTTATGTCCAACTCTGCAACACTCAGGGCTGTAGCACACCAGGCTTTCCTGTGCTTCACTATCCGAAGTTTGCTCAATTTCACGTCCATTGAAATTGGTGATGGCATTCAACCATCTCGTTCTTCGCCGCCCTCTTTGACCTTCAGTCATTCCCACCATCAGGGTCTTCTACATTGAGTCAGCTCTTCACATCAGATGGCCAGAATACTGTAGTTTCAGTACCAGTGCTTCCAGTGCCAACCTTGCACCCTACCTGTACTGGCCTGCACTCACACTTGATCCAACTTTGGCTGTAACTTTAAGATTTACTTAATGGCCGCAGTTGGTCTTCATTGCTGCATGTGGTCTTTCTCTAGTGCCAAGTGGGCTCTGGTGCACAGGCTTCACTAACTGGCAGCATGTGGGCTCAGTAGTTCTGGAGCATGGTCTTAGTTACTCCTTGCCATGTGGCATCTTCCCAGACCAGGGATTGAACCCAAGTCCCTAGCATTGGCAGGTAGGTTCTTTACCACTCAGCCACCAGGACCGCTGTGCCCACTTCACACAGGACAGGGATGGAACTCTGGAGGAGGGAGGAAATGATTGAGACTTTGAGGAATGTCTTTTAAGAGGTAGCATTTCAAAGAGTATTTTGCCTGGTAGAAGTAAGCAGGGGAGCACTAATGAAAAGTAGAAGCTCCTCTTAGCTGAATGCAGTGCATGGTGGTGGTGAGGCGGGAGGAGAGGACAGGATTGACCTGGAAGCTGAGCTCCAGAGGGCTGAATGTCTACAAGTTGCAGGAATGGAATTGCATTTGTATCCTGCCAGGAGTGCTAAGCCACTATGGGAATGGAGAGGTGTGGAATGGAGATCTATATCCCATGGCTCACAAAACCAGCAACTGCCTCAAGGGTAGACTGGTCAGATGAGGATGCACATTGCCTCAGGAAGGCTGGGGTCCCCAAGCAACGTGTCTGTTCTAAGGGCATAGTGTCAAGTTGGAAGGATTAACAACCCCAAACCCCTGTCCCATCTGCAGCAGAATCTGAAAGTGCAGGAGTATTGGAATTTTCCCTTGAGACAAAGATATCCTGTTTGGGGTAAGGGCAGCACCCAGGAGGGGGTTCCAGGAGGTTTCAGAGCCTGAGTGAACATGGTTCTCCGTTTAGGACCTTCAGGTCGAGAGCAGCCATCAAGTGGTTGCAGGGTTGGATTCCTCACAGAGCAAAGGAAGAGTTTCAGATGTGATCAGCAATCACGTGTAGTCAAGTTCATTTGGTGACAACCCAAAGTCATGTGGAGAAGGCAATGGCACCCCACTCCAGTACTCTTGCCTGGAAAATCCCATGGATGGAGGAGTCTGGTAGGCTGCAGTCCATGGGATCACTGAGAGTTGGACACGACTGAGCGACTTCACTTTCACTTGTTACTTGCATGCATTGGAGAAGGAAATGGCAACCCACTCCAGTGTTCTTGCCTGGAGAATCCCAGGGATGGTGGAGCCTGGTGGGCTGCTGTCTATGGGGTCGCACAGAGTTGGACACGACTGAAGCGACTTAGCAGCAGCAGCAAAGTCATGGGGAGAAGGGTTTCCCAAGGGTTTATGACGGTTGTATAGCACAAGCCTGGCCTTGCACAGATCCAAAGATAGCAGCAGATCCAGCCTTGTGGACACATGATATCAACTAGGCATCTGAGCAAGAAAGGACATTTCCTCCAGTGTGCTGCTCACCTGTGCTTCTCTCAAGGTTTCTCTTGACTGTCTCCACTACCCATGAGTTTTCTGGCCCTGCAGGGCTGCACCAAAACTATTTGGCTCTTTCATGGCAATCGGGGTTCTGTTGAAGCTACATAATGCCTAGTTTTCCAGACTTCCCAGTTCAGATCTGATGGGCTCCACAGGTCTTCAGCATTTGTCAGGTTGACTTGTACTATGAGCTTCACTGGCAGCTCCAGTCAAACGTACCTGGGAATGAAGGGGTGAGGGTGTGTGGATTTTAAACACTGCTGCCAAAGGCTACCTCACAATGGGAATTTGTGATTGGAGCCAGAGAAATCCTAGTCCTTGGAGATATTTAGAACAGGTTACTTTTCACTGGAACCTAAGTTCTCTGTAAAGGACATCTGTTCACCAGCCACCTGATACCACCGGTTTAACAGCAAATGGACTCTGCCCTTCATTGAGTGACCAGCACTTGAGTTTTCCTGTGTGGGAGGCAAGAGGGGACAGGACATGGGTCCTGCTGAGGCGATCATGCAGTCTGCTGGAGGCACAGTTTGGGAAGCTGCTGGAGGTTACTTGAGAGGTGGCCTTGCACAGTTGTGGTTCGTGTCTGTGAGTGACCATCAGTGACGGTTTCCTGAGAGGATGCAGAGTGGAGGAGTCCATGAGTTTAGTAACATTCTCTGGGCCATTTGGGAGACCCGAATGATAGAGCCAGAGAGAGTAATATTTGATAGAAAAATCAAGACTGGTGGCCAGACTATAGGTAACAACACAAGGGACATCAAGGAGCTAAAGATGTGGAGAAAGTCAAGATGATGTCTTAAAATGTTGAATTATGGAGTTAAAAAGTACAGTAGCCAAAATGAGAAATTCACCAGAGGGATTTAAGGCAGCATTTGGACACATACAAGAGTCAGGAAACTTTAAAGATAGGCCAATGGAAATTACAGACTGAAAAAAAAATTTTTAATAGAACCTAAGTGACCTGTGAAACACCATGAAGAGTAACATATGCATTGTGGGAGTCTCAGAAGGGGAAGAGAGAGAGCTAAAAGGACGAGAATATTTGAAGAAATAACAGGTGAGAAGGTCCCTAAGTAAATGAATGAGGCTCCACAAACATCTAAGAGACTTAAGTTCCAAGTAAGATAAACAGGGCCACCAGAGACCATCAGATTTCTGAAAGGTAACAGAGATCTTGAAGGCATTAAGAGAAGCAAGTCATACAGGGCCCTGATAACACACAGGTTTGCATCAGGAATCTCGGAGACTAGAAGGCAGTGAGTTGATCTTTTAAAATTCTGAAAGAAGGAAAAAGCCTGTCAACCAAGAATACAAGACTGTCAAAACTTCAAAAAGGAGGGAGGAATTGAGACATTCCTGGATAAACAAAAGCTGAGGGCCTTGGCAAGAAATGCTTGAGGGATTCCTGCAGGGTAAAACTAAAGGACGGGGCAATAAAGCAAGCAAAAAATCCCGATAAAGGTAAATACATTAAACATTACAAAAGCCAACATTGTTAACTTGTAATTGTCTACGTGGTTTAAGAAAATGATACATTAAAAATAATTATTCATCTAAAAGCTAGTAGTATAACTGGTTTGTGTTATGTTTGAGGGCACTACACAGTATAAAGATGTTACTTCGTGACATCAACAGGTACAGTTAGGGATAGAGGGTAGGGTAAAGCTATAAAGGAGAAGAGATTGTTAGAATTGTGTAAATTCAAGTTAGAGTGTCGTAACTGAAGGGTGTCATATGTAGTGCCCATGATGACCACAAAAGAAAACAGCCCTGGATGCGATGGCAGGGACGACTTCCCTGGCGTCCAGTGGTTAAGACTTTGTGGTTCCAGTGTACGGCTCGCAGGTTTGATACCTGGTTGGTGATCTAAGGTCTCACATGCCATAAAGTGTGGCCAAAAAAATAAACTGCAAAAGAAATTCAAGCATTTATTGCAAAAAAATTTTTTTCAAATGCAAAAGACAATAGTAATGCAGGCAGGAAGTGAACAAAAAGCTATGAGACATACAGGAAGAAAACAAGTAGCACAAGGACAGAATCAAGTCCCTGCTGCTGCTAGTCCGACTCTGCGATCCCATAGTCCCTACTTAGCAGTAATACTTTAAATGAATTAAGCTGCCTGATGAAAAGACGGAGATTGGCAGAGTGAATACAAACATGACCCAACAACAAGCCATCTACAAAAGACACACTCGAGATTCAAACACAAAAAGATGGAAAGAGTAGAAAAAAATATTCCATGGTAATAATAGAAATGAGGGGTGGCTATACTAATGTCAGACAAAATGGAGTTTAAATCAAAAAAGTCTATGAGAGGAAGACTGTGTGTTAAGAGTTTGAATACAAGATGAACAATTACACACCTAATAACAGACCAGCAAGATGTAGGAAGGAAAAACTGACAGAATCGAAGGGAGAAATAGACGATGTATAGTCGTGGTTGGAGACTTTATATGCCCTACTGTCAGTAATGGATAGAACAAGCAGAAGATTGAACACAACCCAGGTCGATGCGATGAATATATGCATGACGCCATGCCCAGCAGCAGCATACACGTTTTTCTCAAGTGCACGTGGAGTATTCTCAGGATAAACCACATGTTAGGACACTGTCTTGCATATGTGCTGAGTTGCTTCAGTCATGTCTGACTCAAATTTATGGACTGTAGCCCACCTGGCTTCTGTTCATAGGATTAAGTCTATCAACAAAGTATCTTTTCTGACCATAATGAAGTTAGAGACCAACAACAGAAGTAAAACTAGGAGGAAAAAAGCTGTAAAAATCAAAATGTTCTTACACAATTGATGGATCAAAGAAGAAACCCAGGGAAATTAAGAAATGCCTAGAGACAAATAATTTTAAAAACAGAGGAGTTCCCTGGTGGTCCAGTGGTGAAAGCTCCGTGCTTCCACTGTAATGGGCAGGGGTTCGATCCCTGGTCAGGGGACTAAGATCCTGCATCCCGTGCAATGTGGCCTAAATAAACCCCACACATCATACCGAAACTTAAGAGACAGCAAAGTGGTGCTAAGAAGGAGATTTACAGCTATATGTGCTTACATTAAAAATGATCTCAAATCAACAACCTAACTTTAGAATTTAAGGAACTGGAAAAAGTACAAACTAAATATATAGTGGAAGGGAGGAAGTAATAAAAACCAGAGCAGAGATAAAATAGAGAATAGGAAGATAATAGAAAATAAATGAAGCCCAAAGTTGCCTGTTTTTCTGTTGTTTTTTTTTTTAATTTTTATTTTTAACACCAAAAACATTTTGTTTTGGGGTATATAGTCAATTAACAATGTTGTGGTAGTTTTAAGTGAACAGTGAAGGGACTCAAGCATACATATGCATGTATCCATTCTCCCAAAAACCACGTCCCATCCAGGCTGGTTCATTGAGCAGAGTTCCAAGCATTATCCTATAGGTCTTTGTTGGTTAGCCATTTTAAATATAGCAGACTATACATGACCTTCCCAAATTCCCTAACTATCCCTTCCCCCCAGCACCAAAGTTGTCTATTTTTAAAAGATCAACAAAACTGATAGACTTTTAGCTGGAAAGAATAAGAAAAAAATAGAGAATTTTCAAATTACTAAAATCAGAAATGGAAATGGGGATACTACTATCATCTATAGAAATAAAAAGGTTCATAACAGCAGTATGCATAACTGTACAAACAAACCAGATAACCTAGGTGTAATGTACGTTCCTAGAAACAGTCCTGTGGAAAATTAAAGAGATGGGAACATCAGACCACCTTACTTGCCTCCTGAGAAATCTGTAAGCAGGTCAAGAAGCAACAGTTAGAACCAGACATGAAACAATGGACTGGTTCCAAATTGGGAAAGGAGTCTGTCAAGGCTGTATATTGTCACCCTGCTTATTTAATGTATATGCAGAATACATCATGCAAAATGCCAGGCTGGATGAAGCACAAGCTGGAAGCAAGATTCCTGGGAGAAATATTAACAACTTCAGATATGCAGATGATACTACTCTAATGGTAGAAATTGAAGAGGAACTAAAGAGCCTCTTGATGAAGGTGAAAGAAGAGAATGAAAAAGTTGGCTTAAAACTCAGCTTTCGAAAACCAAAGATCATGGCATCCAGTCCCATCATTTTCATGGCAAATAAATGGGGGAAAGATGGAAATGGGCAGATTTTATTTTCTTGGGCTCCAAAATCACTTCAGACAGTGACTGCAGCCATGAAGTTAGAAGACGCTTGCTCCTTGGAAGAAAAGTTATGACAAACCTAGACAGCATACTAAAAAGCAGAGACATAATTTTGCCAACAAAGGTTTGTCTAGTCAAAGCTATGGTTTTTCCAATAGTCATGTATGGATGTGAGAGTTGAACCATAAGGAAGGCAGAGCACCAAAGAATTGATGTTTTTGAACTGTGGCGTTGGAGAAGACTCTTGAGAGTCTCTTGGACTGCAAGGAGATCACACCGGTCAATCTTAAAGAAAATTAACCCTCAGTATTCACTGGAAGGATTGATACTGAAGCTAAAGATGGATACTGAAGCTAAAGCTACAAAACTTTGGCCACCTGAGCAAAGAGCTGACTCATTGGAAAAGGCCCTGATGCAGGAGAAGAGGGCAACAAAGAGTGAGATGGCTGGAGGGCATCACTGACTCATTGGACATGCTTGCTGTGCTAAGTTACTTCAGTCGTGTCCAACTCTGTGCAACGCTATGGGCTGAAGCCCGCCAGGCTTCTCTGTCCATGGGATTCTCCAGGCAAGAATACTGGAGTGGGTTGACTCGCTTTCCTCCAGAGGATCTTCCCGACCTCGGAGTCAAACCTGTCTCTTACATCTCCTGCATTGGCAGGTGGGTTCTTTACCACTAGCACCACCTGGGAAGCCCCAGTACATGAGTTTGAACAAACTCTGGGAGATAGTGAAGGACAGAGAAGCCTGGCGTGCTGGAGTCCACGGGGTCACAAGGAGTCAGACATGACTTAGCAACTGAACAGCAACAAAAGAAACACAAAGCCTGCCAAGACTAAATCGCCAAGAAATAAAAAATCTGCATTGACCTGTAACTAATAAGGAGATTGAATCAGAAATACAAAATTTCCAAATAGTAAAAGCTCCAGACCTGATGGCTTTACTGGTTAACACAACCAAACATTTAAGTAAGAACTAATATAATTCTTCTCAAAATCATCCTATGAACATTGAAGCTAAAGTCCTCAATAAAATACTAACATACTAATTCAGAAACATATTAAAATGACTGTGTGCTTAGTCACTCAGTCATGTCTGACTCTTTGTAACCACATGGACTGTATCCCACCAGGCTCTGTCCATGGGATTCTCCAGGCAAAAATACTGGAGTGGGTTGCTATGCTCTCCTCCAGGGGATCTTCCCAACCCAGGGATCAAACACAGGCCTCCCGCACTGAGGGCAGATTCTTTACCAGCTGAGCCACCAGGGAAGCCCAAGAATATTGGAGTAGGTAGCCTGTTCCTTCTCCAGGGAAACTTCCTGACCCAGGAATTGAACTGGGGTCTCCTGCTTTGCAGAAACTTCCTGACCCAAGAATCGAACTGGGGTCTCCTGCTTTGCAGGCAGATTCTCTACCAGCTGAGCTACCCAGGAAGCCCCTAAAAGGATTATACATCAGGCCTAAGTGAGATTTCTTCCTGGAATGAAATGATGGTTCAACACAAAAATTGGTGAGTGTATACCATATTAACAGGATGAAGGAAAACATCTACACAATACATAATGCATAAATATAACGCATAAGCATAATGCATAGAAAGCATTTGGTAAAAGTCAACACTTCTTCTTGATAAAAACAAGCGACGATGTAGGAATAGAAGTCAACTACCTTGGGGGCTTTCCTGGTGGCTCAGTGGTAAAGAATCCACTTGACAATGCAAGAACAGGTTCAGTCCCTGGTCTGGGAAGATCACACAGGCCTTAGGACAACTAAGCCTATGAGTCGCAACTACTGAAGCCCAAGTACCTAGAGCCCATGTTCCACAACAGGAGAAACTTGACATCGCAGTGGAGAGTAGCCCCTGTTCACCACAACTGCAGAAAGCCCTGGTGCAGCAACAAAGACCCAGCACAGCCTTAAATAAGTAAACCTTCTTTTTTTAAAAAGAAGGAAGCTACCTTAACATAATAAAATAAATAAATGAAAAGCCCACAGGGAAGGTTGATGGGAATGAATGAAAACTTTTCCTCTAAGATCATAAACCAGGCAAGCATACCTGCTCTGCTTTCAACAGCTCTATTCATCATAGTATTGGAAGTTCTCGCCAGAGCAATTAAGCAAGTAAAAATGCTAAGAATTCCAGCAAAACAAACAATAGTTAGACAAACTATTAGAACTAATTAATTCGGCAAAGTAGCAGAATACAAAGTCAACACACTAAAATCTGTTTCGTTTCTATATACTAACAATGAACAATCTGAAAAGGAAATAAAGCACAATTCCAGTTACAATATTATCAAAAAGAATAAAATACTTAGGAATTAACCAAGGAGATGAGAAAGACTTGTACAGTAAAAACTACAAAACACTGCTGAAAGTGATTAAAGAAGACATAAATGAGAACCTATCCAATGTTCATGGATTGGAAGACTTAATATTGTTAAGATGTCAATAATACCCAAAACAATCCGGGATATTTAGGATTGCATCCCAAAGTTTGAAAACACTGATTCAAATGTATATCTTTTTAAATTCAATAGCATCCTATCAAATTTTTTACCACACCTTTCATAATTGCTGCTAGAAATTACATCTTTATGGATTGTGTGTCCAAGAACAGGCTAATAATTGTTTCTTATTCATTAGCTTTTTAAATCATATAAAGATAAAAAGTGGAATTACAAACCAAAATTCCAGCAATGCTAAGTGTTTTTATAATTGCCTATGTGTTTATCTTTGCTGGAGATCTTTACTTCTTCATATGACTTTGAGATACTATCTTATGTCCTTTATTTCAGCCTGAAGGACTTGGAGGACTGATCTAGTGGTGATGAACACTCTCAGCTTTTATCTGCTGCTGCTGCTAAGTCGCTTCAGTCGTGTCCGACTCTGTGTGACCCCATAGACAGCAGCCCATCAGGCTCCCTGTCCCTGGGATTCTCCAGGGAAGAACACAGGAGTGGGTTGCCATTTCCTTCTCCAATGCATGAAAGTGAAAAGTAAAAGTGAAGTCGCTCGGTCGTGTCCGACTCTTTGCGACCCCATGGACTGCAGCCTACTGGGTCCTCCATCCATGGGATTTTCCAGGCAAGAGTACCAGAGTGGGTTGCCATTGCTTCTATCTAGGAATATCTTAATTTGCTCTCATTTTTTTGGCCCCAAAGCTTGTGGGATTTAATTCCCCAAGCAAGGAGTGGCCCTGCACCCGCTGCACTGGAAGTGTGGAAGTGTGGGTTGTTTCCCTCCCCCGCCCAACACTTGGGGTATATCAACCAGCTGCCTTCAGGCCTCTGAAGTTTTTAATGAGAAATCTTAGTGGGCATTCCTGTATGCTATGATTTGCTTCTCTTGCTGCTTTCAAGATTCTCTCTGTGTTTTGAAATTTTGAATGTAATGCCTTGGTGAGCGTCTTCTTGAGTGTTTCCAATCATGTCTGTCATCAAAGTCAAGAAGTTTGCAGCCATTTTTCAGTAACCTCTCTGCCCATTTCTCTCCCTCTCCTTCTGAGGCTCCCACGGTGCGCATTTTGCTCCCTTAGGTTCTGTTTATTTTCCTCAGTCTTTTTCTTTTCGTTCCTCAGACTCAATATTATTTTCATTTTTCTATCTTCAAATATGCTGATTCTTTGTTCTCCCTGCTCAGGTTCACTTTTGAAATCCTCTAGTGTATTCTTCATTTCAGCTATTGCACTTCTCAGATACAGAATTTCCTTTCGGTTCCTTTTTATGCTTTCTATCTACCGAAATTTTCATTTTGTTCGATTATTATTTTCTTGTTTCTGTCCTTATATTCCTTCAGTTCTTTCTTGAAGACAGTTGTTTTAAAGTCTTTTCTAGCAAGTCCACCACGTGCTGCTTCTTAGACAAAGTTTCTATCAATTTATATTTTCCTTTGAATGGGCCAGACTTTCCTGTATCTTTATACGTCTTATGATTTGTTGTTGTTGAAAACTAGATGTTTGAATTTTGTAATGTAACTCTTGAAGTCAGACTGTCTTCTCCAGTGTTTCCTTCCTTCTTTCCTTCCTTTCTTTTTTAAAAATAATTGTTGGGACTTCCCTGGCGGTCCAGTGGTTAAGACTCTGGGCTCCCAATGCAGGGGGCCTGGGTTTGGTCCCTGGTCAGGGAACTAGATCCCATATGCTACAACTAAGACCCAGCACAGCCAAATAATAAATAAATATAAAAAATAAAAATAAAATAATTGTTGCAGGGTATCTCTGTGCTGGGTATCAGCCTGAGATACAAATTTAAGGTCTTCTCAGGTCCTCTCTGAGACTCTATGTCTTTTCTTGGGCATGTGCAGTGACTTTCTAAATTCCCCTGTATATGTGGTTACTTTCAAATGTCCCCATCCTTAGGAATTTCCTGGCAGTTCAGTGGTAAGGACTCTGCTTTCCCTGCTGAGGGCCCAGGTTTAATCCCTGGTCAGGGAATGAGGATTTCACACGCCACGGGGCATGGACAAAAAACAAAACAAAAACAAAACTCCAAAGTAAAATGTCCCGTCCTTACTCATCCAAAAAGAGAAAAGGGAACAATAAAAGGAGACTGGGGACAGCAGATTGTCTCTTTAGAGTCTCTGGAGGCCACCTCGACCAGTGGCTGTGTGCTGCAGTGACGACCGCCCACCTCTCTATCCGCACATTTGTGGTCAGAAGAAGCAACCAATCAGTGCACAGATCCCTGGCATTCAGAGAACAGGGTCCTTGTCCCTTCCCTACCTTGGCTCCCAGAAACCACTCCAGCATTACATGGGCCGAGGGGATTGGGGAATGGGTACCGGCTACTGCTCATGCTAAGAGATAAATTGCCTGGAATTAGCCAGAGTTTATCATCTAAGCCTTCCCTGGAAACTAAAAGCCTTCCAGCCGACTCCAGAGTTCCAAAATAGTTACATCAGTCAGATTCTGCCAGTGCAATTGTTGTCTGATGGGGAGACAGAGCCCTGGCACTTCCTGCTCCATCATCTTCCCTGATGTCACTGCTATATAAAGAAATCAACTTCAGTAACCCAGTTTATAAATTATAAAGACAAATACACCAGTTAAAAATTGGGCAAAGGATCTGTATAGACATTTCTCCAAAGAAAATGTACAGGTGGCTAATAAACCCATGAAAAGATGCTCAACACCATTAGCCATCATGAAAATTCAAATCAAAACCACAATAAGATACAATTTCACTCCCACTAGGATGGTGTGCTAGGTTGGAAAATGGTATCTCAAAAGAAAGGCATGTCAAACCCCTGGAGCCTGGAAATGCCACTTTATGTGGCAAAAGATGTGATTAACTTAAGGACCTTGAGAGGGAAAGTGTATCCTGCATTATTTGAGTGGACAGTAAAATGCAATCGCGTGTATTCTTATAAGAAAGAGGCAGTTTTTATTGTTGCTGCTGTTGTCGTCTGTTTGCTTATTTGTTTTGGCCATGCCCCGTGGCATGTGGGATCTTAGTTCCCCAACCATGGATCAAATTTGCACCCCCTGAAATGGAAGTGCAGAGTCTTAACTACTGGACTGCCAGGGAAGTCCTGAGACGGAGTTTTGAGAGAGAGACACACACAGAGAAGGATGCATAAGGACAGAAACAAAGATTGGATGTCTCCTCTTTTTTTAAAATAAAATTCATTTTATTTAAGTACAGTTGACTTACAATGTTGCATTAATTTCTGCTGTGTCATATCCTCTCTTTTCTCCGGAAGAGTTTGTGTGAGATTCGTGTTACTCCTTTTCAAAAGGTAGGAGAGGGGTTGCTGGCAGTCCAGTGGTTAGGACTCTGCTCTCTTACTGCCGAGGGCCCACGTTCAATCCCTGGTTGGGGAACTAAGACCCCACAAGCAGCACAGTGCGGCCAAAAAGAAGTTTGGTAGGACCAGCTAGTTAAGTCATCTGAGCCTAAAATTTTCCTTGTGGGAAGGAAGGTTTTGACTTGCAAGCATAACTTCTTTGCTGGCTATTTAGATTTTCTACTTATTCTCATGCCAATTTGGTAAGGTGTATTTTTCTAGAAATTTGTCCATAGTGGCTACATTTGTAAATGTATTGCTATAAAATTGTTCATAATACCATCTTATTGGCATTTTAATGTTTGAAGGAGCTCTAGTAACGCCTTTTTTTCACTCTTGACGTTATCTGTGCTACCCTCTTTAACCGTGATCAGTCTCACCAGAGCTGACGCTTGCAGCTTTGTTCATTCTTTCTTTTGTTTGTTTTCTCCTCTGTTATTTCCTTTCCTCTACTTTCCTTGGGTTTAGTTCACCGTTCCTTTTAAAGCTTCTTGAGATTCTTGCTTCGATCTTGGATTTTTACTCTTTCTTCTTCTTGTCTGAAAGACTTTGTATAAAACTGAAATTATGTGTTCTTTTGATCATTTGGTACAATTTGCCTGTAAAACATTTTGGGTTTGCTTTGATTTCTTTAATAGTTATAGAGCTATTCATTTTCTATTTTTTCTTCAGTAGTTATTATGTATCAGTTTTCTAACAATTGCTTCCGTATGAGCTTTAAAATGAACTCCTTATTGCCAAATTCAGATTTAAATTGAAGAAAGTAGGGAAAACCACTAGATCATTCAGGTATGACCTAAATCAAATCCCTTATGATTATACAGTGGAAGTGAGAAATAGATTTAAGGGCCTAGATCTGATAGAGTGCCTGATGAACTATGGAATGAGGTTTGTGACACTGTACAGGAGACAGGGATCAACCCCATGGAACAGAAATGCAAAAAAGCAAAATGGCTGTTTGGGGAGGTCTTACAAATAGCTGTGAAAAGAAGAGAAGCGAAAAGCAAAGGAGAAAAGGAAAGATATAAGCATCTGAATGCAGAGTTCCAAAGAATAGCAAGAAGAGATAAGAAAGCCTTCCTCAGCGATCAATGCAAAGAAATAGAGGAAAACAACAGAATGGGAAAGACTAGAGATCTCTTCAAGAAAATTAGAGATACCAAGGGAACATTTCATGCAAAGATGGGCTCGATAAAGGACAGAAATGGTATGGACCTAACAGAAGCAGAAGATATTAAGAAGAGGTGGCAAGAATACACAGAAGAACTGAACAAAAAAGATCTTCATGACCCAGATAATCATGATGGTGTGATCACTCACCTAGAGCCAGACATCCTGGAATGTGAAGTCAAATGGGTGTTAGAAAGCATCACTATGAACAAAGCTAATGGAGGTGATGGAATTCCAGTTGAGCTATTTCAAATCCTGAAAGATGATGCTGTGAAAGTGCTGTACTCAATATGCCAGCAAATTTGGAAAACTCAGCAGTGGCCACAGGACTGGAAAAGGTCAGTTTTCATTCCAATCCCAAAGAAAGGCAGTGCCAAAGAATGCTCAAACTACCGCACAATTGCACTCATCTCACATGCTAGTAAAGTAATGCTCAAAATTCTCCAAGCCAGGCTTCAGCAATACATGAACCATGAACTTCCAGATGTTCAAGCTGGTTTTAGAAAAGGCAGAGGAACCAGAGATCAAATTGCCAACATCCGCTAGATCATGGAAAAAGCAAGAGAGTTCTAGAAAAACATCTATTTCTGCTTTATTGACTATGCCAAAGCCTTTGACTGTGTGGATCACAAAAACTATGGAAAATTCTGAAAGAGATGGGAATACCAGACCACCTGACCTGCCTCTTGAGAAACCTATATGCAGGTCAGGAAGCAACAGTTAGAACTGGACATGGAACAACAGACTGGTTCCAAATAGGAAAAGGAGTATGTCAAGGCTGTATATTGTCACCCTGCTTATTTAACTTATATGCAGAGTACATCATGAGAAACGCTGGGCTGGAAGACGCAAAAGCTGGAATCAAGATTGCTGGGAGAAATATCAATAACCTCAGATATACAGATGACACCACCATTATGGCAGAAAGTGAAGAGGAACTCAAAAGCCTCTTGATGAAAGTGAAAGTGGAGAGTGAAAAAGTTGGCTTAAAGCTCAACATTCAGAAAACGAAGATCATGGCATCTGATACCATCACTTCATGGCAAATAGATGGGGAAACAGTGGAAACAGTGTCAGACTTTATTTTTTGGGGCTCCAAAATCACTGCAGATGGTGACTGTAGCGATGAAATTAAAAGACGCTTACTCCTTGGAAGGAAAGTTATGACCAACCTAGATAGCATATTAAAAAGCAGAGACATTACTTTGCCAACAAAGGTCCATCTAGTAAGGCTATGGTTTTTCCAGTAGTCATGTATGGATGTGACAGTTGGACTGTGAAGAAAGCTGAGCGCCGAAGAATTGATGCTTTTGAACTGTGGTGTTGGAGAAGACTCTTGAGAGTCCCTTGGACTGCAAGGAGATCCAACCAGTCCATCCTAAAGGAGATCAGTCCTGGGTGTTCTTTGGAAGGAATGATGCTAAAGCTGGAACTCCAGTACTTTGGCCACCTCATGTGAAGAGTTGACTCATTGGAAAAGACTCTGATGCTGGGAGGGATTAGGGGCAGGAGGAGAAGGGGACGACAGAGGATGAGATGGCTAGATGGCGTCACCGAATCCATGGGCGTGAGTCTGGGTGAACTCTGGGAGCTGGTGGTGGACAGGGAGGCCTGGCGTGGTGCAATTCATGGGGTCGCAAAGAGTCAGACAGGACTGAGCGACTGACCTGACCTGACCTGAAGCTTTAAAATCACTGATACAAGGACTTCCCTAGTGGTCCAGTGGTTAAGAGTCCACCTGCCAATACAGGGGACACGGGTTCAATCCCTGGTCTGAGAACTAAGATCCCACACGCCCTGGTGCAACTAAGCCTGTGCACCACAACTACAGAGCCCGAAGCCTGGAGCCCGTGCTCCACTACAGGAGAAGCCACCCCAGTGGGAAGCCAGCACAACCGGAGAGAAGCCCCCGCTCCCCTACAGCTAGAGCAAGCCCGTACGAGGCTTTCTACAAGCAGCAAGCAATGAGACTCAGTGCAGCCAAAACTCTTTTAAAATAAATTTTTAAAATTATTGACACAATTTGTTGATACTAGTCCCTTAATTTTTTAATCTATGCAACACCTGTGGCCCATCCTCATTTATATTTTCATATGCGCTGTTTATGCTTTCTCTCCTTTATTCTTGGCTAACCAGGGTAGCAGAGAAGGTGATGGCACCCCACTCCAGTGTTCTTGCCTGGAGAATCCCAGGGATGGGGGAGCCTGATGGGCTGCCGTCTATGGGGTCGTACAGAGTCGGAAACGACTGAAGCGACTTAGCAGCAGCAGCAGCAGCAACCAGGGTGGAGTTTTGCCTTTTTTCCTAATTTTTTTCCAAAGAACTATTTCTTAGTTTTGTTGATCTCATTTTATCTTTGTTCTCTATTTTAGTAATTGCTGCTTTTCATCATCTTTTTACTTCCTTTGGGTATACTGGGTTCTTTTTCTAACTACATAGTATCAGCACATAGCTCATTAATTTTTAGCTCTGATTTTCTTACTGAACCATATAAGCCTATAATTTTCTCTCTAAATGCCTCTTGCGTTGTATCCCACAGGTTTTGATGTGTAAACTTTTCATCATCATTCAGTTCTACTGCTTTCTCTTGATTTCTCTGACCTGTGCACTTTCCCTGTGTATGTGAGTCTGTGTCGGTTTCTGGTTTTAGGGGCGTTTTTGGAAGTTTGGTGTTTGGTTGCCGTCCCCATGTTTGTTGCCTGCCATAGGTCTAGATTCAAGAGTTTAACAGAATCTCTTTGGGGTTTCCCTGGCTACAGAAACCAGTTCCTACTTATTAATATTCAAGCACATCTATTATTCATCTGAGCTTGGACACATTACACACTCCGAGTCATCCAAGTTCCTGCCCTCCTTGTGAAAGGAGGCTTTGAGTCTGAAGGCCCCACAGAGAGGGTGTGTAGGTAGGACTCAGGGCTGACTCAGAAGGCCAACCCTGGACAACTCATGTCTGAGGTCACACCCGCTGGAAGAGAATTTTGTTCTAACAATTTGACAGGCTCCAAGCTGCCTCACCATGCCCAGCTCCTGCGCTGTCCATGTGAAGTCAGGGATTTATCAAGATAAAATGCTAGACTTCTGAAGGTTTCATTCCTCAAGTCCTGCCCTTGTCGTTGACCTGGAAATCGTACCGGCAGCAAACATTTTCCACATGCAGTCGTGACAACTGCTTTCCCAGCTGACATTTGCTGGGGAATATGATGAACCATCCGGAGAAGGCAGTGGCACCTCACTTCAGTACTCTTTCCTGGAAAATCCCATGGACGGAGGAGCCTGGTGGGCTGCAGTCCATTGGGTCACTGAGAGTCGGGCACGACTGAGTGACTTCACTTTCACTTTTCACTTTCATGCATTGGAGAAGGAAATGGCAACCCACTCCAGTGTTCTTGCCTGGAGAATCCCAGGGACGGGGGAGCCTGGTGGGCTGCCGTCTATGGGGTCGCACAGAGTCAGACACGACTGAAGCGATTTAGCAGCAGCAGCAGCAGCAGCATGATGAACCATCAGAATCATGGAGACCAGCAGATTAGGGAAACAGAAGTGAGGGATGGAGAAAGGGTCTTCGGCAGGGCTACTCAGCCAACCAGGTGCAAGGTGGGCAGAGCTCTGTCTGCTCCCCACACTGAATCCACAGTGAGGGACAGAGAGGAGGTCAGTCGACCGTTTATGACACCCTCATGCACTGACTTCAAGACAAAGTTAAATCCTTTAGCAGCAAGTAAAGAATTGCTTTCCTTACTTTCAAAACCAAAAAATAGTCCACATAAACTGTCTGTCTGCATATTTTAACACTCTCTTGGTCATTTTGTCACTTCAGGTTGGTGACCTTGAGCAAGTTAGTTAGTTCCACTAAACCCAAGTATTGTACACTGAATAATGACCCTCAAAATGCCAGGTCTGATATCTGGAGCCTACGAGTGTTACCGTGTGTGCCAAAGGTCTTGCAGATGGGATTCTGTTAAGGAGTTTGAGATGGGGAGGTTGGGGAAATTGATTATCCTGGCTTATTCAAGTGGATCCTAAATGCCATCACAGTATCCTTTTTTTTTTTTTTTTAATAGTAAGTATTAATTTAGCTCAAGAGTATTCAGGTAAGCTGAGTGGCTCTGCTGATCTGGGTGAGTCTGGTCGATCTCAGCCAGGTCCATCCGCACAGGTACCTGCAGTCAGCGGTGGACAGACTGGGAGCTGCCCTGTTCAGCACGGCCTCAGCTGGGACAAGGCCATGGGACATTAGATGCACAGAGGAGATGGCAGTATTACTAGAGACTGAAGTGATGCAGCCACAGGGCAAGTCACACCAGCAGCCACCAGAAGCCGGGAGAGGCCAGGAACAGATGCTCCGAGAGCCCCCAAAGGAGGCAGCCTGCCAACACCTCGATTTGGGTCTTCTGGCCTCCAAAACTGTGAGAGAATAAACGTACGTCATTTTAATCCACTATCTGTGGTCAGCTGTTACAGTGCCCGCAGGAAACTGACATGTGGAGACCCGGGGGCAGCGCGGAGACGATGTGGGTGCGCCATGCTGGTCCCCAGGGAGCCTACTGCTCTGCTTGGTGGGCGTGGCCTGCTGGGGCTTGTCCAGACCCAGCTGATGCCCCTTTCTGCACCAGAGGGAGCCCAGGCCTGGCAGGCCCTAAGCATCCCCTGGGAGGTCAGAGGTAGAAGAGCTGCCACCTCTCCAGCACCTCTGACCCTGGTGGGTCCCTGGCTTCTGCTTCCTCCTGGTCTGCTAAGGGATTAACCACACGAGCAAACTCAGGCTCCTTCCTCTGAGTGGAGGGACAAGTCAGCCATTCATTTTCATTTTCCCACTGCTCAAATTCAGGGGCCCCAGGGACTTCCCTGGTAGTCCAGTAGCTAAGACTGCACTCCCAATGTAGGGAGCCTGGTCAGGGAGCTAGATTCCCCCATATCCCAATAAAGATCCTGCATGTTACAAAAGTGGGACCTGGTGCAGCCAAAACAAAAAACAGCTAGGGACTTCCCAGATGTCCAGTGGTTGCGACTCTACGCTTCCACTGCAGAGGGCACAGGTTCAATACCGCATGCTGCTTGACAGGCATGGCCAAAAACGAAACAAACAAAAACCCCAAAGAGCTAGTTTCTATCACTTTACCCCAATTCAGTTTTTTAGTTTTTATATGTCCTGAAATTATATTATTCATGAGTTCTTTTACACATCTTGTAAGTGACATTGAGGACTTTAAATTTTTCTGTTCAAGGTCATTGCTTACACCACTGCTTCGTACAAAACAGGTGCTCAACTAACATTGTGGAAGAAAGGAAGAGAGGAAAGAGTGGAGGGAAGGATAGAGGGCCCCCGTGAAGGGCTAACACGGCATATGTCGGGGTTCAGGGGCTCCAAGGGTTAGGTGGGAAACTTAGTAGAAGAAGTCTTTGCTCAGACACAGCTTACACTTAAAAGTCATGATTTGTATTGGGGAGATCTGTATTACTTGGGGGGTGCTTACTTTTTAAATATTATTTATTCATGTGTTTATTTATTTGGCTGCATCGAGTCCCAGTTGAGGCATGCAGGACCCTTCATTCGGCCCACGGTGGCGTGGGCTCCCCAGTTACGACACACAGGCTTAGTTGCCCCGGCACATGGGATCTTCATTTCCCGATCAGGGATCAACTCTGCATCCCCTGCATTGGAAGGTGGATTCCTGCCCACTGGACCACTAGGGAACTCCTGGGGTTGCTTGCTTTAATAGGGCAACCCCAAAGGAATGGGCAGACAGGAGGCTCCAGGAGAGAGTGGGCTTTATTTACCTGCTCATCCTTTATCTCCCTCTTCCTTTTGTTGTCTGTATTTGCAGGCAGCAGGGTGTCAGGGCCACCGAAGTGGAATATGATGGCATTACTTTCTGCCTAGAGCAGCTTGAGTGAGCCTCCTGCCCTTCCTGAGTTTCCATGTACCTGTCTGCAAAATAGAGACAATAAATGTGAGTACCAAGAATTTTTGTATTGCAAGGCCCCTTGCCAAGCACATTTGCACCCACTGCCTCCTATAATGAGCTCAACATGTGAGCTGGGTGAAATTGGATGGGAGGAGGAGTGACCCCCGAGCTCCAGCCACCTGTGGCCTGGTAAGCCTTGACCTAAGTCTCCAGCCTCCAAGTCCAGTGCTCATCCAGGGGAGAACAGAGAAATGCAGCTGCCCGGGAAGGTGGGTCCCCTCTGTGGTGGGAGGTGAACTCCACACATACATGCTGGCTGTTCTCTAGGCATTATCTCCATGGATCCCCACAGCAACCATGGGTAGAATGTTCTATTATTCCCATTTGACTGATTAAAAAAATTGAGCCTCAAAGACATGAAGCGATTTGCTTAAGGTCGCCCAGCATTCAGGGCCACAGCCAGGACTCACATCCAGGGTGGAAACTCCAGAGCCCCTGCTTTTCTGCCACCTCTGTTGTCTCCGTAGACCTTTTTCTTTTTACATTAGTTTTGTTTGGCTGTGTGTGGGTAGATGTGGCAGGTAGGGACTACTCTTGTTGCGGTACGCAGGCTCTGGGCATGGGGGTTCAGGAGTCATGGAGTTGTGGTGCATGGGATTAGCTGCCCCGAAGCATGTGGGATCTTCCTGGGCCAGGAATTGAACCCGTCCCCTGTATTGTCAGGCAGATTCTTAACAACTGAATCACCAGGGAAGCCCTCTCCATAGACCTTTGGGTACAGTTCTAAACAGTGGGTTTTCCCAGCTCAGAGTTGAGAGGACAGGGAGCTACTGTCAGGATGTAGCAAGGACACCCAACAGAAGGTCACATACATGCACACCTGGACAGATAAGAGAATAGAACATTTCAATAGCCTGGGGCCAGCAAGTACAAGGGAAAATGGCCCTTTCTATCTTCATATCCCCCAAGATCACCCTAATATTGCAGCGCTTCACAGGAACTGACAGGACTATGAGTCCTTGATAAAAGCTGAAATTTTCAGAATAGTGTGTTTAGGAAGGCTGCGAAGTCTATGATCTATCTCAGAAGCAGTCCATCCACAATTATCCTGAAAAGATACAGTACTGTGGAAGACAGAAAGGAGGAAAACCCTCGACAGGTCTATGTTGGGTTTCTAACTGAGCCCTCCACGGAGGTAAGCAACGCGACTAGAATGCCTTCCGTGTACTCAGAACAAAAGGGACCAATCGCCGCTGGACAGTTGGAGGGCAAATCACAGCTTCGGAGTCTGATCATGGCTCTTTTTTGGACTGTGGCAACGCCGGGCAACTTCCAGCCTCTCTCTGAGCCCGGCTGCCAGCTCCCTCAGCAGGCTGGTGCACTTGGTGGTCTTAGCATAGGCGCCTGGTGCACTGCCGATAGAGCTGGAGCTCAGTGAATGTGCTATGTACCCGGACAGCAAACACCAAGGATCCTGCTCACTGGGAGCTAGTCTGAGAAGGCCCCATGCAGGAAGTAACATGACAGGGCTTCACAACAAGAGGGAAGATCCAGGTAGTCTGGAAGTCATCCTGGCGCAATGGCCAGGACGCGAGAATTCCTAAGCTGTCTGCTGGCCCTTGCAGAGGACAACAGCATCTTCATGTGGGTGAAGAAGGAATTTAATTCATCAGAGCAGTGAATTAGAAAAATAGTAGCATGTCTGCTCTGACCCCTGCTCTGCCCCCTGCCTGTGGATGTTGCGGCGGGTGGAGTCTGGAACGGCATCGTGTTTCCCTGGGTGGTGGCCTCTGAGCACCTGTGACCAGTTGAGGACACGCTGTCCCTGCCTCCAGGCATGAGGACCCCAGATGTCCCGAAATCACCACAATTCTGTTTAAAAAAGAAAGCGAATATTTAAAAAGATAATTTTATTTATTCACTTTTATTTACTTTATTCTTTTTTATTTAAATAAAAATATAAAATTACTTTTATTTACTTTATTATTTTATTTATTTGCACATTATTTATTTTATTTATTCATTTTCGGCTGTTCTGGGTTGGCTGCTGCAGGGGTTTTTCTCTAGTGGCAGCAAGCTGGGGCTATTCTAGTTGCGCAGGCTTCATTGTGGTGGCTTTTCTTGTGGCGCACAGGGTCCAGGCATGCAGGCTTCAGCTGTTGCAGCTCTCAGGCTCTGGAGCAGAAGTTCAATAGTTGTGGGACATGGGCGTAGCTGCTTTGCAGCATGTGGAATCTTCCCGAATCAGGGATCAAACCCGTGTCTCCTCCACTGTCAGGCAGATTCTTTACTGTTGAGCCACCATGGAAGCCCCTCCTTCTCTTCTTGACTTTATTTATTGTTAAGTGCTTAGCATTCTGTTCCTTATCAGTTACACAGCAATGACAACAACACACTTGCGCACACTTGCTGAGGAATGGATCCTGGATCCCAGCAGTTCTCACACCCTCTCACATCAGAATTGTGCTTGTGAGTGCTGTGGTGCGATGGGCAGGCGGAAGCGGGTCTCTCCACCTCTGTCCAAACTAGGTGTGGTGCAGAGAACACAGGCCCGGGGGTCAGATCTGACCACTTGACATGATAGTACTGGTTAGGAATGCACTGAGCTGCAAGTAACAGCCAGCCTAAACTCTCCTGGCTTGAACACACAGGGGCTTATTTTTTCTGGCATAAGAAGTCTGGAGGAGAGCAGTTTCAGGCCTGATGCAGTTGCTCTTTCTTTCTGGTGCTGGGATGAAGTGGGTGCTAAACAGATTTCCCCACCATGTGCCCTCAGTAGCTGTGGACAAGGACACAAGTCTGGGGCTTCTGAAATCAGGGCCCATTCTGGCTCTACTGCTAATCAGCTGTGCAACTTCAGACAAGTCACTTCCCCTCACTCAGGCTCAGTCTCTCTTCTGTCCTACAGCAGCAAGTGTAGGACAAGATTATCTTACATGAGAGCAGGCACCATCTGTGCACATACACAACTTGGTGTATTTAGTTATATCTTTTCAGTCCAAGGAGCCTGAGATAAAACCTATTTTAATATGAAGACAGGAAGGGCTTCCCTGGTGGCTCAGTGGTAAAGAATCTGCAGCAGACATGGGTCCGATCCCTGATCCAGGAAGTGCCCACATGCGACAACTGAACTTGTGCGCTACAACGACACAGCCTGTGCTCTGGAGCCCACGTGCTGCAACTACTGAAGCCTGAGCATCCTAGAGCCTGCGCTCCACAAGAAGAAGCGCCACTGCGACGAGAAGTCCGGGCACTGCACCCGAGAGTGGCCCCACTCGCCGCAAGAGAGAGAAGGCCACGCAGCAGTGAAGACCCAGCACAGCCAGAAATAAACACATAAAATTATTTAAAAAATGAAGACAGGAAATAGGAATGTGAAAAAGGACAGAAGACATTTCAAGATCAATTTTCAGATCCTACTCTTTCATCTCTTCCAGACAGATCCTTAGATGTACATAATTTAGGCTACAGAGGGTCCTTTAGACAGAAAAGTGGGTTGTTTTTCTTGTTTTCTCCTCCTCCATTTTTGCATGTAACATGTACACCTTGCCTCCCATTTCCAGGTCTTTATAGTACAATCATACCATTTGACGCAAGTGCTACGAAAATTTCGAAGTGTTTCTTTAATTCTAGCCTTTATGAAAACCAGAAGCATCTTGTTGAGTACTGTCAGTTTCATTTCCTACCTCTTGGCATTCACTGACTCATTATTTAATGTGTGCCTTCAGTGAAAAAAGCGTTGAGGTGGAAATCTCATCCGCCAGCCACTTCTCTGGCCAATGTGGAATGCTCTGAATCGTCCAAACCCTTTCTCTCAGCTCCTGCCCCAGGCTGAAACCCTTTCGTGGGTCCTCCGGGTGTTTATGCAGCTGACCTAGTTGACATTCCTATCACCAGGAGTGCCATGCTGTGTCCAGACCTGGCCTGGGCCTGGCCTACCCCTCCAGTCTCACCACTCACCTCTTGACCTTTACCTAAACCACCACCTTGCTCCTCGTCTGAACAGGCCATTCTGCTTGGCATCCCTTTTCAGCCACCCTCACCTGGCTAACTCAACTCATGCATTTAGATGTGGCATAACCACCACTCTTTCAGGAAGCTTTCTTGACCAGCTTCCCAGGTTGGGGGCCAAACGTGCCTACAGGGACTCCCACAGTCTTGTGCTCACCCACATTTCTCAGTTGAACTGTGTGAAACACACATTTAACTAACAAAAATTCAACCATCTCTGCTTGGCCAAAGAGAGAAAGAGAAGGACATTTTAATTCAAACAGGGCAGTCTTTGGCCTGAACACTTTCCTGAGAGGAAGCGATGGAAGCCCTGACTGCATCTTAGTACTCCTATGTCCTAACATTCGGAGAAGGCAATGGCACCCCACTCCAGTACTTTTGCCTAGAAAATCCCATGGACGGAGGAGCCTGGTAGGCTGCAGTCCATGGGGTCGCTAGAGTCGGACCCAACTGAGCGAGTTCACTTTCACTTTTCACTTTCATGCATTGGAGAAGGAAATGGCAACCCACTCCAGTGTTCTTGCCTGGAGAATCCCGGGTACGGGGGAGCCTGGTGGGCTGCCGTCTATGGGGTCGCACAGAGTCGGACACGACTGAAGCGACTTAGCAGCACCAGCAGCAGTCCTAACATTGTGAGCATCTGTCCTTTCTGGGAGTGATTCTGGTGTTTAAAGACATATATGTCTCACAGGGCAGGAAATGTCCCAGACAGAGCAAGAGGAGTCACACCCTGGGGGACCAAAGGAGAAAACATTAAAAATAGAAAAAGAAAAGCAGGACATACCCACTACAAGCTCTTTTCTTTTATGGGAAATTTAGGATATGAGTTCAAATCCCAGCCTTGCAGCTAACCAACTTGAGTACTTCGGTCACGTGACTGTAACCTGTTTAGACTTGGGATCTCTAGGTGTGCCTGCCCATCTTGGAGGGTTACCCCGAGGCTTGAATGAGGTAACAGATGTCTGGAGCCCACAAGGTAGACTCTCAGTAGCAGTTCAGTTACTCCAGCTCATTCCGCCCTGCCTCCTTAGAACCCCGCACTGAAGCATTCCATCCACCTCCAGCCAGACTCTGGGCAGGTCCACGGGACACATTCAGAGGCTCAGGAGCTAGGAAGGGTTCCAGGGGAGGTTCTATTTCCAACGCCTCAGTCTGCAAGCGTCCACCAAACTCCGCCCCAAGGGATGGAGTCCGGTTATAACCCTCCCCCACGACGGGGGTTCAGGCAGTGGTCACAGGGGGACTCTAGGACTCCGGGCCCCCTTGGAGCACTCTTCCTTCTGCAAGCTGCGTCCGGGTCTATCTCCCTCCCGACCGCGAGTTCCTCGTGGGCGGGACGGCCTGCTGCCCTCAGGATGCTGAGCTCAGCCCAGGGCTGCTCAGCGTGCCGGGGGCAGGAAAGACGACCGAGTTCACGGTTCCCGGGTCACTGTTAACGATGCTCCTGCCCGCAGCCCTGGCCTCAAAACTACTGTCACGGCTCCATCTAGATGCGGCGCGCTCCCAGCTTTTGAGGGACGCGACCTCGGCTGTTGCACACAGCAGGCGCTCCATCGACGCTACAAACGCCTAGCTCAGGCCGCCGCCCAGGACCATTTGCCGGCTCCTTCCCGAGGGCCGCGTGGTCAGGACGCCGGGAACCCGCCGCCCCAGCCGCCCGCCGGTACCAGCCAGCCCTTCCCAGCAATGGGTGCCGCCCCCTCGGCCCGGGAGTCGCCCCTAGCAACAGCAGTCCGGCCGGCTATCTCGAGCCGCGCTGATTGGCCGAACTCCGGGAGGCGGCGGTGTCGTCACTTCCGGCATCCGGAGGCAGCAAAGGAAGCCGAGAGGCGGCCATCTTGGGTCCGTGAGGCTCGAAGGTGCCGGGAGCGGCGGTGTCGGCAGCCACCGGGCGGAGGCTGAGGCGGAAATCGAGCCGAAGGGAGAAGAGCAGCCAGGCGCAGGCGCCGCTTCCGCAGTCCCCTCCATGGTCGGCGCCCGCAGCTCGCGGGGACCTGTCTCGCACTCCACATCCTCTACTTCAGGGGCCGCCGGCGGCGCTGTGTGAAGGCTCCGGCGCTGAAATCCGCGGCGCGACGGGCGGGGGCGGAGGAGGAGGCGAGGGGGTCCGGGCCTGCGGGGCGCCCTGAGGCGCGGGGACGCCGGCGGGCCGACCCGCAGCCCGCCGCCGCCGCCGCCGCCGCCGGCCCGGCCCCGCCACCGCCGACCGCGGGGCTCCTCGGCGCGGCCGCCGGGGCCGGGGGAGCATGAGCCCCGCGACCCTCCGGGAGACGGCCCGGGCCCGGCCCGGGTTCTAGACGGCCGTGGGGGAGGGGAGCCGCCCTCCCGCGGCGCCGCTCCGGAACCGCCGGGCGCTCGACGCCGCGACGCCGGCCCCGGGGCCGCGCTGTTTTGTTTCGCCCTCGCGTTGTGAAGTGAAGTGAAGTAAAATGTCCACTAGGACCCCGTTGCCGACGGTGAATGAACGGGACACTGAGAACGTGAGTAACCTCGGCGGCCGCCCGGGTCGGGTCTCCGCGGGTCTCCGCGCGCCGCCCCCGGGAACGCGGCCGCATCCCTCTCTTCGCCCCCCGGGGTCCGGGGGGCGGCCGGTTTCCTGAACGCGCGGGGCGGGAAGCGCCTCCGTGGCGACGCCGGGGGCTCCCTCGGAAGCGACGCGTGGAGGCTGCAGCGTGGCCGCCCGCGGTCCTGAGGCGGTGGCAGCGCAGTGGGCGCTCGGAGCGGGTGTCGGGTCTCCGCTACTGGACTCCTTCAGATGAAGTAGGCGGCTCTTGAGAGGCTCTCGGGCTAGAAACTGGTTCGTGGTGTTGACTCAACGTACTTGATTGGACCAAGTGGACTGTCCTTTTTGCCTCGTTCTGTAAATCGTCTGCAGCTGAGTTTAGTGACAGTCACTAGAAGTAAGCGCCCTCTGAGGGATCTTTTCGGCCCCCTTAGGTGGAACTCCAGAGCTATTCAGAAGTTCTTGGAGAGAGTTTAGACTTACCGAGGAGCAGCCGCGTTTCCAGACGGCTGTTTTGAAGGAGTTGGTTGAGAGTTGGTTGAGCACCTTTCAAAGGAAGGTGTGTATAGTCAGGCTGCCTGCCTCGCAGTGCCTAGCCGAGGGTCACCCACTCCGGGCTTAGCTCTTCTCCTTCCTGGAAAGAACTTGGCTTAGATGAGCTCTCTGGTCCACCCTGGCACTCACATTCTATGATTCTGTAAAAGGAACCTTGGCACTTGTTCGTGTGAACTTTTTAAAAAGGCAAGGAACAGCAGTTTTAGTGACTGACAACTTGTAGTAAAAATTCCATTGGAGCGATGTTGCTTCTGTCCCAGTGCGATTGGAACTCTTTTCTAGCTCTGGCTTCGGGACTGTTCAGTCTAGCTGTGAGTTATCGTCTGTTAAAAACAAAAACATCTAGGTTGGGGGTGGGGAGGGAGGGATGGACATGTACACTCTGCTCTGTGGATAACCAGCAAGGACCTGATATGTAGCGCATGAAACTATTCAGTGTTGTGGGGGGCCTAAATGGGAGGGGAGTTTGGGGGAGAACGGATACACGTATAGACACGGCCGAGTCCCTCTCACCTGAAACTTACAGCATTGCTAATCGGCTATACCCCAATACAAAATAAAAAGTTAAAAAAAAAATCTGGAAAATAACTTGTAATGAAACTTCACTGGCCTTTTATTATAAGTGTTATGAGGTAATTCCTGGCAAGAAAATGCTGTCACTTAGGAAAAGCTTCCTTGCTCTGCCTGTTATCATGCTTTCAATAACGTCCTGAAACCTTGTGACGTAGTGGTATCAAATACCTTCATTTTAATCTTCAAAATGCCACTTATTTGCTGGATAACTATTAGGTGATTTAATTTGTTTATGTAAATCTTGGCTTAAAGCATCCTTTTGGTATATTAATGGGTGATATTTAATGTTCTTTAACCTTGTAAATCAGTAGCACAGTGATATATGTACCTTTTCATGACATGGATTAGAAAATTACATAAAAAGTAATAGAAAATCTAGACAAGGTGAATTGGTGAGTTCATTTTCTCATAGAACCTAATTCTTCATTGTTTTCTTGTTCTTTGTGTAGAGTGGAGCAAACAAAAATGTGAGTTAACTTACATCATTGACTTTCACTCAGAGAAGCACAGTCTTAAATTGAACCTGAGCAGGAGGTCCATACTTCCTATTTTGTTACTACTATTATTTTTCTATTTTTTGACTGCACTGCCTGGCATGTGGGATCTTAGTTCCTTCACCAGGCATGGAACCTGGGCCCCCTGCAGTGGATGTGCAGAGTGTTAACCACTGGACCACCAGGGAAGTCCCAGGAGCTCCATAGTTTCTAAGTAAACTATAATCAGAAACAATGATAGCAGATTTGTGATAATGAAGGGTTTACACCAAATGGGTCTTTACTGGTTCTCTGTTGAATTTGTTGAATTATGGTGTAATCTTTTTGTGTGTCATTAGAAATTACTAAGTTTAAAAAAAATGTGGGGTATGGAGTGTGCCTTTATTCTCTTGGAATGTATTTAAATTGAATTTCTGACAGTGGTGAAATAGAGGTTTGTAGCACATCATTTCATTATTGCACCATGCCGTCTTTTTAACTCAGGTATTGACATGTTCTGAAAGTAGTTGTATATTTTTCACAGTGTGATACCTTGTGTGGTGTTTGTCTGGCATATACAATATTATTTACCTGATACTACTGAACTGAGTGTTAGACTTCTTGCCATTGAATGATGAGGGTTCAAGAATGAATGGGAGTTCTCAGTCTGATGGGCAGCTCTTTTAAGTTGTGTATGTTGAGATAGAACATTCACTCTTCCCAAGTGTGCAGTTTGATGAGTTTTGACAAATGTATAGTTACGTAATCAGTGTCACGGTTAGAGAACGTTGCCATTGCCCGAAAAGGTGCCCTGTGTTTCTTTACAATTCCCTTTCCCTTCCCCCAGCGGTTGGCAACTATGGATCTGTTACCTGTCTCTGTAGTTTCTCCTTTTCTAAAAGTTACTTGAATGGCATCAAAGAGCATATAGTCTTGTGTCTAGCATCTTTAATTTGGCATAACATTTTTGAGATTTATGTGTGTTTGTGTGTGTATCAGTAGTTCATTGCTTTTTATTGCTGAGTAGTAAGTAGTTCATTGTTTGGGTGTGTAACTTTTTTTTTTTTATCCGTTCACCAGTTGATGGACAGTTTTGGCTGATATGACAATTAGCTTTGTCTTTATATTTTGTAAAAAGATTCCATTTTTGCTTACCCCAGGAATCTTATTTAAATTTTAAATAATTATATATAAATTGTGTAAAGAATGTTGCTTATAGGTCAAGAATAATAAAAGGCAGATAATTTGCAAAAAGAAAATTCTCTTCATGCTGGTACACGACTCTATTTTCATTTATTTGATTTCCAGATTTGAATATCCACCTTTAGCTGATAGACTGTTACCTTTTAAAACTTAAAAGGATAAAACAAACAAACAAACAAAAAACTCAAAAGGACTAGTCAAACAGTTGGACCTAATGAAGATGTTGAGGCTCAAAAAGGTGACAGGACCTGCTTGCAACTATTGACTTTAGCAGCAGAGCATCTACTAGGCCTCAGATCTCCATCCCAGCCCTCTCTGCTTTTTTGTGTATCAGGCTGTTTCTCTAAATTTTATGTAGTAATTATTCAGCTAGGGAGATGCAGTTGTACCAATACATAGAGTATAATTAAAAGTAGACTTTAAAAAATATTTTTCTATGGAAAGCAAATAGAATTTAATAGGTATTTATCAGTGGTTCTCAAGTGGGGACAAGTTTGACCCCCAGTGGACATTGGACAGTGTTGGTTTTGGTTGTCACAGGGAAGAGGGTTGCTCCTGACCAGGAATGCACCTAAGCATTTTACAATACATAGCACAGTGCCCCCTACCCCCTCAACAAAGAAATAGCCAAAATGGCAATAGAGCCAGAGTTCTCAACCCTGGTATATAGTTAGCCCCCCCATTCCTATGTACTCAGCAGCTCAGTGACCAGACTAATTTTATATGTTCTGTCCCTAAGAATCAAGCTCAGAACATATCATTTCATTTCTAAAGCTTTTAGAAGAGATAAAGCTTCTTTAAAAATGTAATCTTAATCCTCTGTCATAATTTTTTAATATCAAATATCTAGTTAGCAGTGTTCAAGTTTCCTCAGTTGTCTTTTTTTTTTTAAACAGTTTGTTTAAATTAGAATCTATATTGGGTCTACATATTATAGATGGCTAATATGTGAAACAAGATGCTTTTTTTAAAAGGCAGCAAAAAGTTTGCATTTTAGTTTATGTTCCACAGTTGACTTGCATAGAGGTCATGAACAAATTGTGTACTGGTAAATTTGAAATGTATTTTCCACTTACATTTCAAAGCATATGACACTTCGTAAGCAAGCCTGGGTTACTTGCCAGAGTACCAGAGGCCCTGGAGTACTTTGCCAGTTAAACAGCTCCGGGTGTGTGCACGTTGTGTCCTGACTTAGTGCATTATTTGTTAATGCAAACAGTCATCAGAATTTCTTATCTCTGTGAAATAATAAACTGATGTTGTTATTGTCTAGCTAGCCACCTGCTGTTTGACTATTACCTGCTCAGACCTGAGTGCCTACTTTGTGTGTGGCACTGCTCTAGGCTCCATGGAGGATTTACCTAGGAACTATTATCACTCCTCTGCCTTTGGGCTCCCAGTCCCTGCAGAACACAGCACCCCGAGCTCTGTGAAACTAGCCTGCTAACTCTCAAACTGGAGCACACACCGCCTGGAGGGCTTATGGAAGCTCTGATGGCTGGGCTTCACCCCCAGACCTTGATTCTAGCTTTGGGGTCCTAGAGTTTGCATTTCTAACAAGTTCTACCAGATGATGTTAATGCTTCAGATCTAGGGATCACACTTTAAAGAATTGCTGTGTTAGTATTCAGTGAAGGCTTGCTGACTAAATTATGTTCCTTTAGATTGTATTGTGACTAAAGAAGAGATTTCGGTGGTTTCAATAACATTTTCAGGTTCCTTGAGTTTTAAAATTGGTTCTTTGTTGAAAGTGAGGTTATCGAGAATAAAAATAGTTACTGGTTGTTGGTTACTATGTGTCAGGCAACAGTACTAAGTACTTTATATAATATTTAATTTAAAACATGTAGTGTGGTTTCATTTAATCTGCTTAACTTCTAAGCATAACTGTCTTTTGAATCAAGCTGTTTGGGCCTTAAAAAAAAAGGTTGCTTTCTGAAGAATTAATATTTTTTATTGGGTCAAAGTGTTTGGGAAAAGATCTTATTCAATTTGAGAGTTGTTTTCATTTCTTTTTTTATGTAAATTAGGTGAAGGTGGAAATTTTCAATGAGTAGAATATTTTTCGTTTAGATCGTGTGTGTGTGTGTGTGTGTGTGTGTGTGTGTATGTATGTGTATGTAGGCTTGGTTGTGTCTGACTGCTTTGCAACCCCATGGGCATGGAGTCTTCCAGGCTCCTCTGTGGAATTCTCCAGGCAAGAACACTGGAGTGGGTTGCCATTTCCTACTCCAGGGGCTCTTCCTGACCCAGGGATAGAACCCCCATCTCCTGTGTCTCCTGCAGTGGCAGGTGGGTTCTTTACCACTGCTCCATCTGGGACGCCCCTTTGATTGTGTAGTGCATGATTGTTTGTATTGTAATTAGTTTTAAGAGATTCATACACAGTTTAATGTGAATTAATAGTACGTGTTACCTTTAATTTCAAAGAGGATTGCTCTGGATTCTAAAACATGGATAGATATTATCCCTGGAATTTGTTTTCAAGCTGAAAGTAAGAGTCAAGGAGTATAGCTATTTCTGATCACCACTGGGAAGATAAAAGTATAAATTCACTTGTCTCCCATCCATTTTAAACTTTCAAAATAATGAAAAAACAGATCTCTTCCTTGGGAATCTCCCAACTTTAGTGTTGTCTTACACAGGAATTTAAAGAATGTGCTTGGAATTGGTCTACAAGTAGTCACAAAGGGTCTGTGCTGACCCACACGCACCTGCCTGTACAGTCATTGAGAGGGCAGCTGGCGGCACTGGAAGAAAATGACTTTTGAGGCGAGTCCAACTTTTTCTTCAAACTAGATTCTTTAGCACTGCTCTTAGGTCACCTGAGCTGCTTGGCGATGGTTGGTTAGTCTTACACAGTGTTGTGTAGACTAGATAAGGCATTGTTTCTACCTTATTGTATCTGGGTTACCTGGGGTCTTGGTGTTCACAGCTGAAGCTTGAACAAAGCTTAAGATGTTTTGTTTGTATTTCTCACTAATAGGCAGTTGCTTGGGAGTGGAGGTTAAATATTGTGGGACTTGTATTGTTCATTCGCCTAGTCATGTCTTTGAGTCTTTGTGACTCCATGGTCTGAGCACACCAGGCCTCTCTATCCCTCACCATCTCCCAGAGTTTGCCCAAGTTCATGTTCGTTGTATTGGTGAAGCCATCCAGCCTTCTCATCCTTTGACGCCCTCTTCTCCTTCTGCCCTCAATTTTCCCCAGCATCAGGGACTTTTCCAGTGAGTCGTCTATTTATATAAGATGACAAAAATACTGGAGCTTCAGGTTCAGCATTAGTCCTTCCAGTGAATATTTAGGATTGATCTCACTTAAGATTGACTGGTTTGATATTCTTGCTGCCCAAGGGACTTTCAGGAGTCTTCTCCAGCACCACAGTTTAAAGGCATCCATTCTTTGGCGTTCTGCCTTCTTTATGATCCAGCTCTCACAACTGCACGTGACCATTAGGACATTTTATATGAAAATCTATTTTGGGAGAGTTTCATATGAAGTTTGAGTAAGCTGAACTCAAGGGTCTTATTCTAGAATTTTATATAGCCCCATTCTTTTTATAGTCAGTACCTTTATGACTTCACTGACCACAGTAGCAGATTAAAATGAGAATCCCAGAGAGGAGTACACGTAGAACAATTTCCTAACATAGCCTTCTGCCCTTTGCATTCTTTGTCCGGAAGCATAATTTAAGCTGGGCAGGCAACTTTTATTGTTGAAGGCACATGAGGTGTTTTTGGTGGCACTCCGTTCACATTCTGTCTCTACCTCTTTCCATGTCTTCCTTCCTTTTCGTAGCCCTTGCCTGTCCCAGACTTGCCTTGGTATTCATAGGCATGTGTTAGCTTCACTAGTAGAATGGACTAAAGGAACTTCATACTTTTTTTCTTAAAAGAAGGTTGCCTTCTAGACATTAAAGATTTTCAGTGATAAAGAACCTTCGACATACCATGGTCATGTATTCTAGTTTCTTTTTCTGTTTCTGTTAATAAATGCTTAACATTTATTTCCTGCTTATTATATAGTTATCCTACTTATTATTCCTGTGGAACTAGCCACTCCACAACTTAGTAGTATAAAACAACTGTTTCATTATACTCACAGATTTTGTGTGAGTAGTGTAATTCAAACGGGAATGACTTATATCTGGGACTTCACTTGGGATATCATGAAAGGCTTGGGGATTTGAACAGCTGGGTTGAAAGATGCACATCCTAAGTGAAAGTGAAAGTCGCTCAGTCGTGTCTGACTCTCTGCGACCCCGTGGACTATATACAGTCCATGGAATTCTCCAGGCCAGAATGCTGGAGTGGGTAGCTCTTCTCCAGGAGAATCTTCCCAACCCAGGGATCAAACCCAGGTCTCCTGCATTGCAGGCAGATTTTTTACCAGCTGAGGCACCTAAGACCACTTCTTAATCTGGCACATTGACAGGTATTGTCAAAAGGCTGCTGGGGCTCTTGGTCAGAGCCACTATGTGGGCCTCTCCAGCCTGGAGACCTCAGTGTGATCAGACACGAGGTGGCTTGATATTTTAGCAAACAAGACAGAGCTGCTTGCCTTTTATGGCCTATCCTCAGAGGTCACATAGTATCAGTTCTTAGAATGCTAAAGCAGTCATGGGCACCCAGATTCAAGTGGAAGAGACATAGCCCTTGTAATGGGAGTCAGAGACTTCGGGGTCTTGTTTTCCAGCCACTGTAATAGTAACTTCGAGTTTATAATCTGACCTAGCATTTTTTGTGTGACCTTGGACAAGTTATTTAACTTCTTCATGTCTCATCTATAGAATGGGATTGGTGGTAGTAATCACCTCATGGGGCTGTTAGAATACCTTCCATGCCGTGCCTCCCTTACCTCTCTGTTCTCATCTCTTGCCTTGCTGTTCTTTGAATACACCAGGGACACTCCAGCCTCAGTGCCTTGGCGTTGGCTCTTCTCTTTGTCCGAACACTTTTGTTCCAGGTACCCACATGGCTAATTCTCTCACCTTCTCCTCTTTTCAGGCATCACCTCAGTGAGGCTTGCTCTAACCATTGATGTCCCTCCCAACCTGCCTAACCCTGATCTAGTTTTTTTTCTTAATCCCCATTGTGTTGTTACCTTTAACATAGTATATAGTTTATATATTTCTTAGGTTTATTGTGTTTTGTCGATCTCCTGTGGCTACTGAATACTCCATGAGAGCAGGAATATTTGTTTTGTTTATTGATACTATTTCAAATACCTAGACAATGCTGGTCATTTATTACAGGTGATCTGTAAATAAATATTGGTTGAATTAGTGATTAAATGGGACAGTATGGGTAAAGCATTTAGAATGGTGCCTGGCACATCATAAGTAATAGATAAATGCTAGCCATCATTAATGCTTGTTACTTGGTCTTTTCATCTCATCTCTGTGTTGTCATTTCTTTCATCTCTCATGTCCTGTGTCTTCAGCCTCTTCTTTCTGTAGTTCCAATGAATTCATCTTCTTTCTCCTTTTTTAAAACCTCAGATAGCTTTCTTTTTTTTTTTTTCAGATAGCTTTCTTAAAGGGAGGCTTAATGGAAAGAGTCTGGGCTTGGAAGTCAGAGGTAAAGATGGGAGCCTAAGACTGTGGTTGAGGGAGAGATTCTGAAGACACTTCTGGTGTAGAGTGGACCAGATGTGGAGCCCAAAAGAAGGAGCAGCAAAACATGAGAGAAATTCAGATTTGGAGTTAGAGGCTTGCATTTGAACCTGGTCTTCCAATACTAATACAAGTATTTGACCATGGGCAAGTTAATTACTTGTCTGTGCCTCATTTAAAATTTTTTAATATAATTAAAAACTTATTGATATAATTGACGTGTAGCATCATATTAGTTTCAGGTGTACAACATAATGATTTTATATTTGTATATGTTGTGAAATGATCACCACAATGAGTCTAGTTAATATTCATCACCACATATAATTAAGGTTTTTTTCTGTTCACGAGAATTTTAAAATCTACTCTCTTAGCTGCTTTCAAATATATAATTTAGTGTTATGTGTTCAATATTATATAATCAGCATGCTACACATTACATCTTTTTATCTAACAGAAGAGAGTAACATCATCTATTCAGGGTTGTTGTGACTGAGGAAACTGACACCAAGAAGAGCTTGGCCGGGTCTGCTCCACGTGACGAGGGTTCTGCATGTACATGTCAAATTCCCTCTTCAGGTAGCTTTTGTAGTGTGATTCTAGAAAACTGGGTAATCTAAAGTCTGGTTTATTATTCAAATACTGACCCACGCTTTGTTTTTTCTAACTGTTTGCCTGTTCTCCTTGACTGTTCACCTAGCAGTTTCACACCTGCTGGTTGCCAGGTCCTGTGTTCTAAGAATACAGAGAGAATTCTTACCATCAAGGAGCTCTTAGTCAAGTACTTCAGTGCAGAAATTAACTAAAGCAAGGGGATGCAAGACAGAAGTGCCAGCCTAGTCAAGAACAGAAAGAGAAGAAATTTCCAGCAGTCACGATGTCAAGGAATTAAGCCAATTTTTTTTTTTTCAGTGTTAGAGGTGTGTGAAAGAATTGTGAGAGGTGAAATTGGCTGGACCTTCAGGTTAAGGGATGTCTCTCCCGGCACCTCCAAGCTTTTTAAGCTTTCCTTGTGCTCATGTCTGGCTTGAAATGGCCTTCATCTTCCTTTAAAACTCTGCTACTTGTCTTTCAAAGACTCCATCCCGTTTTTTTTCCTTCATCTTGGACACCTGTTTTTCCTTCATCTTGCCCGAATGTGGTCATGTTGTCTGAGTGCTTAGAGCTGCATTGTCCAGCACAGTAGCTACCAGCTATGTGTGGCTACTGAGTCCTTGACATGTGACTGGTCTGAGTTAAGATGTCTTGTGAATATAAAGTATATTCCAGATTTTAAAGACAATATGAAAAAAGGAATATAGAATCTTACTTTTTTATATTAGGTGTTGAAATATTTGGGAATATATTTTTAAAAAGAAATTAAAAATTGAATAAAATTAACCTATTGCTTTAATAGCAAGATGAAAACACATTTCTCACAAACCTGTTGGGTGGTGCTTAGAGTATTCGCACTTTGATTTTTTCATGGGGCAGGGATTGCCCCTCGTTTCAGTAACTGTTCTCCGTTAGCTCCTCAGCTAAACTGTGTGCATATGTTCTATTTGTTTTATTCTGCTGTTATTTAATGAGTACTGGTCCTATTATTTAATGAGTACTGGTCCATGGGGTCGCTAAGAGTCAGACACGACTAAGCAACTTCACTTTCATGTATTGGAGAGGGAAATGGCAACCCACTCCAGTGTTCTTGCCTGGAGAATCCCAGGGACGGGGGAGCCTGGTGGGCTGCCGTCTGTGGGGTCGCACCGAGTCGGACACGACTGAAGTGACTTAGACTAGACTAGACCAGCATATAATTAACTGGTCAGAAGCTACTGAGTCAGTTTTCTTTAGCTGCAGTTTGTGCTTTATTCTTCTGAGGGTAAATCAAGTAAATTATTTTTCAGTATGTTTCATTATTACGATGCTTCATCTGCTATACCAGTAATCAGTTCAGTTGAGTCACTCAGTCGTCGTGTTCAACTCTGCAACCCCATGAACTGCAGCACGCCAGGCTTCCCTGTCCATCACCAACTCCTGGAGCTTGCTCAGACTCATGTCCATCGAGTCGGTGATCCCATCCAACCATCTCATCCTCTTGTCGTCTCCTTCTCCTCTTGCCTTTAATCTTTCCCAGCACCAGGGTCTTTTCAAATGAGTCAGTTCTTCACAACAGATGGCCAGGATATTGGAGTTTCAGCATCAGTCCTTCCAATGAATATTCAGGACTGATTTCCTTGAGGATTGACTGGTTTGATCTCCTTGTAGTCCAAGGGAGTCTCAAGAGTCTTCTCCAACACCGCAGTTCAAAAGCATCAATTCTTCGGTGCTCAGCTTTCTTTATGGTCCAGCTCTTACATCCATACTTGACTACTGAAAAAACCATAGCTTTGACTAGACAGACCTTTGTTGGCAAAGTAATGTCTCTGCTTTTTAATATGCTTTCTAGGTTTGTCATAGCTTTTCTTCCCAGGAGCAAGTGTCTTTAATTTCAAGGCTGCAGTCACCATCTGCAGTGATTTTGGAGCCCAAGAAAATAAAGTCTTTGTCGCTGTTTCCATTGTTTCCCCATCTATTTGCCTTGAAGTGATGGGACTGGATGCCATGATCTTTGTATTTGAATGTTGAGTTTTCACCCAGCTTTTTCACTCTCCTCTTTCACTTTCATCCAGAGGCTCTTCGGTTCCTCTTCGCTTTCTGCTGTAAGGGTGGTGTCATCTGCGTATTTGAGGTTATTGATATTTCTCCCAGCAATCTTGATTCCAGCTTGTGCTGCATCCAGTCCTGCATTTCCATCATGTACTCTGCATAGAATTTAAATAAGCAGGGTGACGGCGTACAGCCTTGCTGAACTCCTTTCCCAATTTGGAACGAGTCCGTTGTTCCATGTCTGGTTCTAACTGTTGCTTCTTGACTGCATACAGATTTCTCAGGAGTCAGGTCAGGTGGTCTGGTATTCCCATCTCTTTCAGAATTTTCTACAGTTTGTTGTGATCCACGCAGTCAAAGGCTTTGGCATAGTCAATAAAGCAGAAATATATGTCTTTCTGGAACTCCCTTGCTTTTTCCATGATCCAGCAGATGTTGGCAGTTTGATCTCTGGTTCCTCTGCTGTTTCTAAATCCACCTTGAACATCTGGAACTTCTTGGTTCATGTACTGTTGAAAGCCTCACTTGGAGAATTTTGAGCATTACTTTGCTAGCGTGTAAGATGAGTGCAATTGTGCGGTAGTTTGAGCATTCTTTGGCATTGCCTTTCTTTAGGATTGGAATGAAAACTGACCTTTTCCAGTCCTGTGGCCACTGCTGAGTTTTCCAAATTTGTTGGCATATTGAGTATCATCTTTTAGGATTTGAAATAGCTCAGCTGGAATTGTATCACCTCCACTAGCTTTGTTCGCAGTGATGCTTCCTAAGGCCTGCTTGACTTCAGACTCCAGGATGTCTGGCTCTAGGTGAGTGATCACGCCATCGTGGTTATCTGGGTCATTTAAGATCTTTTTTGTGTAGTTCTTCTGTGTATTCGTGCTACCTTTTTTAAAAAATATCTTCTGCCTCTGTTAGGTCCTAATACTGATAATAAGCGTTTTGTTACAAATGAAACCAAGTTGGCTGAATTTCTGCAAATGAACAATAATAGTTCCCCTTCCCTATTATTCATATTCTTGGAAAAATTTTCATAAACTCAGCTGCAGAAGTCACATCTTGATGAGTGTGAGGCCGTTCTTTTTATTCCTGTTAATCCCTATATATCATGTCCCTTATCTTTCCAAGATGTTAGTGTTCTCATATGTGTTCTTAAACGTGTGTGTTTTGTGCTTTGTGTAAATAGTTCAGTCTCATCTATGCATCAAACCTGTTGCCTCTAATTGTAGAAGAGCACTTCTGTGGTATGAGTCTGCCACATTTTACCTGCGTGCCAGGGGTAGACTGTCTGCTGCATACACGCATGCACACACAGTGCAACAATGAATATCTTCATACATGTCTCCTTGTGGAGCTGTGTAAGAAAGTCTTGGAGATGTGCAGCTAGGAGTGGATTTCCGGGGTCACAGGAAATGTCACGTACTTCCAGGTTGCTCTTCTGGGTGGCTCTATCAGCCCATACTCCCACTAGTAGTGCACAGGGGTTTTTGTAACACTGGTTCCTCCATCAGAATTCTCCAGTTTTCTAATTTTTTTTTTTTTGCCAGCCCTAAGTATGATGTGATACTTCATTGTTAACTTGTGTTTCTTCCTGATTTTTCAGTTCAGTTCAGTTCAGTCGCTCAGTCGTGTCTGACTCTTTGTGACCCCGTGAATTGCAGCACGCCAGGCCTCCCTGTCCATCACCAACTCCCAGAGTTCACTCAAACTCACGTCCATCGAGTCAGTGATGCCATCCAGCCATCTCATCCTCTGTCATCCCCTTCTCCTCCTGCCCCCAATCCCTCCCAGCATCAGACTCTTTTTCCAGTGAGTGAACTCTTCACATGAGATGACCAAAGTACTGGAGTTTCAGCTTCAGCATCATTCCTTCCAAAGAAATCCCAGGGCTGATCTCCTTTAGAATGGACTGGTTGGATCTCCTTGCAGTCCAAGGGACTCTCAAGAGTCTTCTCCAACACCACAGAAGCATCAATTCTTTGGTGCTCAGCTTTCTTCACAGTTCAACTCTCACATCCATACATGACTACTGGAAAAACCATAGCCTTGACTAGACGGACCTTTGTAGTACATCTATATATTTCTTGGCTTTGGGGGCCTTTTATAAATTGCTGTTTTTTCTCTGTCCCTTTTCTACTTGATGATTTTTTTCTTGTTGATTCTTAGATACTCTTTGATTTTCTAGGTATTAATCCAATGTAGGTTTAAGACATTGCACGTATCTTATATCATCTTAGTAGAAGTCCCTTTGGACAGAAGCTCTTAATTTTGGTGTAACTCACATGAATGTTTGCCTTAAGTTTGTGCATTTGAGGTTTTGCTTAAATATCTGGCTCACAAGGATATTTTCTTAAATTTCATTTTATATTTCACATATGGGTTTTTTAGTCCCTTTAGATTAAAAGGGAACGTCCTTTCTGCACAGGGACTTAGATAGGGATCTAGTTTTATTTTTCTCTGTAGACTGATCCAGTGAATCAGTTTTCCTCCTGCTGTCCACTCAATAGTCCGTCCTTTCCCCAGTGGTTTATAGGATTGCTTTCATTGTATCTTATGGTCCCGTACACTCAGTGGCTTTTATCTTGGTGTTTTGTTGCATTGTCTATTTTACTGTTGTGCCAATACCCTATAGGTTTTCTTTTCTTTAAAAATTAGTATGGCTTTATAGAATATTGTAATCTTTGTATCTTTATATGTATATGCTTATCAAACTTTTCATGTTAAAATCAATTCAGACTTAAAATTGTGAGATTAGTACAGAGTATGTGTGTACTTTTCACTTAGTCTCCCCTGATGTTGACCACTTAGATACCAGTGAACCAGTGAAGTCGCTCAGTCGTGTCCGACTCTTTGCAGTCCCATGGACTGTAGCCTACCAGGCTCCTCCATCCATGGAATTTTCCAGGCTAGAGTACTGGAGTGGGTTGCCATTTCCTTCTCCAGGGATTGAACCCAGGTCTCCTGCATTCCAGGCAGATGGTTTACCGTCTGAGCCACCAGGGAAGCCCAAACCAAAACTAGAAAATTAACACTGGCCCAATACCGTTAACAAGGGCTGCAGAACTTACTTGAATTGTCACCTGCTTTTCTCCAGGGTTCTTTTCTGTGTTTCAAGATCCAGTCAAAGATCCCACAGTTTAAGTTTGTCTAATGTTTTCTCAGAATTAGATTAAGGTTATATCCTTTTGGCAAGAAAGCCACAGAAAAGATGTTGGGTCGCTCTTAGTACATGCTTTTGAGGGTACAGTGTGATACGGGTATGTCTTGTTACTGGTTTTAACCTTGATCACTTTTTATTTCTGAGCTTTATTTAACTCTTTTTTAAGGCTAACCTGGTAGCCATGAAATATTTGTCCATGTACACTTTGGAGTAAGTTTAAAATTACTCATAAACTACTGGCTGGAAATGTTAATTGAGATTGCCTTGAACTTATAGATAAATTTGGGTAGAATGTATAATATTATCTGTCCAAGAGTGTGGAATTCCCATTTTACAGTATTTAGAGTATCTTTTATGTCTTTTATTGAAAATTTAAGGCTTTGTCCAGGGAGCTCTTGTTTCAGTTAGTCTTCAGTTAATTTCTACCTACTTTTTATTGCTATTATGAAGGTTATTTTTTACTTAAATTTTGTGGTAGGTTACTACTAGTGTAGGGAACTTTTGTTATAGGTTGATCTTGCACCTTGCTAAGCTCTCTCTTGAGTTCCAGTGGTACTTCCAGTTCTTTTGGTTTGCAGGTAGTTTATATCATCTACAAATAATGACATTTTCTCTCTCTTTTTAAGATTCTTATAAGTTTTTCCTAAAAGTATTAGCCATGAGTTCCAGTTTTTTGTTAAATAATGGTAGTGATAATAGGCAGCTTTGTCTTGTTTCTGATTTTAAGAAAATGATTCTAAGTTTCTCTGTTTAGGATTTCCCTGGTGGTCCAATGGTTAAGAATCTGCCTGCCAATGCAGGGAACACGGGTTTGATCCCTGGTCTGGGAAGATTCCACATGCCATGGGGCGGCTAAGCCCATGCACTACAACTGCTGAGCTGTCATGCTGTAGAGTCCGTGCTCTGCAACTAGAGAAGCCACCACAGTGAGAAGAAGCCCACGCACCACAGCTGGAGGGTAGCCCCAGCTCTCTGCAGTTAGAGAAAGCCCATACGCAGCAGTGAAGACCCAGTGCCGCCAAAAAAGAAAAATAAAATAAAGTCTCTATTTAGTGTAATATTTGTTAAAGGGTTTTTGGTCTGTGATTTTTGTCAGATTGAGAAAGTTCCATTCTATTCCCAGTTTGCTAAATTTTTAAAAACACAAGTGATTCAGTCCTAACAGGTATGTTTCCTTCAGTGAATGAAATAACTGCTCAGTTGTTTTCAAAAGTAAATTTTGGCTTTGTGAATATCTCTAAAGTATAAAATACTTGTAGAACAGCTTTTTACTGTCATAGTTTGGCTTTGTAGACCCCCCACAACTTTTGTAAATCCCCCCCCCCCCAACTTTTGAAAATCCTGCTCATGTGTTAATGAGGTGGCTTGTTATTTGAAAGATTAGAAAGGATGTGTGGGCACACATTTTATAGACAAGGCCGAGCTCTGTTCAGGAAGAGTTCAGATATGGCATAAAGTTGTTGTTGTAGACATTTAAACCTGATTTCTTAAGTAGGCCTCTCAAATTTCAGGTTGGTGCTTTAGCACATAGATCCAAGGGCAAACCTGGAATCATACAGTTTAAAAAATCATACAGTTAAAAAAATTTTTTTCTGTGTGCATGTGTCTAAGGTATGTTCTCGTTTGTGGTCACCATAAGCACAATAGTTTATGTTCTGTGGCTCTGTTTCCCTCTAGGTTTTCTTTTTTTTTTATTGGAGTATGGTTGTTTTACAGTGTTGTTAGTTTCTCCTGTACAGCAGAGTGAGCCAGTTAAACCTACATCCACTCTTAGACCTCATTCCCATGTTGAGCATTACAGAGTTGGGAATAGTTCCCCGTGCTGTACCGTAGGCTGTTCGTTACCTGTTACACTGTGGTTATATGTACATGCCACTCCCAGCCCCCTCGTTTGTCCCCCACCCACTTGCTCCCTCTGGTAACCATGTTCGTTTTCTACATGTGTGACTCTGCTTCTTTTTGGTAAATAGGTTCATTTTTACCATTTTTTTTAGATTCCACATACAAGTGATAACACATGATGCTTGTCATTCCGTCTGACCTACTTTACTCAGTATGACAATCTCTGAGTCCATCCATGTTGCTGCATATGGCATTGTTTCTTTTTTTTTTTTTTTTTAATGGCTGAGTAATACTGCATCATGGGGCTTCCCAGTTGGTGATAAAGAACCAACCTGCCAATGCAGGAGACGCAAGAGACATAGGTTTGATGCCTGAGTTCCATAGGGTAGGAAATGGCAACCTGCTCCAGTATTTTTTTTTCTTTGTATTTTATATTGGTGTATAGCTGATAACAATGTTGTGATAGTTTCAGGTGCACAGCACAGGGACTCAGCCATTAATATACATGTATCCATTCTCCCTCCAAACTCCCCTCCCATCTAAGCTGCCACATCACATTGAGCAGAGTTCCCTGTGCTATTCAGTAGGTCCTTGTTGGTTACCTTTTTTTTTTTGAAATTAAATGTTCACTTTTAAATGATGGGTGTATCTAAGAAGCCATAACAAGGACAATTAGAAAATATTTGTAACAAAATAAAAATGAGAAGAGAATTGGCCAGAATTTGTTGCATGCAGCTGAAACTGCTTGATGCAGTTTAAGTACAGTGGGGAATCTTGAATAAGGTATGAACACAAATAGTGGACAGTAGCATAAAATTTTGTGAAATTTGAACAAAATCTATACTTTCATTAATATGGTATCATGTTAATTTCCTGTTTTGTTTCTTTTTAACAACATAGTATTTCTTTATATTCTCAGAATTGGATTAAAAGTTTTAAACCTCATTCAAAATTTTTTTAAGTCATAAGATAATAAACTTTCTAGACTTTTAGTAGTAGCCGCTTCAGTATTCCTGCTTAGAAAATTCCATGGATAGAGGAACCTGTCAGGCTACAGTCCATGGGGTTGGAAAGAGTCAGACAGATTGAGTGACTGAACACACACACTATTCCATTTTATATATGTGTTTAACTGATGGACATTTAGGTGGCTTCCGTGCTGCAGTGAACATTGGGGTTTTTGATGATGACCATTCTGATTGGTGTGAGGTGATACCTCTTTGTAGTTTCTAGAGCTCTTCTACATGTAGACACATTTTAAAAGAAGAACTAATATGTATAACGAAATGGAGTGCACTTCTCATTCACTCTTTATTGCTTCTTTCTTCAGTATTGATATGGCACCTGGGACAGTTTAGTAGTGCTTTGGCTAAAAGTAACTAACTTATACCATGGCTTAACCAAATAAGGGTTTATTTGTCTCACAAAACAAATCTAGACGGCCTCTAGCTTTGGTTCAGCAATTCAATATTGTTGGAGTTGGTGGTTTTTAAAAATATTTTTGTCTTTTCTCTCCTGTTTGAGACCTACAACTACAGGGTAACTTACAGAGCTGTAGCTCTTGTGGTTGCATTCAAGGCAGCAGAAGGGAGGAAGAGGCCGTATTAGTTAGTGTACCTGTCTGCCTTTATGAGAAACAAAATTTTTCCAGGACCACCCAGTAGACTTTCACTAATGAGAACTGACCAGAACCAAGCCATGTGCTACCTCCAGCTACAGAGAAGTTTGGGAAAACAAGAATTTCACTGGCCATGTTTCCTCCCCAGATTCACGTCTGGCTTCTGTTAGATAAGAAGGGAGGTATGGATGTTGAGTAGATACCTACAGTTTTGCTCCACTCCTTAATAACATTACCTAGCAGCTTAAATATTTTGCATTAAACAGAAACTTTAGTTTGAAAATGAACACTTTATGAGTTTGTTAATACTTTTTTATTTTTGCCTTGATTCTGCAAAATTTTTAGTAGCACTGTCCATGTTCTAGTGTTCTTGGTGGATAAAATGGTTCAGCTCAATTCCCTGAGAGAGAGAAAGATCTGGACTCTTTTACTCTTTTCTTTTTCTTTTAATATAAATGTACTTATTTTAATTGGAGGCTAATTACTTTACAGTATTTTATTGGTTTTGCCATACATCAACATGAATCCGCCATGGGTGTACACATGGTTCCCCATCCTGAACCCCCCCTCTCACCTCCCTCCCCATACTGTCCCTCTGCGTCATCCCAGTGCACCAGCCCTGAGCACCCTGTATCATGCATCAAACCTGGACTGGCGATCCATTTCATATATGATATTATTCATGTTTCAGTGCCATTTTCCCAAATCATCCCACCCTTCTTTTACTCTTTAATAAAGATTAAATTAAACAGCTTTGAGTGCCTGTTGGGTTTTTAGTGCTTCCACAAAAAGTGGCTACTATTATATCACTTTTTGTCACCTTAGGGAGAAAAAAATTTATGGATAAATTGGCTATTAGTACAAGAATTTATTTATTTGCTAAAACGCTAGGAAATTTTTTCTTCTTTGGGCCTACTCATGGATGCATGGGGAAGATGGAAGCCAAGTAGAATCAAAATGCAGTTTAATTTGCTTCTGTTCTGAGAGAATTTTTTAGTTAAAAACCTTAGATTTTAAAATTTAGGGAGTTTATCAAACTAAATATTCTGAGTTTAACTCTATTGGAATTTAGCAAACATCAGCTATTTCAATCTGTTATATGAGTTTATATTCTTGTGGGAAAATACAGGTTTCTTTTTGGGTTTGTATTAGTGTTTATTTGCATGAGGGTGTATTACGTAGGCTAGGTTATGCTGTGGTGACATAGATGACCAGAATCTTAGTGGCTTAACATTGACTCTATGAAGCCTGATCTCCATTTCCAGGCCGTTTGGTCCTCTGACCTTCACTCTTTGGACAGGATTCTAAATTCAGGAGAACAGAAGAACACAGGGCTTGAGTCAAGCACTGTCAGTAAAGACTTCAGCATGAAAATGACATATTCACTTTCACTCGTATCTCATCGGCCATACTTGGACAAATGACTGTGTGGAACCTCAAGTTGAGTGAGTTTCTGTAGGAAGTCAGTGTAGTGTGGTGGATAAGTGTCTATGACAAAGTAGCAAGATAGAGACAGATACAAGCGAAGTACATTGGGAGTCCAAAGAAAAAGCAGTTCTGCTGGGACGCAGGGAGAGTCAGGGAAGATTGCTTAAAGATGGCGACAAATGATTCAAGCATACGGGAAAGAGTAGGATGTCCTTAGGTTTGAATGGAAGAAAGGGCACTCAGACTGAGGAGAGAATCACGCTAGAAAATAGTGGGTGATGGAGCGGCCGAGGAGTAATGGCTTAGATCAGAGAGGACCTTGACTTCATCTGGTATTCGTGCAGTAGGAGTCCATAGTAGGCACTGTTACAGTTTCTGGGAATATCTGATAATAAACAAAATAGACATCTCTGTTCTCCTGACATACCAGTGGATGTAGTGCTAAGGAGTTAGTTTGGGGGGGCAGTTGTTTGTGTTTTGTTTTTTTAATGTTTTGGCCTTACTTCGCACAGCATGTGGGGTCTTAGTTCTCTGACCAGGGATGGATCTGGGCCCCCTGCCATGGAAGCGCAGTGTCTTAACCACTGGACCGCCTGAGAAGTCTCAGGAGTTATTTTTTTATTATAAATAGATTGGAGAGTAAGCAAAGGTATAAACTTCATGCCTATGAATTTTAAGCTAAGCTAAGTCACTTCAGTCGTGTCCGACTCTGTGCGACCCCATAGACGGCAGCCTACCAGGCTCCCCCGTCCCTGGGATTCTCCAGGCAAGAACACTGGAGTAGGTTGCCATTTCCTTCTCCAATGCGTGAAAGTGAAAAGTGAAAGTGAAGTTGCTCAGTTGTGTCTGACTCTTCGCGACCCCATGGACTGCAGCTCACCAGGCTCCTCCATCCATGGGATTTTCCAGGCAAGAGTACTGGAGTGGGGTGCCATCGCCTTCTCTGCTATGAATTTTAACGTTCTTCTAATATTTCTATTTTACATGTAGTAGAAGACAGTTGATTTGTGCAAAAGTTAATATTTTGTCTACTTAACTGTGCCACACTCCAGAAAACTAATTTTCTGTAAACTAATTAATACATGAAGGGTTGAATTTATGAACATATAAATTAAAAGTCTATGTTTGCATTTAAAAAGCTTTTATAACCAAAATTTTAAATAGTAGTTTAATTTTAATAACTGTGTTTTCATTGTATAAAGAGCAAAACCGCTTGACATACACCTCATGGTTACAGGGACTTTGTTTTATGTTCTGCTGGGTTTCTGACACTCAGAACAGTGCCTAGCTCATAATTATATAAAATCTATTATACATTATCATTCAATAAATATTTGAATAGAAGAAAGAAATTTGGGAAATAAAAATTTCTTGTAATTTAACCATCTGAATGCTACAGTGATTAGTGTTTTGATATCATTTATTTAGTCGTTCCAATATTTATTAAGGCTTCCCTGTGGCTCAGTTGGTAAAGAATCTGCCTGCAGTGCAGGAGACCCAGGTTTGATCCCTGGATCAGGAAGATCCCTGGAGAAGGAGATGGCAAACCTCTCTCTTATCCTTGCCTGGAAAATCCCATGGACAGAGAAGCCTTGTGGGCTGCTTTCCATGGAGTCCCAGAGAGTTGGGCACGACTGAGCAACTAACACTTTTCACTTTGCAGTGTTCATTAAGTACCTGTTATATATGTCTACTATTCTAAGATACAAGGGATAGTAAATTACTGTCCTTGTTTTTAGGAAACATGTCTAGTTTGGAAATAAGCATATATGAAACACGTTTACCAAAATTATTTTAAAACAGTACTTTGTTGCTGTTTGGACTGCAGCATGCCAGGCTTTCCTGTCCTTCACCATATCCCAGAGTTTTCTTTAAACTTGTGTCCATTCAATCGGTGATGCCATCCAACCATCTCATCCTCTCCTGCCCCCTTCTTCTGCTCTCAGTCTTTCCCAGAATCAGGGTCTTTTTTACTAATGAGTCGGCTCTTCACATCAGGTGGCCAAAGCATTGGAGCTTAAGCATCAGGTCCCTCCAGTGAATATTCACGGTTGATTTCCTTCTAAAAAAAAAAACCATAGCTTTGACTAGATGGACCTTTGTCAGCAAAGTGATGTCTCTGCTTTTTAATATGCCGTCTAGGTTTGTCATAGCTTTCCTTCCAAGAAGCAGACGTCTTTTAATTTCATGGTTGCAGTCACCATCTGTGGTGATTTTTGGAGCCCAGGAAAGAAAATCTGTTACTGCTTCCACTTTTTCCCCTTCTGTTTGCCATAAAATGACTGGATGCCGTGATCTTTGTTTTTTGAATGTTGAGTTTTAAACCATCTTTTTCACTCCTCTTTCACCCTCATAAAGAGGCTCTTTAGTTCCTCTTCGCTTTCTGCCATTAGAGTGATATCATCTGCATATCTGAGGTTGTTGTTTCTCCCTGCAATCTTGATTCCAACTTGTGATTCATCCATCCTGGCATTTTGCATGATGTACTCTGCATATAAGTTAAATAAGCAGGGTGACAATATATAGCCTTGACATACTCCTTGTCGTATTCCTTTCCCAATTTTGAACCAGTCAGTTGTTCCATGTAAGGTTTTAAATAGCTGTTGCTTCTTGATCTGCGTACAGATAGCTTTCTCAGGAGGCAGGTAATATTCCCAGCTCTTTAAGAACTTTCCACAGTTTATTGTGATTCACACAGTCAGAAGCTTTAGCCTAGTCAATGAAGCATAATAGGCGTTTTTCTGGGATTCTCTTGCTTTTTCTATGATTCAGCAGATGCTGGCATTTGATCTCCGGTTCCTCTGCCTTTTCTAAAACCAGCTTGTACACCTGGGATGTCTCGGTTTACGTACTGTTGAAGCCTAGCTTGAAGGGTTTTGAGCATTACCTTGCTAGCGTGTGAGATGAGTGCAGTTGTACACAGTGTACATTCTTTGGCACTGCCCTTCTTTGGGATTGGAATGAAAACTGACCTTTTCCAGTCCTGTGGCCACTGCTGAGTTTTTCAAATTTGCCAACATATTGAGTGCAGCACTTTAACAGCATCATCTTTGAGGATCTTTCCGTAGCTCAGCTAGAATTCCATCACCTCCACTAGCTTTGTTTGTCGTAATGCTTCCTAAGGCCCATTTAACGTCACACTCCAGGATGTCTGGCTCTAGGTGAGTGATCACACCATCGTGGTTATCCTGGTCATTAAGACCTTTTTTGTACAGTTCTGTGTATTTTTGCTACCTCTTCTAAGTCTCCTGCTTCTGTTAGGTCCTTGCCATTCTGTCCTTTATTGTGCCCATCCTTGCATGAAATGTTCTCTTGATACCTCCAGTTTTCTTGAAGAGAACTCTAGTCTTTCCCATTCTGTTGTTTTCCACTACTTCTTTACATTGTTCACTGAAGGCCTTATCTCTCCTTGCTATCCCTCATTTATAATGGGCTATTTTCCCAAAATTCTCATTTGAAAATTAGAATCTTTTTGCTACAGGAATAAAGTTGTTTAGATTTGTAACCAGTTTGTAAAAGTCTTTTTAACTTAAAATAGAAGAAAACCTGTCTCAAAACTTGGTACAGGAATGACAGAGATTTACTTAGAGGAATATAAAAATGTAGATGGAAATTAATGTGGACATTCTGAAAAGGATATCTTTTGAGGAATTCAGAGGTTGATGGCACAAATTCTTAAGCTCTCACTGTAAAATACTAATTGGTTTTTTTTTTTTTTTTTTTCCATTTTTCCTTGATAAGAATGTGTTACAAAGTGTAGTTTCTTATGTTTATCACCTAGAATCAGGCTTGTTTGACCTACAGGTAGAGAGTGAACATGAAGAACAAGGGGTGTTTTCCTGGACAAGAGGAGAAAGGGATGAAGGTGCTTGACAGTGTCCCGAGAGGAGAGGAAGCAGTTAGCGCTCAGGAGAGGTAGGCAGTGAGGTATGGAGAGAGGAAGCGCTAGGCAGCTGGTTGCTCACGCATGCAGCGCTGTCCTCATCAGGCACTTTGTAACTCGAGCACCTTTCTGTTTAATGTGGTTAGAGGTGTTTATGATTTGTTTTACGTTTTTGGAGTATGTTGAATACTGTATTCATCTGTTCAACAGATGTTTATCAAGGGCTTTAGAGTCTGGCACACACTGTCTTAAAAATCATTGTTAGCAGCATAGTTTAGAAAGAAGTTGGGAATCCATATTCTTTTTGAATTTCTCACTAGTGATTTGGTGGTGAATAAATCTCAAGGTATCCTCATCTGGTTAATGGTGATGTTACCTGTTCTACCTATATCATAAGGTGTGTTGACTATAATATGTGCTGGTGTATTTAATAGCATGTGGGAAAGTTAAGTTCTTTATGACTGTAAGGCAGTCTTCTTTCTCCTATTTTATGGTATAGCCACATTACAGAAAATAATCTTCATCTATCTGAACACCCAGTTGAAGTTCAAGACTGGTATTTCTCTTCTCAGCATTTTATTTTCCTCATGAGTTTATATCACATGGGCAAGTCCCCATAAAGTGCCATATGTAGTGGGATTAAATTAAAGCAGAGATGTTTTGTTTCTTCAACTGGAGACTCTTAAACCTTGTCAACTACTGTGGGTTCCTCATTCCCTGCCCTTTGTTGTCTATTTTACTGCAGCACACGTCACATGGAGATGGGCGGCAAGAAGTTACCTCTCGCTCTGGGCGCTCTGGAGCACGGTGTAGAAACTCTATAGCTTCCTGTGCAGATGAACAGCCTCACATTGGAAACTACAGGCTGTTAAAAACTATCGGCAAGGGGAATTTTGCAAAAGTGAAGTTGGCAAGACACATCCTTACAGGCAGAGAGGTAAGTAACGAATTATGCTTGGGTTTCTGTTAATACACTTTCCTGTTTATTTCCATGTGAGACAAAGAGGAACACAATGTATATATTTGGGCTTTCTGTAAGCTAGTTAAACCTTTTTTAAGAATAGGAAGCTTATATATTAATTATCCTGGGAGTTGTTTTACTTTCTCATTTCTTTACTTTTCATTTACTTTCTCATTTCTTTCTCTGTTGTAAAGATTACATATTGAGTGTTTGAATGATTTTGCCTTTATAAAGAGATAGCGTTCTTTTTCAGTGGTAAATATGTACCACCACAGTAAAAATGTTTTAACTTCATTATAAGCTCATGGTACTTGCAAAAATCGTGTTGACTGTTTTTATAGATTTATCAAGAAGCTTCTTCATCTCCCCAAACATTTATCTCATAGCTTATGTTCGATAGGTTATTATATAGAAAGGCACATGCTTTCCTAATTTTTGTCATATTTGCTTTCTGCTCAACCACATTCCATGTTTATAAAAAACACTTCCATTAAAACTGCTCCTTAATTAACTCCCTCCTCACATTCTTTTTGTGCAGCACAGAACTGTTCTGGTGTGTTTGGTTTTTGGCTGAGCTGGGTCTTCATTGAGACACACGGGCCATTTGCTGGTGTGCAGGCTTTTCTCTAGTTGTGGCGCACAGGCTGAGTCGCTCTGCAGCACGTGGGGTCTTGGTTTCCCAACCAGGGATCAAACTTGTGACCTCTGCACTGAACCGTGGATTCTTAACCACTGGACCACCAGGAAAGTCTCTGTTCTGCTTTTTTTTACATAGTTTCTTGGATCTTTGTTACCTGCTGTTTCTTGCCTAAAATACACTTCATCCTTTTGTGTTGGAGTCACTTCTTGGGGAAAGTAGTGATTAACAGACTCCCTTTCCCCAGGCACGGCACTCATGTTAAAAATCACGGTACTTTTTCCCTAGCTAGCATTTTTACCATTACAGTTAAATAAATAGTATGTTTTACTATTATAATTACAATTATATTGCAAATTGCTTATTTATCTGTCTTTCCACTCTAATCTATGGGGAAGATATCAGCACTTAGCCATATTTGGCACATACTAGGTGCTCGTTGTTTAGTCGATAAGTTGTGTCTGACTCTTTTTTGACTCCATGGACTGTAACTCCCGGGCTCCTCTGTCCATGGGATTTTCCAGGCAGTGGATTTTCTGGAGTGGATTGCTTTTTCCTTCTCCAGGGAATCTTCCCAGACCAGGGATTGAACCCACATCACCTGTGTTGACAGATGGATTCTTTACCACTGAGCCACCAGGGAAGCCTTATTAAGTACTTAATAAATTTTTTAAAAAACTTTGTTTTATATTGGGATATAGCCGATTAACATAGTGCTGTGATAGTTTCAGGTGAAGAGCGAAGGGGCTCGGCCATGTGTCCATTCTCCCCCTGTACTTGATAAATATTTATTGGATGAACTTAATGCTACTTTTGAAGGAAACTGTAAAGAAATAATTCCCATGTAATGGAGCCTCCTGATATGTGTGCCAAGGCAGTGTTAAGATGTGCTGAGGCCTGCAGTCCACTGTGCAAGGGCCTGCTGGAGTGAGACCCACCCTGGGTTTGCTACAGTTTGCCCTACAAATATTCTAACTTCCTCTGTGTTCTGGGACCTGAAGAAGATTGTGCATCATTGGTCTATTCTAACTGGAGTCTTAAGTAAAGACTGTAACTAAAAATTTGCCTCCTCACGTTTCATCTCAATTTTAGTGGCAGTTCCCTAGTTAAGACTCCATAGAGATGCCGGGACTGCTTTTGGAATCAGTAAATAGCATGAGTTAGTGGAGCTTTCTTTGCTGCCCTAGATCCAAACTTTTTGAAATAAGGAACAGAACCTCTGAGTTTATTTCCCCCAACCAGTTTCAGGTGGTTACTTGGCCAGTTTCCTTATATAGATAGAGATGGTGGGTTAAAAGAGGAGTGAGACAGATAGACCCTCTCGCCTTTTACATAACTTACTTGTGCTGGAGTGAGACTTGCCATGTTTACATCTAGTGTGTTCTCTCCAGAAATGCTTGAATTTGACTATATAGTGGCTAACTTAAAACACTTTTTTTTTTGAGGTCTGAAAAAATTGATTTTACTTTTTTCCCCCCCTATTGTAGGTCTTACCCAGAATCATGTAAAATATAAACATTATAGAAACTCATTATGTAGAAAATAAAATTCCTTAAACTTTCTCTCTTCTCAGAGGATCACTTTCAGCAGTTTGGTATACATTACCACAGTTCTTTATAGACACAGTAATTTTTGTTTATTTTAACAAGAAAGGACATAATGGTGGTTTTTCTTACCAAGTGCTCAGTCACGTCTTCATCACGTCTGGATTTCAGTGCTTCTGGACCTGACATACTCTTTTTAGGGGCGTTGCCTTCTAGTGTGTGCTGGCACCATAGTTTACCTATATTGATGGGCATTGGGTGGTTTCTGATTTTTTTGCTATTACAAACATCTGCACTGAATATCCTTAAACATAACTTTCTGTCCTTTATTAAGAGTGTTTCTGTAGGATAAATTCCTAGATGTCTGGAAGTCCTGGTTCAGAGGGAATGTGAGACTGTAGTTTGTTGCTGTTCAGGCGATAAGTTGTGTCTGACTCTGCGACCCCACGGAATGCAGCACACCAGGCTTCTCTGTCCTCCACTAACTCGCAGAGTTTGCTCAAATTCATGTCCATTGAATTAGTGATGCTGTCTAACCATCTCATCCTCTGCCACCCCCTTCTCCTTTTGCCTTCAATCTTTGACAGCATCAGGGTCTTTTCCAGTGAGTCAGCTCTTGGCATCAAGTGGCCAAAGTATTGAAACTTCACCATCACCGTCAGTCCTTCCAATGAATATTCAGGGTTGATTTCCTTTAGGAGTGATTGATTTGATCTCCTTACAGTCCAAGGGACTCTCAAGAGTCTTCTCCAACACCACAGTTCAGAAGCATCAATTCTTTGGCATGCAGCCTTTATGGTCCAGCTGTCACATCTGTACATGACTACTGGAAAAATCATAGCTTTAACTATATGGACCTTTTGTTAGCAAAGTGATGTTTCTGTATTTTAATACCGTAATGTTGCTGATGCTGCATCGCTTCAGTCGTGTCCGGACTCTGTGCGACCCCATAGACGGCTTCCCACCAGGCTCCCCCGTCCCTGGGATTCTCCAGGCAAGAACACTGGAGTGGGTTGCCATTTCCGTCTCCAGTGCATGAAAATGAAAAGTGAAAGTGAAGTCGCTCAGTCGTGTCTGACTCTTAGCGACCCCATGGACTGCAGCCCACCAGGCTCCTCCGTCCATGGGATTTTCCAGGCAAGAGTACTAGGTACTGCTAAATTGGTTTTGAGAGAATGTTGTACTGCTTTATTAGCCTACCAAAATGAATGAGAGTGCCTATTTTTCTACACCCTTGCTAACACTGTAGATAATTTTTGTCTATCGAATAAACAAAAAAATGATATTTTTTTAAAAAGATTGCTTTTTTGATAGCTGCTTACATTGATGATATTTTCATATATTTGTGTCATTTATATTTTCTTTTTAAAATAAGCTTCCTGCTGTATATCCTTTATCTGTGTCTCTTTTCTCTTTTCCTCTTAGTGATTTAAACCTTTTATGTGTTTTTAGACATCGGTCCGATCTGTCTGGGTTTCATGTCTTGGTGAGAACAGTTTACTTTTTTTCCCAGATTGTAAAAATGATTCTGTTTTTTTCTTTAAATACTGCTGTGACTGGCATTTGAATGTTTAATTGACTTACTGTGTATTTTGGAGGATTAGTATGAGGTGTAGAGTCTTAACTTTTTCCCCCTACATGCATTACTGCTTTCCCTGGATCATTGGTTCTTTCCCCCGATTGTTAAATTCCCTTTTGTCTCTCTGATTTAATTTATTTAGTTTTATGCCCAGTCATGGTGTTTTTATTACTGCAGCTTTTGATTGTACATTTTGATTTTTTGAAGTAGGTTAAAGTTCCCTGATGATTATTCTTATAAGAATTTCCTTGCTCTTCTCGCCATTTAGTCTATCAGATGAATTTTTATTATATTCCATTTTTTTTGGGTGGGGGGCGCACCATGTGGCATAAGGGATCTTAGTTCTCCACCAGGGATTGAATCTGCACCCTGCATTGGGAATGTGGTGGAGTCTTAACCACTAGCCCACCAAAGAAGGCCCTGTACAGGTCTTTATGTGAGCATAAATTTTAATTTCTTTAGGATAATTAATCCAGGAGTGGGATTGCTGGGTCCTATGATAAAAAACTGAAGTTTTTTTAGACAGTTGATTTTATTATAGGTTTATTATAGTATATATTTTATTACAGGTTTATTATAATATTCCCAATAGATTAAAAGAAACCTAAAAACTATAGTTATTGTATTTTTATCACTTAGTACTGTTCTCCAGTCAGCCCATTGAAAACGAAAGTTTTTCCATCAGCATTCTCTTGCCCTTTTATGGGAATAGGATGTGTCTTTCCTATTGAGGTACTAAGACCTCTAAAGAAAACCCAGAGTGCTTCAGGAGGTGATTTTGGTAATTCAGAGACTTAATTCATTCAGTCAGTAGAAGATAAAGAGTTATTATATGGTATGTTAAGAGACATCAAACCAGTCAATCCTAAAGGAAATCAGTCCTGAATATTCTCTGGAAAGACTGAAGCTGAAGCTCCAATACTTTGGCCACCTGATGCAAAGAGCTGACTCATTAGAAAAGACCCTGATGCTGGGAAAAGATTGAAGACAGGAGGAGAAGGGGACAGCAGAGGATGAGATGGTTGGATGGCATTGCCAACTCAATGGACATGAGTTTGAGCAAGTCTGGGAGATGGTGAAGGACAGGGGACCCTGGCATACTGCAGTCCATGGGGTCTTTAGTTCCCTGACTTGGGGTTGAACCAGTGCCCCCTGCAGTGAAAGTGTGGATTCCTAACCACTGGACTACCAGGGAATTCCTTGGAGTTCCAATTAATCAGAGATTGGAAGCCTTGCAAAGGGCCTTTTATATGATTTTTGATTGTGCCATACGGCTTGTAGGATCTTAGTTCTGTGACCAGGGATTGAACCTGGGTCCTGGGAGTGAAAGTGCTGAGGCCTAACCATTGGACCACCAGTGAATTCTCAAGAGGCTTGATTTTTTAGTTTCTGGGTTTTTGTTTTGTTTTCTCTCTGTTCTGCTTTCTGGGACATGTCTGTATCTTCCAGTCTTTCTCTTAAATGTGTGTATGCTCCTGTGGGTGTCCTCCTCCCCCCGGTTCTTTCTTGTTCTCTGATTATTTGTCTTTATAGCGTCCAGTTCTGGTATCAGTGCTGTTTCTTCTGTTAACTCCCTGAGGATAGTAAAAAGCATGATTCTTTTTGTTGTTCTTGTTCCCTACATTATTTCTCTTGTCGCTGGGATTCTTTCTTGGTGTCTTCCTTAGAGACTTCATTTGGAATCTGGTAAGTCTTGGTTGTCTGTCTGTCTTAGGTGGAACCCTAAGAAGCTGATCGGAAGCTGGGTTTGCGTGCATAGAATATGTTTGACCACTTTCATTTGGGAGTTGTCCAGTGCTTTTATTGGAGGACCCAGGTATCTCTGCCATCTCTTCTCTGGGACCCTTCTGTTCTCTAGATTAAGAATCCTCTGTTCTGCTTGGGAAGCTCCGTGGTCCCACCCCTCCTCAGTGGCAGTCTGACACTTAATCCCCCCCTTTTCCTCTCATGCCTCACTCCTGCCCTCTCCTGGCTTGTTGACTTGGAGTCCAGAGCCTCTTTAACTTCTGGAATCGGTAGTCATTGGTTGGGCTGAGGAGCAGCAGCATTCTTTATGCAGACTTTTGACTTGGGAATTAGCCCAGCAGCTCCTGCCACCTGGAAGCTCCGGGTCCAGAGCCCTTTCAAGCCTGCACCCTGTCTCCTTCAGAAGGCCCCTGAAGTGCGTGCCTGCCGTTGTCCTCGCAGCCTGCTCTGCGCTTTTGTGGCTGCCCACGTTCACTGGCAGTCCGTGTCCTGCGGTAGAGGAGAGGCCAGAGGGGAGCGGGAGGAAAACAGATTTCAGTCTCGAACCTCATTTGTCCTCGGCCTCTGAGTACTCAATTAGCATTAGTTGTTGGTTGTAAGAATGATAAAACCTCAGCTTTTCATCTTTGAATGTGCTAAACTTCTTGAGATTTTAGTTTACAACATTTTGTGTGTGTCAAGACTGTGTTAACAGCTTTACAGAAAGTTTGGAGACCAGAAAGGAAAAAAATTCCCCCAATCAAAATATGCATAATACCATTATTTTGGTATATCATATCCTATATATATTTTTCAGCATACTTTTGGCCCTGATTTTGTATGCTGGTTTTTTCCCTTCAGAATTTTATCCTTAAAAGTTTTCCCCAATGCTGCATAATCATAAATTGTAGGTTTCAGTGGTTATATGCAGTTTCATTGATTTGAACAGTAGTTTTCGATTTTTTTAATCTCACAATTCCATTAAACTTTTTAAATTGAGGACTCAAAACAAGCTTTTGTTTATATGAGTTACATCTATTGCTGTTTACTGTTTTAGAAGTTAGCACTAAGAAACTTAAAATATGTATTAATTTATTAAAAATAATAGACCTTTTACTTGTTAATATAAATAACATATTTTTATGAAAAATGACTTATTTTCCAAAACAAATTACAAAAAAGAATGACATTGTTTAAATTTTTAAAAGTGCAATTCACTTTAATATCTCTTTTAATAGAAGGTAGCTGTATTTTAAGTCTGCTCTGCATTCAGACAATTTTGGTATGTGATTCTGGTTGAAGTGTATGAAGAAAATCTGGCCCCACTCAGATAAGTAGCGAACGAAGAAAAGAAGACCTCATTTTCTCTCTCAGGTGGTTCCAGGTATTGCCCTTTGCTGCTCTGTTAAAACTCAGTAAGTAGTCATTGCTGGGATTTGGGCAGTGATTAATAGAATGTTTTCTTCAAAACAACTGTTGACACACAAAAAGAATATTTTGAACAGTTTGCTTTTATTGGAAATAATAGTAGCAGATTTGGAAGTAAGCCAGCAGAATGGTAAAAGATAGCCTTAGTAGTTTAATAACATATAACTGAAAAGGCCACCTGATCTGCCTCTTGAGAAACTTGTATGCACGTCAGGAAGCAACAGTTAGAATGGACATGGAACAACAGACTGGTTCCAAATAGGGAAAGGAGAACATCAAGGCTGTATATTGTCTCCCTGCTTATTTAACTTATATGCAGAGTGCATCATGAGAAACGCTGGGCTGGAAGAAACACAAGCTGGAATCAAGATTGCCGGGAGAAATATCAATAAGCTCAGTCAGATATGCAGATGACACCACCCTTATGGCAGAAAGTGAAGAGGAACTCAAAAGCCTCTTGAAGAAAGTGAAAGTAGAGAGTGAAAAAGTTGGCTTAAAGCTCAACATTCAGAAAACCAAGATCATGGCATCTGGTCCCATCATTTCATGGGAAATAGATGGGGAAACAGTGGAAACAGTGTCAGACTTTATTTTTGGGGGCTCCAAAATCACTGCAGATGGTGACTGCAGCCATGAAATTAAAAGACGCTTACTCCTTGGAAGGAAAGTTATGACCAACCTAGATAGCATATTGAAAAGCAGAGACATTACTTTGCCAACAAAGTTTCGTCTAGTCAAGGCTATGGTTTTTCCTGTGGTCATGTATGGATATGAGAGTTGGACTGTGAAGAAAGCCGAGCGCCGAAGAATTGATGCTTTTGAACTGAGAAGACTCTTGAGAGTCCCTTGGACTATAAGGAGATCCAACCAGTCCATTCTGAAGGAGATCAGCCCTGGGATTTCTTTGGAAGGAATGATGCTAAAGCTGAAACTCCAGTACTTCGGCCACCTCATGTGAAGAGTTGACTCATTGGAAAAGACTCTGATGCTGGGAGGGATCGGGGGCAGGAGGAGAAGGGGATGACAGAGGATGAGATGGCTGGATGGCATCACTGACTCGATGGACGTGAGTCTGAGTGAACTCTGGGAGTTGGTGATGAACAGGGAGGCCTGGTGTGCTGCGATTCATGGGGTCGCAAAGAGTCGGACACAACTGAGCGACTATTTACAGTTAGTGTGCAGAGAAAGAAACGAACATGACATAAACCTACTTTCTACAAATTAAAAAGCACTTAATTACATAATTGTAACACTTTTTTATTGTGATAAAATATACATAACATAAAATTTACTATTTTAGCCATTTTTAAGTATGCAGCTCAGTGGCATTAAGTGCGTTTATGTTGTTTGCAACCATCACCACTGTCCATCTTCAGAATAGACCCACTAGTCAATCTCATTATTCCCAAATTCCAGATTTGCAAATTTACATACTCTCCAAAATTTGTTTACAATCCAGAAATCAATACCAGCAGTGCATTTGCAGTCTGTTTTGGCCATGCACAGAGCAGTGAGAAGTTTGAATTGCTTTATGTGTGTTTGCTCTGCTGAGGTCCAACAAGGTAACACTTGGCATTCTTTCAGCTTTCATACTATTAACAGATGCCTGTTTTGTGGTTATTTAGTCCATATTTTCCACATTTTTTGGTGCATTTTGATAGTGATTTTGCTATTTAAAATGACCCCCAACTGTAGGGCTGAGGTAACTAGCCAGTGTTTCTAAGGGCAAAGGCTGTGAGCGCCTTATAGAGAAAATATATTTGTGAGATAAGCTTCATTCAGGCATGAGGTTGGATAGTGCTGCTGCTGCTGCTAAGTCACTTCAGTCATGTCTGACTCTGTGCGACCCCATAGACGGCTTCCCACCAGGCTCCCCCGTCCCTGGGATTCTCCAGGCAAGAACGCTGGAGTGGGTTGCCATTTCCTTCTCCAATGCATGAAAGTGAAAAGTGAAAGTGAAGTCGCTCAGTCCTGTCCGACTCTTAGCGACCCCATGGACTGCAGCCTTCCAGGCTCCTCTGCCCATGGGATTTTCCAGGCAAGAGTACTGGAGTGGGATGCCATTGCCTTCTCCGTAGATAGTGCTAGTCAGTGTTAATAAATCAATAACGTATAGTAAATGAGATGTCCTTAAGCAGAAACATAAAACAAGGTTATGTATTGGTCAGTTGATGAAAATGTTATGACCAGGGGCTCACAGGAACCTCTTCTAGAAACAGTGGTTCAGTATCCACCAATTCCGTGTTCACAGTGAATTTATAGAATGGAATTACCATGAGTAATGTGAATCAGCTGTCTTTTTTTTGAAATAGGAGGAGGCTTAATTGTTACCGATGTTTTCTTGTGACAGCAGATACATGGGAAGGAATATTAGGAAAGATTGTAGGCTTTGGGAAAGATTGAAGGCAGGAGAAGGGGGCGACAGAGGATGAGATGGTTGGATCGCATCATCGACTCCATGGACGAGTTTGAGTAAACTCTGGGAGTTGGTGATGGACAGGGAGGCCTGGAGTGCTGCAGTTCAAGGGGGTCGCAAAGAGTTGGACACGACTGAGCGACTGAACTGAACTGAACTCAGGTGTCTTGAAAACATTTTCAAGAGCGGAGGAATCAGAAGCACCCTGAGAGCTCTTTACATGAGGTGTGTGGAGTTGGCTGGCTTAGCTCCACAGTGGCTTGGATGAAAGTTGGCCTTTCACTCGGACCTTCATGTACACAGCATTGAATTGTTTTCTGTGGTCAGTGAAGTTTTTCCTGGGTTGTATACTTCCTTGAGCATACTCTAGGCTTGTGTGTGCCCTGTTGTGTGTACCTCTGATTTTTGTCTCCCAGAAATTGTTTCAGATCTCTTGTTCGCTGGTGCTACCTCTCCCATTCTCTTTGCCATTTTTTTTTTTTTTTTTTGGTCATTTAATCTTTATTGTTTAATGGGACTGTCAGATGGGAGAAGAGCGAACGCACATGATTAGTGTGCCATCTTTAACTGAAAGTACTCACTATGGGTACGAAAGAGCTTCTTAATCAAACGAGAGTCTCCTGCATTGCAGGTGGGTTCTTTACCAACTGAGCTATCAGGGAAGCCCTTTAGTTATTTTTATTCAAGTTAATGATCTATTACACAGTTTAAAGAATCGATGCTGGTTTTTTTAAGTGTTCCCTGGCCCCACCCCAGTTTCCTAATCACTTTCAGCCTTTTATTATTATTTTTTTTTCCTTATTTTCTACTATTAATTTAAAAAGAAAATCCATCCTGAACCCTCCTCCCTCCTCCCTCCCCATACCATCCCTCTGGGTCGTCCCAGTGCACTAGCCCCAAGCATCCAGCATCGTGCATTGAACCTGGACTGGCATCTCGTTTCATACATGACATTTCACATGTTTCAATGCCATTCTCCCAAATCTTCCCACCCTCTCCCTCTCCCACAGAGTCCATAAGCCTGTTCTATACATCAGTGTCTCTTTTGCTGTCTCGTATACAGGGTTATCGTTACCATCTTTCTAAATTCCATATATATGCGTTAGTATACTGTATTGGTGTTTGTCCTTCTGGCTTACTTCACTCTGTATAATAGGCTCCAGTTTCATCCACCTCATTAGAACTGATTCAAATGTATTCTTTTTAATGGCTGAGTAATACTCCATTGTGTATATGTACCACAGCTTTCTTATCCATTCATCTGCTGATGGACATCTAGGTTGCTTCCATGTCCTGGCTATTATAAACTGTGCTGCGATGAACATTGGGGTACATGTGTCTCTTTCCCTTCTGGTTTCCTCAGTGTGTATGCCCAGCAGTGGGATTGCTGGCTCATAAGGCAGTTCTATTTCCAGTTTTTTAAGGAATCTCCACACTGTTCTCCATAGTGGCTGTACTAGTTTGCATTCCCACCAACAGTTTTAGAGGGTTCCCTTTTCTCCACACCCTCTCCAGCATTTATTATTTGTAGACTTTTGGATCGCAGCCATTCTGACTGGTGTGAAATGGTATCTCATAGTGGTTTTGATTTGCATTTCTCTGATAATGAGTGATGTTGAGCATCTTTTCATGTGTTTGTTAGCCATCTGTATGTCTTCTTTGGAGAAATGTCTATTTAGATCTTTGGCCCATTTTTGATTGGGTCATTTATTTTTCTGGAGTTGAGCTGGAGGAGTTGCTTGTATATTTTTGAGATTAGTTGTTTGTCGGTTGCTTCATTTGCTATTATTTTCTCCCATTCTGAAGGCTGTCTTTTCACCTTGCTAATAGTTTCCTTTGATGTGCAGAAGCTTTTAAGTTTAATTACGTCCCATTTGTTTATTTTTGCTTTTATTTCCAATATTCTGGGAGGTGGGTCATAGAGGATCCTGCTGTGATGTATGTCAGAGAGTGTTTTGCCTATGTTCTCCTCTAGGAGTTTTATAGTTTCTGGTCTTACGTTGAGATCTTTAATCCATTTTGAGTTTATTTTTGTATATGGTGTTAGAAAGTGTTCTAGTTTCATTCTTTTACAAGTGGTTGACCAGATTTCCCAGCACCACTTGTTAAAGAGATTGTCTTTAATCCATTGTATATTCTTGCCTCCTTTGTCAAAGATAAGGTGTCCATATGTGCGTGGATTTATCTCTGGGCTTTCTATTTTGTTCCATTGATCTATATTTCTGTCTTTGTGCCAGTACCATACTGTCTTAATAACTGTGGCTTTGTAGTAGAGCCTGAAGTCAGGTAGGTTGATTCCTCCAGTTCCATTTTTCTTTCTCAAGATCGCTTTGGCTATTCGAGGTTTTTTGTATTTCCATACAAATTGTGAAATTATTTGTTCTAGCTCTGTTAAGAATACTGTTGGTAGCTTGATAGGGATTGCATTGAATCTATAAATTGCACTTTCAGCCTTTTAAACTGTTCTTTAGGTTTTTTTCTTATTTTTGAATTTTAGGCATCATTAGCTATTGACTTTTGGACTGTAGTTTTTAAAAGTCATCACTGACTTTAAAAAAATTAACTCCATATTGAAATATAGTGCACACATTGAGAAAAAAATATAAGTATTTGCAAAACCATGACCCAGAGCAAAAATACGCCATGACTTAAACCCCAGAAGTCCTCCCTTCTAGCTCCTTCTAATCACTTCACTTTCCTCCCCCTGAGATAACCACTATAATGACTTCTAAAACACCGCAGGTTATTCTGTGTGTTCTCCTCTTAAAATCATGGAGCCGCACAGCGTTCATTAACTTGTGTGCCTCTGTGACTCTGCCTTGTGCTCGTGACAGGCACTCATCTTGCTTTGCATTGTTAGGTTTAATTTGAAGTTGGTAGGCTTGTTCTCCATTGCTGTGGACTGAATTGTGTCCCCCAGAATTCAGATGTAAAAGCTTATTTGGAGATAGAGCCTTTGTGGAAATATTTAGGTTAAATTAGGTCATAAGGGTAGGCACCCGATCTGATAGGATTAGTGTGCATATAGGAGACACCAGAGAGCTTGCTTGCTTTTTCCACCTCATAAGGACACGGTGAGAAGCTGAGCGTCTGCTCGCCACGAGGAGCTGCCTGTGCTGGTGCCCCGATCCCTGACGCCCAGCTTCCCAAACCGTGAGAAAATACATTTCTGCTCTTTAAGCCACCCTGTCTCTGGTATTTTTGCTGTGACAGCCTGAGCTGACCAATATGCCATTCTTCTGGATCACTGTGTACTTCTATAGGACTTGGTAGTCTTTCTTGCCCCTGCTCTTCTGTAAAAGCTGTAATGCTTTAACACCCGCCAGGAGCAGGATATAAGGGTCTTTTGACCAGTAGTTAATTGACAGGAACTGGAAGATAAAGATTTTTCTCCATTGGGTGTTTGCCGCAGGTTTGTTGGACTCTTGATTTGAGGAATGTTGAGGGAAGCCTTTCTTACATGTGAGCTCTCTTTTATTCCTATTTTGTAATTTTCCACTTTGCTTTAGGCATCAGGGGGAACAAATGGAATTTCCCGGAACTTTACACAGTGGCAGGGACACTTCTGTTTCCTTGCCTAGTGAACCCCCGTGGCATTTGTTGTGCAGGTGTGAGCTCACTTGAGAGCACCCCCATACACACACACCCTCTACAACCTTGGGCGTGGCTGAGTGGTCTGTCAGGTCTCTGTCTTTCTCAGGCAGCTAGTGATGCCCCACAGTTGCCTCGAGGTCGGAGCTCTTCTCCTGGCTCCAGCTCTGGCCCTGGGTTATTTTGGTAGTTGAGTCATCCCAGCAGGGAGCTGGAAGGAAGAAGGGATTAGGAGCTTCCCCTTCAGCTTTCATTGCCACACATACACGCATTGTGTTAAATGAGGACTCTTGCTTTTGATAAAGCCTCTCGTCCACAGTGAGATTTAGCTGAATGCAACATGTTTTGAACTGATCTTGCTTTAGATACTATTTGAACAGCTGCTGCTGCTAAGTCACTTCAGTTGTGTCTGACTCTGTGCGACGCCATGGACGGCAGCCCACCAGGCTGCTCTGTCCCTGGGATTCTCCGTGGAGTGGGTTGCCATTTCCTTCTCCCATTTGAACAGCAGTACTTGAAAGTGAATATGTGTACTAACAGAATCAGAATGGAATCTCTAGAAGGTGGATACTGAGCAGAAGAAATGAGTGAACAAGGGGCCTCTGAGGAGAATAGAAATTGAACTGGAAAGACAGCATTTATGGTGGATTTGGATATGAGAGGAAGAAAGAAAGCAGGATTGTGGCCAGAACAGTGTTATCAAAGGGGTTTCTTTGGGAATGGGCAGATCCAAGTATACCACATAAAATTACTTATGAGAGTAAAGTTTGTGGGGGTTTTTTGGCCACACCGCATGGCCATGTGGGATGTTATTTCCCCGACCAGGAATTGAACCCGTGTCGCCTGCAGTGGACCACTAGACTGTTGAGGAAGTCCCTTGACTTTGAAATAATGTAATTTTAAAACCACACTGATGTTTGCTAAAACATCAGAAACCCTGTTCTTCACTGTTCTGTCTCCATCTCTGATGTGTCTGTGGTTACTGATGCGAGTGTTCAAGGCCTCGGGTCACTGCAGTAAGCGTTCACTGACTGCTTCCTGTGTACAGGCTGTATGCTGGGGCTATAATAGGAGTCCTCTCGTCAACCAAGGTACGCAAAAGGTGGTCATCATTTGCATACGTGAGAAGCCAGTATTTCCTTTTGCTTTATTTAGTTTCCATCAAGACTTAAATTTTCTGAATATAAGAATTTCGACTTTGCTTTTTCAGACATGTACACTCATTAACTCTCCCCTCCTCCACCAGTTCTGATTTTTTTCCTCCCAGGCAGGGGTGAAGGGGTGGTGGGTTTCTTCCACTCCAGGGTCAGACTCACTGGATGCCTTTCTTTAGCTCATTAGGAGGCTAATAGAGTCCTAGGAAGTAATCAAATATATGGGCAGATGAAGGCTTTAAACCATGTTAAGCAGTTTTTTAAAACATTAATATGAGTAGTACAGGGTTCTTGAAGTAGGAATGTGGACCCCTGTATGTGTTCTGAGATCCTTTTAATGGGGGTCTGCAAAATCAAAACTGTTTTGGTAATACCATTAAGACATTATTTGCTTCTTTGATTCTTTTCCACAACTGTAAAGTAGAATTTTCCAGAAGCGGTGTGACATGTGATACAGTAACCGATTGACTACAGGAGGACATGTGAGAATTTTATTAAAATGTTATTTATATTAACATGCAGTGGACTTCTCCCATTTTTTATTGTGATAACATGCACATAGTATAAAATGTATTAACTATTTTAAAATGTGTATTTCAGTCATATTACATACATCCATAATGTTGTGCAGCCATCACCACCATTCATCTCCTGAACTCTTCGTCTTCTAAAACTGAAACTATATCCATTAAATTCGCCATTCCCTCTTCTCCCCAGGCCCTGGCAACCAGTGTTCTGCTTTCTGTATCTATGCCTTTGAATATTCTAGGAACCTCATATAAGTGCAAGTACACAGTATATGTCTTTTTGCTGTTGATGTTGTTTAGTCGCTAAGTTGTGTCTGATTCTTTGCTACCCCATGGACTGTAGCCCACCAGGCGCCTCTGTCCATGGAATTTCCAAAGCAAGAATACTGGAGTGGATTGCTGATTCTTTCTCCAGGGACTCTTCCTGATCCAGGGATCGAACACACATCTCCTGCGGCTCCTGCATTGCAGGTGGATTCTTTACTGCTGAGCCAGCGAGGAAGCCCAAATATTGATAGATATAACCTGTATTTGGTTCAGCATAATCTTTAAGAATATAAAAGGGACCAAAAAGTGCAAGAACTGTTGATAAAGAATCTTTGAATCTGTGTTCTGAGGGACACGTGGTAGGAACACAGCCTTGTCAGTTTGGGGTGAGATCATTTGTTGTTCTGGACCTCAGGTGTAAAGCTGGGTTAATTATGTATGTTCCCTAGTTCCTGGTACAGCCTCTCTATTCACTTACATCCCCTTCTGTCCCCTGTCGTCACCCTATCCCCCCTTCTTGCTGTCTGTAGCCCCTAGTTTTGGATATCTGTTGTTGTTCAGTCGCTAAGTCATGTCTTAACTCTTTGCGATCCCGTGGACTTCAACTTGCCAGGCTTCCATGTCACCCGGAGTTTGCTCACTTCATGTCTATAGAGTTGGTGATGCCATCTAACCATCTCTTCCTCTGCCACCCCCTTCTCATCTTGCCCTCAGTCTTTCCCAATATGAGGTTCTTTTTGAATGAGTCAGCTCTTTGCCTCAGGTCTGCAAAGTATTGGAGCTTCAGCATCAGTTGTTCCAGTGAATGTTCAGGGTTGATTTCCTGGAGGATTGACTGCTTTGATCTCTTTGCTGTTCAAGGAACTCTCAAGAGTCTTCTCCAGCACCATAGTTCGAAAGCACCAGTTCTTTGGCGCTTAGCCTTCTTTATGTTCCAATTCTCACATCCCTACATGACTACCGGAAAAACCACAGTTTTGACTATGTGGACCTTTGTTGGTAAAGTGATGTCTCTACTTTTTAAAGTACTGTCTAGGTTTGTCATTGCTTTTCTTCCAAGGAGCAAGCGTCTTTTAGTTTCATGACTGCAGTCACCATCCACAGTGATTTTAGATCCCAGGAAAAGAAAATCTGTCACTGTTTCCACTTTTCCCATCTATTTGCAGTGAAGTGATGCCATAATCTTAGCTTTTTGAATATTGAGTTTTAAGCCAGATTTTTCACTCTTTCATCTTCTTCAGGAGGCTCCTCTTCGTCAAGAGGCTCCTCTTCACTTTCTGACATTAAAATGGTATCATCTGAATTTCTGAGGTTGTTGATACTTCCCCTGGCAGTCTTGATTCCCCCTTGTGATTGAGCCATCCCAGCATTTTGCATGGTGTACTCTGCGTATAAGTTAAATAAGCAAGGTGACAGTATATAGGCTGGGCATAATCCTTTCCCAATTTTGAACCAGTTTATTGTTCCATGTTTCATTCTCTTGCCTGTTGACTTGCATTACAGGTTCCTCAGGAGGCAGGTAAGGTGGTCTGGTTTTCCCATCCCTTTAAGAATTTTCCACAGTTTGTTGTGATCCACACAGTCAAAGGCTTTGGTGTAGTCAGTAAAGCAGAAGTAGATGTTTTTCTGGAATTCTCTTGTTTTTTCTATGAGCCAACGGATGTTGGCAATTTAATCTCTGGTTCCTCTGCCTTTTCTAAATCCAGCTTGAACATCTGAAAGTTCTTGGTTCACATAATGTTGAAGCCTCACTTGGACAATTTTGAGCATTACTTTGCTAGCGTGTGTGATGAGTGCAGTTGTGCGACAGTTTGAACATTCTTTGCATTGCCTTTCTTTTGGATTGGAATGAAAACTGACCTTTTCCAGTCCCATGGCCACTGCTGAGTTTTCCAAATGTGCTGGCACATTGAGTGCAGCACTTTAATGGTATAATCTTTTAGGGTTTGAAATAAGTCAGCTGGAATTCGATTTGGATCCCAGATTAGATAAAAATGATGAATAATATTTTCATTATATAATATCTCCCCCTTTTGGTGTGGTTTCTGGGAGTTTTTTTCCCCCCTTGTCTATTTATTTATTTATTTATTTTTTTGGAGAGGACATTTTTTAATACTGAGGGCCAATTACCAGAGAAAAATAATCAATTGATATAAGTTATATAAGAAAAATTTCCTCATAATTTGGCAAGTTTTAAGATAATTATATAATCAGATCAGATCAGTCGCTCAGTCGTGTCCGACTCTTTGCGACCCCATGAATCGCAGCACGCCAGGCCTCCCTGTCCATCAACTCCCGGAGTTCACTGAGACTCACGTCCATCGGGTCAGTGATGCCATCCAGCCATCTCATCCTCTGTCATCCCCTTCTCCTCCTGCCCCCAATCCCTCCCAGCATCAGAGTCTTTTCCAATGAGTCAACTCTTCGCATGAGGTGGCCAAAGTACTGGAGTTTCAGCTTTAGCATCATTCCTTCTGTCACACTAGTGTATGTTCCTTGGTTCTTTGTCTCGTCACAACAAAGATTTGGAGCGACGGACATTAAAGCCCTCGGCGCGTCACAGCTCTTGGGTCTTGGACAAACCATGCTACAGCTCTTAGGCAAATCAGTGTTACAGCTCTATTTTATTTAGAAGATAGCAGGAGAATCCAAGACTTGAAGTGAAGAGAGTGGAGGAGTGTGTGGGGAGGGGGGGAGAGAGAGAGAGAGAGAGCGCGCGCATGCCCGTGGGAGAGAGAGTTCGAGAGAAAGCGCTTTGGCTCCTCCTTTTATATGTTTTTTTCCTCCACCTGGGCATGCCCTATGCAAATTGGGCTTAGCCAGGAGTGCTGTTTGTTCTGTTTGTTCTGCCTGAAGTCTTCACTCTGGTCCTCGGACCTTCCTTGTCTTTTAGCCACCGCCATTTTGGACTCCTTTTCCCTATTCTGCCTACCTAACATTCCCCCCTCAAGAGATGGGAGGCCCAATTCTTTGGGAATAGGGGCGTCAAGGTCTTTCTGGCTACTTTGTGCTGAACTGGGATGGCGAGGGGTATTGGGCCTCCCCCTCTTGCTAGTCTCAATCCTCAGAGTCCTTAGAGCAGTGTCCAAGGGTGTGTGATATCTTCTGTGATCAGCTGTAGTTTTATATCTTTGTTGAACTGGCACTGCATGTTGTAGCTGGTTGACCCGGCTCTTCTTTTTCCATCCAAGACAAAGCTGCTTCCATCAGTGTGCCAGATTTCCTCAGGATTGGTCAGAGGATCTTCTGACAATCCCTCTCGGGGTTTTGTCCAGTGGTCCAAGGTTTCTTAACTGGAGGTCTTCTGGAATCTGAGACTGGGCCGTGTGAGCTTTCTGCTGAGTTTGGTTTTCGTTGTCCTGGTTTCCAGCACGATGGGCCTTCCCCTGCACTGGGTTTCTTCGCCTTCCGCTTCTAGCGTGGGAGCTTTGCTGAGTTGGGCTCCTGTTGTGCTTGGCCTCTTCCACGCAGAGGTTGTTTCAGCCAGGTTATATCCGAGTCACGGCACCATAGATGTCACACTAGTGTATGTTCCTTGGTTCTTTGTCTCGTCACAACAAAGATTTCGAGCGACGGACATTAAAGCCCTCGGTGGTCACAGCTCTTGGGTCTTGGACAAACTGTGCTACAGCTCTTAGGCAAATCAGTGTTACAGCTCTATTTTATTTAGAAGATAGCAGGAGAATCCAAGACTTGAAGAGAAGAGAGTGGAGGAGTGAGTGGGGAGCTGGGGAGAGAGAGTGAGGGGGAGAGATAGTGAGAGAGAGAAAGAGAGAGAGAGAGATAGAGCACATGCACGTGGGAGAGAGAGTCCCCCCCTTGTCTGTTTAAATGTAAAATGTTGTACCCGTATTTGTATGAAGCCCCTCTTGTCAATTATAAAATATTTATAAAATGTTAAATAATTGTAACTAGTTGAGTTTTAAGTTTTTAAGGTTTGTTTTTAAGTACTTGTTTTTTAACGATGTCTCGTGTCTGGGTGTTTACAAACCTGTTACCAGTTAATCTATGATTACCAAATTCTTGGGCTTCCCTGATAGTTCAGTTGGTGAAGAATCCGCCTGCAATGCTGGAGACCCTGATTAGATTCCTGGGTCAGGAAGATCGGCTGGAGAAGGGATAGGCTACCCATTCCAGTGTTCTTGGGCTTCCCTTGTAGCTCAGCTGGTAAAGAATTTGCCTGCAATGCAGGAGACCTGGATTTGATCCCTGGGTTGGGAAGAGCCCCTGGAGAAGGGAAAGGCTACCCACTCCAGTATTCTGGCCTGGAGAATTCCGTGGACTGTATAGTCCATGGGGTTGCAAAGAGTTGGTCATGAATGAGTGACTTTCACACCAAATTCTTAAAATCCTTAAAATTTATTAATTTATTTTTTTTCTAGGTTGCAATAAAAATAATTGACAAAACTCAGTTGAATCCAACAAGTCTACAAAAGGTAAGATTGGTCCAACAGCCGGTATTTTTTTAAAAAATGATTTTCAGTGCTAATTGCCATCTAATTTGTGCATTAATTACCTGTACTGTTATTTTTATTGTGTTTAGCACACAGTAAAGCTTCCTCTTCCTCAGATGACTACTACTTTAATGTAATATTGTTTAAATGCAGTATTGTTCAATTTTTTTCCTTCCTTTCCAGTTGAAGATAATGATTTTTAAATGTTCTTAATAGCACAAACTGAAGGCTGTACTTTCAAATTGAATTTTCTAAATATTGACTAGAATAGAATTATAAAAAAACAGAAAAACGTATTTTCATGTAATTAGTGTAATGCAGAGTTATACATATTTTACAGCTAATACTGTGATCTTTTTTCAAGTCAGCACTTTAGCTTTATTAAGCTATCACTATATGTCTAATTAAGGAGTGATGATTAATTCATGTGAAAGGAAAAAAGTAAACCTGAATTGATAGTTGAAAATGTGTTTGTAATACACTGCTGCCATTTGTATCATCTGATGTAGCTCAGAAGTTCTCAACGTGCTTCATGTTAAAATCACCTGGGCCTCTTTTCAAGCTCCTCATGGCCCATGGGAAGATGTACTTGCTGAGGCAGGGCCTGGTCATAGGTATTTCACTGGTGCATCAGTGAATGATTAGCACTCTTCATAAAAAGATCCTTTTAGTTCTTTTTAGTTTTGCAAAGCCTTTTTGCATTCTTTATTAGATTTCTAGACTTGGCCTGTGGTAGCTGGAAGGTATGGAGACCTAGAAATAAGAACAGGAAGTCCTCTGTCACTGAACTGAATGTCTAACTTCACCTGGAGCAAGTCACTTAACTTTCTGACATTGGGTTTCTCATCTTTAAAAACAGAGATAATTTCACTAAGTGAAATAAGTGAGACAAAGACAAGTACCATGTGATCTCACTTATATGTAGAATCTACAAAACAAAACAAACAGACAAAACAGAAATAGACTTACAGAGAGCAAAACTGTTGGTTGCCAGAGGGGAATTGAGTGAAATAGGTAAGGAAGACTTAAGTGGTAAAAACTTCTAGTTACGAAGTAAGCAAGTCATGGGGGTGTAACATACAGCATAAGGAACGAAGTCAATAATGTTATAATAATTTTATATGGTGACAGGTGGTAATTGGACTTACCATGGTGATCATTTCATAATGTATTTGATTGTCAGATCACTATGTTGTACACCTGAAGCAAATGTAATATTGTATGTCAACTAAACTTCAATTGAAAATAATAAAAAATAACTAAATGGAGATTTAATCTTTTCATGATGGGTTATATCAATGAAATAATGCATATAAAAGAGTTTTGTAAATTGCAAAGCAATGTATAAGGTATTTTAAGTATAATGCCTTATGTACATTTCTAATGTAGTTCCAATGGTTATTTCCCATTTACATCATGATTTTGAAATCTTATCATTGAGGGGTGGGGTAGAGGTTGAGGTGGGAAAAGAGGTAGATTTTATCTTGTACTGAAAATGTTATTTAAATGAGTGGTTCTGCAGGGCATAGTGGGCCTTAAGGATTTTCAGGGTGGCCCTGGAAGTATCCAGAAATTCTAGCTAGTCCTTTGTTCTGAAGATGAAATTATATCCCTTTCCTTAAACTTTGATTTCTTCATGTACCTAGGGACTTGGTGCTAATTAATAGGTAAGGGGTTATAAAAATTTGGTATTCAGAACTAAAATTAGTATGTAAAGAGGTTTGCTGAGGATTCTAATGATGTTACAAATCTTCCATTGTTCAAGTGTACTTGTAAATAACTGGAATTGTGGCATTTTTCTAGGAAGAATTTTGTCATAGTATTGAGTTGATTGCAATTTTTGTTTCAAGCTTGATTGCTTTTTTCATTATTTTTGGTCATAGTTTTTAACTGCCACTCTTCTTTTTTATTATTATTACAAATTACAGTTTGTTATATCACTATCAATTCAGTACATGATAGGTTGTCTGGTTAGCTTGATTATGCAGATATGTTTAGCATTAATTTTGGCACATGAACAATAGGTATGACTTTTAAGATTTGTTTGGCATAGTACAAGTATGAACCATTCACAGAAGATTTATACTAAAAGGAAGATCCATCCAAGTTAAATAATCTGAGAAGTGTAATGTTTTCAGTTTTAGGGCATTGTTTTAAGCTGTAAACCATGTGTTCATATTCTTTTCTTATAAATTAAAAGCGTTCTATAAATATTTCCTTTAAAATTATTTTTTACTGAGTTCCTTTTCCATTGAAAAGTGGCAGCAGAGTGGTATGTATACCTGGCATCTTACGCCCCTGGAGTAGTGGTTCTTGCACCTGGTTTTCTTCCTCAGCGTCACTTACAGTTGTTATCACACCTGCGTCAGCAGCAGAGCTCTTTATATTGTGATCTTAAACTCCGGAGCTTGGTGTACAGCCTTAGGAGCCAGCATTCACATTCAGGAGCGTTCTGTCCGCAGTGTGTAATCTTTCTGTACTGCCACTGCCACAACTGTGCACACTGCTCATTCAGGCAGCGTTTGATCACTGATGTTACGATAGTTTAAAAGTGTTCTCAGTGTCCTGGCTCACACACGATCGTGTCTGATAAACACAGATAAGCAAACCTGAGGTGACTGCGTATTTGTAAACTGATGTTATTTTCACTGCCAAGTTCCCTCATTTTTCCTTTTAATTTTTCCAGCCACTGAGTGAATACATGTTAGATTCTAGTAAGATATATCTTTCTCCTGTTTTTTTTTTTTCGTACTTCTTAATTTCTAAGTACTATCCCTGAGACATTTTGCTGTTTATAAATGTCTTTTAGGTCAGCCTTTAAAGAAATGTGTAACACTGTGTACTTATAATGCTGTTGAAAACAACAGGAGCTTAAAAAATGTAGTTTTCTTCCTGGTTTTATAGAATCATTTTTAGCTGTGATTTGGTTACATGCAGATGATCTTGCGATCTTGTTTTGTTTTGTGTGTCATTAAGAAGCAAGTTATGACTTTATTAAGACATGCCAGTACACTGAGTGTAACCCACCTGAAGTTATTTTCTTTTCTAATCTTGGAGTAGTACTAACAAGAAGAGAGGGAGTATAGAGTCATGGATGGGAAAATGGTGAAGCCAGGCTACATAGATTCGAGTTTAGGCTTCAACCTAGCCTAGCTTTGTGACACGTCACCTCCCTGGATCTTCATTTCCCTGTTTTTAAAATGGAAATAATAACCTTATCTCTAGGGCTGTGGTGAGAATTAAATAAGTTAACATTTTAAAGCCCTTAGAAGAGCTGAGTGTAGTTCCTAGCATATGCTAAGGACTGAGTGTTATTATTGTGTATCCTGTTTAATATTGATTTTGAGGGGGAGTAGGAGATTTTCTTTTTTTTTTTTGGAGTGTAGTTGATTTACAGTATTGTTTTAGTTGCAGTGTACAGCAAAGTGAATCATTTATATATATATATATATAAATATAAATATATATATATGTATATTCTCTCTCTCTCTCTTTCTTTTAAATTCTTTTCCCAGAGATATTTTTGTTTGTTTGTTTAATTTTACCCTCACAAGAAGTAGGTAAAGCTTAAGAATTGAATTGTGGGTTCTGACTTGGGTCTCATAGGACCTATGTGCTGTAGACTACTTCTGATAATGGCTTAAATTTGCGTGTTTAGTATAACGTACTGGAGTAGTTTGCTCAAGCTGCTATAATAAAATACTGTAGACGGGGTGGCTTTTGCAAATTGTTTATTTCACACTGTTCTGGAGGCTGGGAAGTCCAAAATCAGGGTTGCCGGCACGGCTGGGTTCTGGTGAGAGCTTGCTTTTTGGATTGCAGAGAGCTGCCATCTCACTGTGTCTTCACAGCAAAGTGGGGGGAAGGTGTGTGAGCATGTGTGCATGCTCTCTGATGTCTCTGCTTAAAAGGGCACTAATCCCATCATAAGGAAACACCCTCATGACCTCATCTAAACCAACGTAATTCCTGGATGCCCCGTCTCCGCATATCACACTGTGGAGCAGTTTCATGAGGTAGGCTCTGTTATTCAGGAGAGAGAGGCCAGGAGGTAAAGTGACCTGCCCAGAGTCCCCTCGCTGATAGATGTGCGAGCAGTCATTTTATGGTGGATGTAGTCAGCGTGGAGTTGAACTCTCGTGAACTCTAAGTGAAAGCGTGTTTAGCACAGTTTAGATAACAGAGCACTTGCTGTAGGCAGTGTCCTTGGGTCCTTCACTGGATAGGATTGCATTGTCGGTAGATGCTAGAGGGGCTTCCTGTGTCCTCACATGCAGAGGCTTTTTCACACTCACTAGCCTGATGGGCATCTTCCTCTTCATACTCTGTTAGGTGAGTATTACTGCCGTCTTGATTTTCCATTGAGGAGACAGACTAAAAAGTTATTCTAGTCAAGCTGTCCAGTTCGTAGGTGATAGAGCAAAGATGTAGATCTTAGTCCAGCTCCAGAGGATGGACTCATTGCATTTCCTTACGCTGCTGCTAAGTCACTTCAGTCGTGTCCGACTCTGTGTGACCCCATAGACGGCAGCCCACCAGGCTCCCCCGTCCCTGGGATTCTCCAGGCAAGGACACTGGAGTGGGTTGCCATTTCCTTCTCCAATGCAGGAAAGTGAAAAGTGAAAGTGAAGTCACTCAGTCGTGTCTGACTCTCAGGGATGCCATGGACTGCAGCCTTCAGGCACCTCTGTTCATGGGATTTTCCAGGCAAGAGTACTGGAGTGGGTTGCCACTGCCTTCTCCTTACGCTACCCTCCTGTGATTAAATCTCGCTTGTTGAGGTGGGAACTAACTTGAGACTTCTCTGTAGTGGTGGTGAAGAAGTTAGTTAATAATTTCAAGTTTGAAGAAATATTTCAAGTACGTAAGAAAAGAAAGCCTTGTTCCCCACCTCCCCGTCTGAACTTTGCATAAGTCATGTCTTAATGCAAATTTGTTTACTTACTCCTTCACTTAACAAGCACTTATTAGTAAATACCTGCTGTGTGCCAGGCATTATTCAAGTACTGATGATAAACATTGAACCAAATGAAGTTCTGGCTTTCATGGACTTGACATCATAGTGGGGGAGTAGCAGTGAACAGATACATGGTGTCCCGTCATGTCAGTGCCATAAAGAAAAACAGAGCAAGATGTATGAACTGTATTTTCTTATTTTTTATATTCTCGATGCTCTGTCTGATCTGGGAGAGAGTATTCCCAGAATTTGCTAGTTTCTGGAAATAGAAAACTGCTCCCCTGTGAGGACTGTTCAGGTGCAGACCAAGCAGCACAGAGCCTGTGCTCCGACCACGCCTTCTGCTTGCTCTTAAACTCCAGGAGGCAGCTACTTCTCTGCCCTGCAGGTACTGGGCACCTAACAACTATACTTATACCTGAGATCTGCTGAAATTATCCAAAGGAACCAGTCCGCAGCCTGCTCGCCCTGCCTGGACTTGCCTTTCCTGTGGAAACCAGGATAAAAACTTGCCCATGCTTTCCCCTTGCTCTTTCTGCCTCCTGACCCGTCTTGGTGCTCCCTCACAAGGCCCTGGATGGCACTGTGTGCCCCCTTTTGGGAACTCTAAGTAACCATCCTTTTAGTGGTAGTCTTCTCGTAGCCTCTTGGCTCACCATACCTGAGTAATAACTTATGCTTTAAAGTGCAGGGTGAGGAGATAGTGTTGCGAGGAATGTGTAGGGGTGTCCTCTTAGCAATTCATTTGAGAAACTTTATTGTTCTTCTGAACCAAGCCTTGCGATAAGAAGTCAGACAAGTGCAGTGGACTCTGGGTGAACCTGTGTGGTTTGCAGTAAAATTTTACCTAGGCCTTGAGGATCTAAATATTTTTCAGTAAGTAATGAAGCATGGAAAGACATTTTCAGTCCTCATTGCAATGTTGACATGGAGGTCCTCATTGAGCATTCGTGGAGGATTGCACAGACAATTTGAGGAGCAGCAGCAGCAATGGGCGGCAGAGGCCTGCAAGTATGCAGGGCCCTGTAAGGCCCTGAGCCAGAGGATGTGTCAGGGCGAACGGGGAGCCTCAAATGCCCCGGCTCTTTAAGGAACACTCATCTGTGTGTAGTAAACTTTTTGGTGGTTCCCTAACCTTCCCCTGGCCTCTTCTGACTGAGATTGTGTTATTTTGGAAATAGTCTTGGGACTTAACTGGTGGTCTAGTGGTTAAGAATCCACCTTGCAATACAGGGGATGCAGGTTTGATCCGTGGTCAGAGAACTAAGATCCCACATGCTGCGGAGCACCTAAACCTACGTCCCACAACTACTGAACCTGGAGTGCCACAACTAGAGAGTCCATGTGCCGCAACAGAAGATCCCGCAGCCACAACTAAGACTCAACACAGCCAAATACATTTTTTTTAAGAAAATAGTCTTCTTGATCACCATACTGTGACATCAATATAAGCAGTCCGTCGTCTCTTTCTTAAACTGGAACCGCTTAGTTAAAAACAAGAACTATGTAAATTAATGAAATAATTGATTTTTTTCCCCTTAGTATATGTTTGTGATAGCTGGTTAGCCAGCTTTAGAGTTTCCGTGGTGGCTCAGTGGTGAAGAATCTGCCTGCAATGCAGGGGACCTGGGTGGGGAAGATCCCCTGGAGCAGGGCATGGCATCCCACTGCAGTATTCTTGCCTGAAGAATCCCATAGACAGAGGACCCTGGCGGGCTACAGTCCATAGGGTTGCAAAGAGTTGGACATGACTGAAGCAAGCGACTTAGCACTTCTCCAGCTTTAAACACATAGAGAGATGGAGGCGATCTTCTTCCTGTGCCTCTCTGCTCCAGTGTTGATGACTCCAGTTAATGACCAGATTTTTTTCTTTTCTAGTTGAACATCTGTCGTCTAGAAACATGTACAACACTGTTCTCCATTCTTTCATATGGAGCTGTGGTGAATATGGCAATCCGAAAAGAAAAAACCCAAACCCTACTAATGCAGTATAACCACCTATTTTGAGTCTTATTGGTCCAATCTACAGAGTATACACTGAGCCTCTTGGGCCAACTACAGGACTTGCCTTCAACACAGGGCTAATTTATTTCATATCTGTATTTGATTCTTTTTCTTATCTGAATTTATCTGATTTTTGCTAAAAACCATTTAATTGGTAATCCCAGTCTGCTGGGGGTATTTCTAAAAAATGAGTGTTTTGTATTACCTGTCACTTCTAGTCTGGTGCTCTGTGCTTTGGACAAGGATGTGTTTGTCTAATTAAAGATCTGACAGGGCAGAGACAGAGCCCTCAATGGAGAATCCATGTTTTAGTTGATCTTGCTGACCCAGGAAAAACATTTTTTCAGTAAGATTCAAGCACCATTCCTTTTTTTTTTTTTACTTTTTATTTATTTTTTTAAATTTTATTTTATTTTTAAACTTTACATAATTGTATTAGTTTTGCCAAATATCAAAATGAATCCGCCACTTAAATCCAGACTATTAGAAAAGGAAATCCCTGTGTTTAAAAAATATTGATCAAAATTACAGAAGAAAAAGAAGAATGAACCTTAAATTCAAGTATGTGCAAGTTATGAGAATTCCCTGGTGTTCCGTTGGTTGGAACTCTGCCCTTCCACTGCAGGGGGCATGGGTTCAATCCCTGGTCAGGGAACTGACATCCTGAGTGACAGCACAGTTCAGTTCAGTCAGTCAGTCGTGTCTGACTCTTTGTGAACCCATGCAGCACACAAGGCTTCCCTGTCTATCAACCACCCCTGGACCTTGCTCAATCTCATGTCCATCAAGTCTGTGATGCCATCCAACCATCTCATCCTCTGTCCCCTTCTCTTGCCTTCAGTCTTCTCCAGGATCAGGATCTTTTCCAGTGAGTCAGTTCTTCATATCAGGTGGCCGAAGTATTGGAGCTTCAGCTTCAGCATCAGTCCTTCCAATGAATAATCAGGACTGATTTCCTTTAGGACTGACTGGTTTGATCTTGCAGTCCAAGGGTCTCTCAATCTTCAACACCACAGTTCGAAAGCATCAATTCTTCAGCGTTCAGCTTTCTTTATGACAACACAGTGCAACCAAAAAAAAGTGTGCATAAGATACATACCAGTTTACTGAATGATTATTGACATATTGACTATAGATTCCTTTTATCACGGTCTTTCTGGGAAATTCTGCTTACACCCACTCAAGTCTGTTTTCTTAAGTCGGTTTTTTTTTTTTTTTTTTTTAAGCTACTGTAATGCTTAGAGGTCTGTAAGTGACTTTTTCTTGGCATCCCAGGAAATCTTAGTTGTGGGACAAACCAAAGAACTGTATATTTGGAAGCAGAACTGGTTCATGCTTTTCATATGGTCTACAATGTAATTTACTTTTACTGTTAACCACACTAGGTTATTTGGAGTACCTTTGCTTCAGTCTCAGGCCAATCTTTTTTAACCCTTGCTGTGCATTAGAATCATCTCTCATGGAAGCCTCTGGCTCAACGGGTAAAGAATCTGCCTGCCATGCAGGAGACACAGGAGATGTGGTTTCGACCCCTGGGTCGGAAAGATCCCCTGAAGGAGGGCATGGTGACCCACTTCAGTGTTCTTGCCTGGAAAATCCCATGGACAAAGTAGCCTGGCGGGCTACAGTTCATGGGGTCACAACGAGTCTGATATGACTGGGTGACTGAACACACAGTGGAGTTTTAGAGGAAAAAAAAAAAAAGGCCCATGTTTTCTTCAGAATACTCCACCCCCTGGAGGTGCCGACTGGTTGGGTCTGGGGTGAGGCAGAGGGATCCGGGTGCACATCTCAGATGAGAGTGGGTCCCGGACTTCTTTGGTTCCCTGCAGGGTTCTTAATTTCTCTCTTCTTTCTGAGGCTGCCCTTTGTTAAAGGTGACCCCTTCCTCCAGTGGTTTTAAGTCTTGTAGGCTGGTGCCACTACCAGTACTGAATATCTCCTTCTCTCAAACTCTTCCTAACCAGATTTCTGGATTTCTTTACTTTTCCTTGCCCATCTGGTGAAGCCCAGGTCATTTTTGGAATCTTTTTCATCAAGCAGCTCTGTTCATCTTTTCCTTTGTCAGTAGCTTCCTCTTTCCATATTGACTTGTAGAGGCTAAGTAGCTCAGGCCACTAACGAAAAGAGTTGTTAGAGTCCTGGGTTTTTTTAAATTCATTTTTAAAAATTGAAGTATAGTTACTTATGTATATTATATAAGTTAAAGGTGTACAATAAGCAATACACAGGTTTTAAAGTTTATATTCCCTTTACAGTTGTTGTAAAATATTGGTTGTAGTCCCTGTGTTGTACAGTGACCCTTGTAGCTTACTTTATGCCTAATAGTTTGTGCCTCTTACTCCCCTCCCCCTGTACTGCCCCTCCTCACTCCCCTCCTGCCATGGTAACCACTAGTTTGTACAGTGAGTCTGCTTCTGTTATAGTCACACTTTGTTGTATTTTTAAGATTCCACATTTGAGTGATATACAGTATTTGTCTTTGACTTTTCTTAACTAGCATAATGCCCTCCAGGTCCATTCATGATACTGTGATGGCAAAGTTTCATTCATTTTATGGCTGAGTAGTATTCTATATATACACACACACCACATCGTTATCCATTCATCTGTTGATGGAGATTTGGGTTGCCGCCATATCTTGACAGATGTAAATAATGCTGTTGTCAACATTGGAGTGCATGTATCTTTTTGAATTAATGTTTTGGGGTTTTTTTAAATACGTACCCAGTGATGGAATTGGTTGTATATAGTTCTATTTTTAGTTTTTTGAGAAACTCTGTAGTTTTCCATAATGGCTGTATCAGTTTACATTCCCATCAATAGTGTGTGAAGGTTCTCTTTTCTCCACATCCTGACCAACACTGATCTTTGTGTTGTTTTTGATAGTAACCATTCTGACAGATATGAGGTAATATTCATTGTGGTTTTGATTTGCATTTCCTTGATGATAAGTGATATTGAGCATCTTTTCATGTGCCTTTTGGCTGTCTGCATTTCCTCTTTGGGAAAATATCTGTTCAGTTCTTCTGCCCATTTTTAAATTGAGTTTGTGTTTTTTGATGTTGTGTAATATGTGCTGTTCATATATGTTGGATATTAGTTCTTGATTGGTCATATCATTAGCAGATATTTTCTCCCATTCAGGAGGTTGCCTTTTCATTTCGTCAGTAGTTGCCTTTGCTGTGTAAAAGCTTTTAGGTTTAATTAGGTCACATTTGTTTATTTTTGCTTTTGTTTCCTTTACTTTAGGAGAAGTTCCAAAAAATATTGCTGTGATTTACATCAGAGTGTTCTGCCTATATTTTTCTCTAGGAGGTTTATAGTATCCAGTCTTACATTTAGGTCTTTAACCCATTTTGAATTTATTTTTGTATATAGTTTTAGAGAATGTTCTGATTTCATTCTTTTACCTGTAGCTGTCTAGTTTTCCCAGTACTAGTTATCAAAGAGACTGCCTTTTCTCTATTGTATATTCTTGCCTTGTTTGTCATACATTAATTGACTATAAGTGTGTGGGTTTATTTTGGGCTCTCTGTCTTGTTCCATTTATCTATGTTTATTTTTGTGCCAGTGCAATACTGCTTTGATGACTATAGCTTTGTAATATAGTCTGAAGTCAAGGAGTGTGATTCCTCCAACTCTGTTCTTTCTCAAGATTGTTTTGGCTATATGAGGTCTTTTGTATTTCCATGCAAATTTTAAAATTATTTTTTCTATTCTTTGAAAAACACCATTGGTATTTTAATAGAGATTTCATTGAATCTGTAGATTGCCTTGGTCATTATGGACATTTTAACAATATTGATTCCTTAGAGCACTCCATCTGAAAGCAGCAGAATACACATTCTCTTCAAGTGTACACAGGACATTTTCTAGAATAGATCACATGCTGGGCAACAAAACAAGCCTTGGCAAATTTAGGAATGCAGATCACATCAAATGCCTTTTCTGACTGCAACACTGTGAGACTAGAAGTCAACTACAAGAACAAAAAAACTACAAAAAACACAAAACACATGGAGGCTGAACAACGTGGATCACTAACCCAGTGGATCACTGAAGAAATCAGATAGGAAATTTAAAAAAATACCTAGAGCCCTGACTATTATTTACAGTCCAGGATCTGCATTTGGATCAGTGTAACGAATCAGATAGAGGATACTGCTGCTGCTGCTGCTAAGGCACGTCAGTCGTGTCCGACTCTGTGTGACCCCAGAGACGGCAGCCCACCAGGCTCCTCCGCCCATGGGATTTTCCAGGCAAGAGTACTAGAGTGGGGTGCCATTGCCTTCTCCGATAGAGGATACAGACTTTTACACATAGAATGTGGTAAATGGAATCTAAGACAAACCCTTCTTCATCTTATGTATTTAAAATACTGAGAATTAAAATATATGTATATTGTTAGATTTCAAAAGTGGTGAAATAGAAGTGAAAGAAAATATAGCTTCAGTGTTGCTGGTGCTTTAGAGGGAAAATTTCAGTTTATTGCCTGACTTATTTTCACTTTGGTAGGAGGCTTAGAGTAGATTTTGAATTGAGGATATTAGAATTTATTTTTAATTATACCAGTGGTTCATTGTGCTATTTAGAAAAGTCACTGAAAAACCAAGTATGTTAACACATTATTGATTGGGGATATACTAATATGTCTTTTGTTACCTGAAGGTTATTGACTGGAGACGTATCAGCGCGTTTTTAGAGAATGGTACAGTTAGCATCACCGTGAGAATGCTGTTAGAGCTTAAAATTATCAGGGGTTCACTGTACGACTTACAATTGTCGTCGTCGTTCATGTTTTGCTCTGTTAGGTTTTTCAACCAAAGTGTATATTATAAACAGAAAATTTCCAAAAATGATGCATCATGATATTTTGAGCATAGAAGAATTTTTCAGTTTTATGCAGATACTTTCTCTGATTGTCCGAGCAAAATACATATTAGTGTCTCAGAACATGGTAGTTCTTCAGAATATAGTTCCGATTCAGACAGTGTGAATGTTACACCAACAAAAAGAAAAACCTTAGTGATAGATTCTGATCCAGAAAGTGAAAATGAAACTCATGGTGCTAGAGAATGCTCCTTTGCTTCAGTGAAAGAGGCAGAAGATATTTCACAAAAATTGGAAGACTTAACAGGTGTGTCAGGTATAACTGTTGGATGTAGTGACCTGCAGTGCTGATGAAATAACAGAATTAATTTTTAGCTGACCAAAATAAACATCACCGGCCATATGCATTAGTTTCTACAAAAATCCCCTGGTCAGTAATGAGTTAAAGGGGTCAGACTGGAGCCCAGCATGGAGAAATTCAGTTTGCAAAAAATTGAAAATAGGTTTAAAAACTAGACCTTTGGGAAAGAATCCTGGCAATAACAGCTAGAATCACAGCCGCGTGTTGCTTACTGTGTGCCGGGCACTGTTCCAAGATCTCTGCCTGTCAGATCCTTTATCCTGGGAGTACCAGAGGCCTAGGAGGTCCACCCACCTTGGTTCAGTCAGTCAGTGAGTGGCAGAGGCCTAGGTGGGGCCAGATAGTGTGCTCCAGAGGCCAGATTCTCAATGACTGTGAACGGTCTGCATCATTCATTGCCTGTTGTCACAGCAGCCCTGTGACATCGTTATTTTTATCTGTAGTTTACAAATGAGCAGTTCAAGTAATGTCACATCCTTGTCAAATTTTTGTCTGATTTTTCAGTTCTTGCCCATCTGGTAGATATAAAACTATGTCACTGTGGTTTTAATTTGTATTTCCATGATTACTGATGAGTGTTACATCTTTCATATTTGTATTGGCTTTTGTTTCTTCTGTAAATTGCCTGTTGAAGTCTTCTGTTCAGTTTGTATTGGATTCTTTTTCTTAATCATTTTAGAGACTATATATTCTGGATACTAACATGTGACAGACATGTAGCTTCTTCTGTTTGATGGTATGTATTTTCATTCTCTGGACATTGTCTTTTGATGAACAGCAGAGATTCTTAATTTTAACACACCTGAATTTATCAGTCTTTTCTTTTATGGTTTGTACATTTATGTCTTTAACAAATTCTTCCCTGCCTCGGGCCATAAGGATAGTTTTCTCTCTTGTCTTTAAGTTTTATACTCTTGAATCTACCTTGAAGTTGTGCATATTGTGAAGTAGGAATCTTAATTTCATGTTTTTTTTTTCACGTGTTATATCTTACTGTCTAGGCTCTCCTTTCTCAACTGATCTGCAGCAGTTTTCATTCATACCTGTACACACACACTTTGTTCTTTGAAGTGGTTTTCCTGGTTCATTGCACAATTGCTATTTTAAAGACATTTATTTTACATTTATTTTTGCATTTAAAATTTTTATTTTCAATAGTACAAGGGCAGATGATAAATAGAATCCCAAAATAGGTGACAGGTAAAAAATCTGAGCTAAAAGTAGAAACACAAGAGTAACAAAGGAGGCTTAATCTCTCTCAGGCTATGTATAGCACATTAAGTAGAGAGAAAAAGATACAGATCTTTATATACAGCTCCTCCACTAGCCCATATTGCAGACTTGCGCATTTTTAATTTAAATTATTTGGTCACAGCTTGTGGCATGCGGGATCTTAGTTCCCTGACCAGAGATGGAGCTTGTGCCCCATGCAGTGTAAGCAGAGAGCCTTAACCAATTGACCAGGGAAGTCCCACAAATTTGTGAATTTTTTTTTTTTAAAGCATCCCTTTCTTAGGATACATTACTGCTGTGTGCCAGGAAATTATTGTGATAACTATTCAAAACTGTGATGACTGCAAGCAAAATGATTTCCTCAGGATTGGGCACTTGTGCAGCTGCTGCTGCTAAGTCACTTCAGTCATGTCCAACTCTGTGCAACCCCATAGATGGCAGCCCACTAGGCTCCTCTGTCCCTGGGATTCTCCAAGCAAGAACACTGGAGTGGGTTGCCATTTCCTTCTCCAATGCATGAAAGTGAAAAGTGAAGTCACTCAGTCGTGCCCAACTCTTAGTGACCCCATGGACTGGAGCCTACCAGGCTCCTCCATCCATGGGATTTTCCAAGCAAGAGTACTGGAGTTGGGTGCCATTGCCTTCTCCGACTTGTGCAGCTAGCTATAAGCAATGGTCCAGTTAATACAATTAATAAGCCTAAGTAAGAGATATTTCCAGGCTGCATTTTCTGAACAAGCAGTAAAAACAGAAACAAACAAAAAGTACAAACGAATGGAGCTTAAAGCACTCACAGAACTCCTGGGGTCTAAGAGAAAAAGCAAATCAAAATTGCAGTGTATCTAGAAAGTAACACTGTGTATCAGCACCTATAGAATACTGTTTTTGTTGCTCATGAAAATTTGAAACCTTAAACATATTATTAACAAAAAATGACAGTACATTGAATACGTAGTAAGTTAGAAGAAGGAACAGAATAAATCTCAGGAACTAAGAATAATGTAAGGAACTAATAATGGACTTCCCAGGTGGCACAGTGGTTAAGAATCCGCCTGCCAGTACAGGAAGACACAGAGTCCTGAGTTTGATTCCTGGGTTGGGCAGATCCCCTGGAGAAGGAAATGGCAACCTGCTCCAGTATTCTTGATTGAAAAATTCAATGGACAGAGGAACCTGGCAGTCTACAGTTCATGGGGTTGCAAAGAGTCAGACATGACTCAATACCTGGAGTTCACTGTGGCTCAGATCGTGAAGTCCTTATTTCAAAATTCAGGCTTAAATTGAAGAAAGTAGGGGAAATCACTAGGCCATTCAGATATGACCTAAATCAAATCCCTTAAGATTATATAGTGGAGGTGATGAATAAATACAAGGGATTAGATCTGGTAGCCAGAGTGCCTGAAGAACCATGGACGGAGGATTGAAACATTGTACAGGAGGCGGTCACCAAAACAATCCTGAAGAGAAAGAAATGGGAGAATGCAAAGTGGTTGTGTGAGGAGGCCTTACAAATAGCTGAGAAAGGAAGGGAAGCGGAAGACATAGAAGAAAGGGAAAAATATACCCAACTGAAAGCAGAGTTCCAGAGAATAGCAAGGAGAAGGCCTTCTTTAGTGAACAATGCAAAGAAGTAGAGGGGAAAAGTAGAATGGGAAAGACTTTCTCTTCAAGAAAATTGGAGGGACTTCTCTGGTGGTCCAGGGGTTAAGAATCTGCCTTGCAATGCGGGGGATGCGAGTTCAGTCCCTGGCTAGGGATTGAACTAAGATCCCACACGCCATGGGGCAACTGAGTCCCTGGACCACAACTAGAGATCCTGCATGCTGCAACAAAGACCTGCCACAGCCAAATAAGTAAAATATATAAAAGAAAAGAAAATTGGAGATACCAAGGGAGCATTTCATGCTAGGATGGGCATGATAAAGGACAGAAGCGGTAAAGACCTAACAGAAGCAGAAGATACTGATAAGAGGTGGCGAGAATACACGGAAATACGATACCAAAAAAAGGTCTTAATCACCCAGATAACCACAACAGCTGTCAAAATGTATCAGAAACAGGGAAGAAAGCTGTAGTTCAATCTCATAACATCCGTTCAAAAATTGGGAATTAACATAGCATATAGGCCATCCAGTTAAACATTTATCTTTGCTTGTTCCTCCCACTCACTAAATAGTAGTAAAAAAATTAAAAAGGAATGTCAAAAATAGAGAAGACTAGCAGACAAAGAATTAAACCAACTTTGCCAGACGGAAAACAGATGGGTGAATGGTGCATGTGTGTGTGTATACACATTATTGTATGGTTTTTTTCACATAATAGATTTTGTATATCATAGTGAGCTGAAACCAAGTCCCCAAAGGAAGCAGCTAGGGGTAGGAATAGGTAGGCTGGTCCAGCAAGAATCATGCTGAACCATGCTACAGAATTCAGGAAGTTTAAGAGTGAGTTCTCTTGGGTCCTTTTGTGGGTGGAGGTACAAGTAGAACTGAAAACAGGATTGGCTGAAAATCTGTAATTGGACCTTATATCACCTTAAGGCAGCCCACCCTTCTCTCCCCCAGTAGAAATTGGGCAGATTGTTTTCTGAAGAGGTTCAGTCAAAGAGCATTTAGACTTGGGGTCCCCCATACTAAAAACCGGAGAAGGCAATGGCACCCCACTCCAGTACTCTTGCCTGGAAAATCCCATGGACGGAGGAGCCTGGTGGGCTGCCGTCTATGGGGTCGAACAGAGTCCGTGGGGTTGCGAAGAGTCGGATACGACTGAGCGAGTTCACTTTCACTTTTCACTTTCATGCATTGGAGAAGGAAATGGCAACCCACTCCAGTGTTCTTGCCTGGAGAATCCCAGGGACGGGGGAGCCTGGTGGGCTGCCGTCTATGGGGTTGCACAGAGTTGGACACGACTGAAGTGACTTAGCATAGCATACTAAAAACAGGGGCCCGCTGAGTGATGGACGTCTCCCGTCTCTTTGCTTGCTCCCCAGAACTCTCTTAGCCCTTCATGCTGCCTAATAGGAGAGTGGAGGATTCTTCTCCAGGAGAATTGAGCTAAATGAAAATACAGCTAGAGACATTTAATGTCTTTCAGTGAATCTACTTAATCTCTGCCTGGTCATCCTCTGGTCCAGCTCTTATATAACATTCAGTCCAGTGTTTTGGTGCCTCTCTTAAATATGGGCAGACAGCCAAGGATTTCCAGATATTTGAGGATAACCTGAAGCAAATAGGAATAAGAGAAAGGAACACTGAAGAGGAAACTCAACTACTTTAGAAACACACACACACACTGCAATTGGTGTTTTCAAAGAGCTTAAAAAGAGGGAGACAGTGCAACAACCACCATTGCATTCATGAGAGAAGAACGTGGCACACTGAGGACGCACTCTTGGGGAGAGGCGAGTTCATGGTATTGGAAAGAAATTCAGTAAAGGGGTTACAAAATAAAGGCAACAAAGGCTCTCAGTTCATAGAGATGAAAATTAAGATACCACATAAAACTGAAGTGCCTATCTAGGAGGTCTAGTTTCTGATGAAGAGGAGTTGTAAGAAGAACTGGGGATAGGAGGGAAGATTATCAAAGACTAACATGTGACTTCCCAGAACTGTAGGACCTGAATTTCCAGATTGAAAGGCTTGGTGCCAATGCAGTAAAGGACAAAAGATCTACAGTGCGTCTGGACTGAATGCTAATGTACCACAGAGACTGAGTCTGTGGTACATTAAAACATATATACGTCAAAATTAGAAGAAAGAGGGGGAAGATAGGTCATAAAGAATTGTAACAGAATGTCATCATACCAGTCCATATCACTGTAAACGGGAAGAAAATGGATCAAAGCCTTTAAAATTCTGAGAGAACTGAATATTCCTGTGTAAAAGAATGAAACTGGACCCCTGTTTTACACCACTCACAAAAATTAACTCAAAATGGATTAAAGATTTAAGTGGAAGATCTGAAAACAAAGTTCATGGAAGAAAGCAGAGGGGAAAAGCTCCTTGACATTGTTCTTAGCAGTGATTTTTTTATGTGACACTAAAAGCACAAGCACAAAAAGTGGGTCTACAGAACTTGCGCACAGCCAAAAAAAAGCGATCAGCAAAGTGAAAAGGCAGCCTGCAAAAGGGAAGAAGAGGAACGCTTAAAACCCAACAGCAGATAAGACCCTAAAGAATCCAAGTTAAAAAACAACAAAGAATCTAAATAGGAATTTTTCCAAAGAAGACATTCGGATAACCAACAAGTACATGAAGAGGTGTTTAACATCACTAACTATCAGGGGAGTGCAAACTGAAACCACAGTGAGATACATCACCTCACACCTGTTAGAATGGCTATCAAAAGAGTGTAGAGAAATGGGAAATGTGTACTGTTGGTCAGAATCTAAACAACTACTGTGGAAAACAGTGTGGAGGTTCCTCAAAAAATTAAAAACAGCTATCATACAACTCAGCAGTCCGTTTCTGAATGTGTATCCATAGGAAACACAGTTACTATCTCGAAGAGGTGTCTGACCTCCGTGTTTGTTGCAGTGGTGCTCTCAATAGCCAAGTCAGGGCCACAGCCTAAGTGTTCATTGACAGATGAGTGGATAAAAAAAGTGTGAGGGGTATTATTATATATTCCATAATTGTCTCTGCTATATAATAATAGGAATATTGTTCAGCTGTAAAAATGGAAATCCTGCCCTTTGTGACAACATGGATGGACCTTAAGTGCATTATGCTGAGTTAAATCAGACAAAGACAAACACTTGTTGTTCAGTCACTCAGTTGTGTCCGACTCTTTGCGACCCCATGGACTGCAGCACGCCAGGCTTCCCTGTCCTGCACCGTCTCCTAGAGTTTGCTCAAACTCATGTCCATTGGGCTGGTGATGCCGTCCAACTATCTCATTCTCTGTTGTTCCTTTTCCTCCTGCCTTCAGTCTTTCCCAGCATCAAGGTCTTTTCTAATGAGTTGGCCCTTTGCATCAGGTGGCCAAAGTATTGGAGCTATGATATCAATTATGTGGAATCTTAAAAAAAGGAAAAAAAGCTGAACTTATATAAACAGTGTTCATTGTGGCTGCCAGGGTGTGGGAGGTTGAGGGACATGGGGAGCGACTGGTCAGAGGGTACAGGCTTCCAGCTGTGAGATGGGAAGTTCCAGGTGTCTAATGTACAGCATGGGGACTGTGGTTAACAAGTGTTGGGGACTTGACAGTTGCTCTGAGAATGGGTCTTAAATATTCTCACCATAACAACAACAAAAAAATGGTAATCATGTGAGGTGAAGGATATGTTAACTAGCTTTATTGTGGTAAAGCTATCACAATATCTGTGTGTATCAAATCATCACATTGTACACCTTAGACTTAAACACAATATATAGTATATGTCAGGTATATCTCTCTAAATTGGGGGTGGGGCACTTTCAGAGAAAACTTGACCGTTACCAACTTTTTGGTACCAAAAAGTTACCAGAGAAAACTTTAGAATTCTTTACCCAGCCAAATGTCAATCAAAGGTGAAGGTGGAATCAGAACATTCTGGGCCATGTAAGGTCTTGAATTTAGACATCTGCTTACCCTTGCTCAGGAATATTGGTGGGGCTAGCAAGGGAGGATACTCACAAGTGGGAAAGCATAGGATCCAGAACAGGAAATCCAACACAGCGGGTCTTAAGAACAGAACAAAGGCCTCCAGAATATTAATATCTTCAGAGAGGGGAAAAAGAATACTTGACTATTTGAAAGTATTTGAGAGGAGATATATACTTCCATTACAAAGCTTAAGGATGCACCAGTAAAGTGAGAGATAGACAGAAAACCTAAGTTAACAGAATAACTAAAACAATTATTAGCTCAAAGGAAATCAAAACATTTTTGATAAATAAGAAAGAATGGAAATGCATTCCTAGTGTGGCTGTAAAGAATATTTATAGTGCAAACTGAATAGTTTAGCCAAATATTATGGTGACTGATCAGAGGAAGGAGGGAAGGGATGTAGGGTGGGGGGGCAGGATGTCAGAGCAGTCTTCATTGCTAGTGTTACCAAGTCAATATCAAGAGGGAGGAGCTAAGAAATAAAGACTAGGGGCACTTCTGTTTTGAAGTAAGGCAGCTCAAATACTTGAGATAAGAGGGCTTGTTGCTGTGAACAAGGGTTGAGGGTGGAGAGAGAGACTACATTACACAGTTTGACTTTCAAAGCTACATATATGTACTACTTTTAGCAATAAAAATTAAACTATTTATTTAGCCAAAACTATAATAGAACCTCATGAAGAGGTTGGAGAGGGAAAGCATAAGTCTGTTTGGAAGGGCTTTAGGAAAGCTAAATCCACAGTGGGAAATCAAGGAAGCTGTATAATCTGACATTTTAGAAATATGTAGGTGAACAATAGATGACATAGCTAAAGAAGCTGAAAGGACTGTTTCTGAAAAGCCAGCAAAGAAAGAGTCAGGATGAATTTGGATAAGTACCCAACGTTGTCTGCTATTGCAGACAAAGATCCTGTTTCCTTACTATGGAAAAAGTCTTGCTAATTGAGGAGAAACAGGAGTATATAACCCAATAGAAAATAGTCAAAAGATATACTCAGGCAATTAATAGGACAGATGGTCAGTGTTCAAGTAAAACTGTTCAACATCCACATCCGAAAAGATAACGTGTTTTTCACATCACATTTGCAAAACGGATAATTCATATTGTTGGCAAGAGTGTGGAGAATCAGGAACTCTCTTATTGGCAGTAATGTAAGTACGGACAAAATTTTAGAAGCATGTATGCTGTTGGCTTCTATTCAGTTTCTAGGAGTCTGCTCTGCCAATATAGTTTCAGAAATGTATGAGGAGGTATATATACAAGGATGCTCACTATAATAGTTCAACGGCCAAAAGTTAGCAATAAACCTACGTGATATCAGTAATCTATTTCTCACTTCCACTGTATAATCATAAGGGATTTGATTTAGGTCATACATGAATGGTCTAGTGGTTTCCCCTACTTTCTTCAATTTAAAGTCTGAATTTGGCAATAAGGAATTCATGATCTGAGCCACAGTCAGCTTCTGGTCTTGTTTTTGTTGACTGTATAGAGCTTTGCCATCTTTGGCTGCAAAGAATATAATCAGTCTGATTTCGGTGTTGACCATCTGGTGATGTCCATGTGTAGAGTCTTCTCTTGTGTTGTTGGAAGAGGGTGTTTGTTATGACCAGTGCATTTTCTTGGCAAAACTCTATTAGTCTTTGCCTTGCCTCATTCCGTATTCCAGGGCCAAATTTGCCTGTTACTCCAGGTGTTTCTTGACTTCCTACTTTTGCATTCCAGTCCCCTATAATGAAAAGGACATCTTTTTTGGGTGTTAGTTCTAAAAGGTCTTGTAGGTCTTCATAGAACTGTTCAACTTCAGCTTCTTCAGCGTTACTGGTTGGGGCATAGACTTGGATTACTGTGATATTGAATGGTTTTCCTTGGAAACGAACAGAGATCATTCTGTTGTTTTTGAGATTGCATCCAAGTACTGCATTTTGGACTCTTTTGTTGACCATGATGGCTACTCCATTTCTTCTGTGTGGATCACAATAAACTGTGGGAAATTCTGAAAGAGATGGGAATACCAGACCACCTGACCTGCCTCTTGAGAAATCTGTATGCAGGTCAGGAAGCAACAGTTAGAACTGGACATGGAACAACAGACTGGTTCCAAATAGGAAAAGGAGTACGTCAAGGCTGTATATTGTCACCCTGCTTATTTAACTTATATGCAGAGTACATCATGAGAAATGCTGGACTGGAAGAAGCACAAGCGGAATCAAGATTGCCAGGAGAAATATCAATAACCTCAGATATGCAGATGATACGACCCTTATGGCAGAAAGTGAAGAGGAACTCAAAAGCCTCTTGATGAAAGTGAAAGTGGAGAGTGAAAAAGTTGGCTTAAAGCTCAACATTCAGAAAACGAAGATCATGGCATCCGGTCCCACCACTTCATGGGAAATAGATGGGGAAACAGTGTAAACAGTGTCAGACTTTATTTTTTTGGGCTCCAAAATCACTGCAGATGGTGACTGTAGCCATGAAATTAAAAGACGCTTACTCCTTGGAAGGAAAGTTATGACCAACCTAGATAGCATATTGAAAAGCAGAGACATTACTTTGCCAACAAAGGTCCGTCTAGTCAGGGCTATGGTTTTTCCTGTGGTCATGTATGGATGTGACAGTTGGACTGTGAAGAAGGCTGAGCGCCGAAGAATTGATGCTTTTGAACTGTGGTGTTGGAGAAGACTCTTGAGAGTCCCTTGGACTGCAAGGAGATCCAACCAGTGCATTCTGAAGGAGATCAGCCCTGGGTGTTCTTTGGAAGGAATGATGCTAAAGCTGAAACTCCAACACTTTGGCCACCTCATGCGAAGAGCTGACTCATTGGAAAAGACTCTGATGCTGGGAGGGATCGGGGGCAGGAGGAGAAGGGGACAACAGAGGATGAGATGGCTGGATGGCATCACTGACTCGATGGACGTGAGTCTGAGTGAACTCCGGGAGTTGGTGATGGACAGGGAGGCCTGGTGTGCTGCAATTCATGGGGTCGCGAAGAGTCGGACACGACTGAGCGACTGAACTGAACTGATATCAGTAAAATACTGGTTAATTACATGCAGTACATCTACACATGGGCTTCCCTGGTGACTCAATAGAAAGAATCTGCCTGCCAAGCAGGAGACTCTAATTTGATCCCTGGGTTGGGAAGATTTCCCTGGAGAAATATATGGCAACCCACTCCAGTGTTCTTGCCTGAGAAATCCCATGGACAGAGAAGCGTGATAGGCTATGGTCCATGGGGTCACAGAAGACAGCGACTGAAACACAACAACATCCACACATTTATGTTCCCCTATCTGTAGGCAGCTCTTCCTGGGTAGGAGACAGGTCATGCTTTTGCCTAGTGTTAGACAAACAGATTTTAATAATGCTTTTAAGTAATTTCTCTGTCATTTGTTAGCTTTCCTATTCTGTTGTTTATTTTCATGTTAGGGTGGTTCTGAGAGTAATTGAACTCTCTTTAAGCTCCTTAGGTTTTGCCTTACTATGCTGGCTCTCATATTTGCTGGTCTTTAAAGACATTCCCTGGAAAACTTGCTTGCCTTCCACCCACCAGCAGCTTTGGCCCACACCATGAAAAGAATAGTAAACTCTTGTTAACAGTCCTCAGAATACAGCAACTTTCAGCTACCTTTTCTTTTTCAGAAATTCCCCTTTTATAAAAAAAAAAACAAACTTTATTTTCAACCTTTTTCTTAAAATTAATAGTAGAAAAGGAGATAGATAATTAGATATTTAGATAATTAGATAGATAATTCAGTTGTGCTTCCGAGTTCACAGGACAGATAAAAGTCAAAGTCTTTACCTGCCCAGATGCCTGCCCAGAGACAGCCAGTGGCATCAGTTTCTTTGGTCCTTCCAGAAATACCCTGTTTATAGAGAGGTGAAAATATGTGTATTTTTTTCTTGTTCACACCAGCCTTTCTTGGCAATTCCTTCTCCATGAACTCAGGCGTTTGCCAGGCTCTCCCCCTCAGGACTATCTGAGGGTCTTTGATCTGTTCTTTTGTTCAGCAGAGGTTCTGTGGTCAGTGTGGTGAGTGAGACAGAGGGACATACTGAGGAGAAGTAGGTGGCCGTCCTCCCCTCCTTCCTTCATGAAGTACCCCGGAGGTGTTAGGGTCGGGGAGGCTGGGCATAAATCGAGGTTTGTGACCCCCCCCTTGTCAGTCTGAGGGAGGCACTGGACTCTGGTGTCTGGGTTTCGTTCTGTCGCTCCAGCTGCGTTTTCCTGGGTCTCTGTTGTGACCCCCATCTCATTCTCGCACTGAAATGCTTGTTTGTTGATGTTTCTGTCTTTCCATTTTTCAGTTAGGCAGTTGTCATTTCCTTCCAAGGATACTATGCCTATGCTGATAATTCTCCAGAATAGCCCAGATTTCTTCCTGAGCTTCAAACCAAAATACCAGCTACTGAGCTTTGTTCTCACTGTCCTCACTTAATTGCCCTTCACGGGGTGTGTCCTAAAGCAGACTCAGCCTGCCACCCTTCCTCACTGCAGCTTGAGTCTTCTCTGTCTCACAGTGGCACCCAAATTCACAAACATGGGTGTCTGCTTCAACTCTGCCTCCTCTCCCTTACCCACTCAGTGTTTCCTTACAATCTTGAGTTTACAGTACAGCTCTTTCCTAGTAAAGAAGAGGTTGTTGATTGTATACCTGTTCATTATTTTTAACAGATAAGTTGTCATCCAGTCAGTTGCCCAGCTGACAGGCTCTCAGCCTTTGGCCTGTCTCATGCCTGTATATCCGGAGAAGCCAGTCGGGTCACCTTTGCCATGATGACTTATGTCGCAGTTTGATGGCTATGACAATACCTCACCCCATGCCCTCTCTGATATGCTTATTTTTTTTATTTTATTTCTTTATTTTTGGCAGTGCTGGGTCTTTGTTGCTGCATGGGCTTTCTGTCTAGCTGCCAAGCACGGGCTGCTCATTGTAGTGGCTTCTCTTGTTGCAGAGCACAGGCCCTAGGCACACGGGCTTCAGGAGTTGCAGCTCCTGGGCTATAGAGCACAGCTCAGTAGTTGTGACACACAGGTTTGGTTGCTCTCTGGCATATGTGATCTTCCTGGATGAGGGATTGAACCTGTGTCTCCTGCGTTGGCAGGCAAATTCCTCACCACTGAATCCCCAGTAAAGACCCTGCTCATTTTATTTTTAGGTCAATTGATAAAATTGTTTTTTCCCAAGGATAATTTCTGTATGTCCTTGGTCCTGGCTTTGGGGACATTTGTTTTTTCTGTGGTACTGTAGGCTTAGTGTCTCTTCAGTATTCTCATCACCAGGATCCAGGTCTTTGCCTTCAGAAATGTTTGTTCTCCTCCTATCTGCCAGTTTCTAAAGGACATAAAAACGGGAAGATGTGTAGAGCAGGGGTCCCCAAACTCAGAGATCTCGTGCCTGATGATCTGAGGTGGAGCTGAGGTAGTAATAGAAACAAAGTGCATGATGAATGTACTGTGTTCGAATCGTCCTGAAACCACCCCCCCACCATCCGTGGAGAGCTCGTCTTCCACAGAACTGGGCCTGGGGCCAAAAAGGCTGGGGGCTGCTAGTGTAGAAGATGGAGATTAATAAAGAGAGGAGAATTTTTTCACTTTACACATTTCTGTGTTATTTCAGTTTATTTTTTACAACTAGCATCTGGATAAGGTTGAAAGGGAATGTAGAGAAGTAAGATAGTAGAAATCGGTGAGCTTCATATTTAAATGTCCTTTTATATAGCAAAACTTAAAAAAATATGTATTGTACTATCCTAGTGAGGCCTTTCCTTAATGTGCATTTTTTTTTTTTTTTTTGATAGGTGAGTAGTGGATTTATTTAGAAAGATGCACAGTCCATAGACAGAATGTGATCCACCTCAACAGGTGAGAGCAGCCCGGAAATATGGGCTGGTTAGATTTTATAGGTTGGGTAATTTCATAGGCTAATGAGTAGGAGGATTATTCCAGCTGTTTTAGAGAAGTTGTGAAGCTTGGAATTGGGCCATTGCCCACTTACTGCCCTTTTATGGTTGGCCTTAGAACTGTCATGGCACCTGTGGGTGAGTTATTTAACATGCTAATGTGTTACAATAAGTGTATAATGAGATACAAGGTCTCAGTTCAGTTCAGTTGCTCAGTCGTGTCCGACTCTTTGCGACCCCATGAATCGCAGCACACCAGGCCTCCCTGACCATCACCAACTCCCGGAGTTCACTCAAACTCATGTCCATCGAGTCGGTGATGCCATCCAGCCATCTCATCCTCTGTCGTTCCCTTCTCCTCCTGCCCCCAATCCCTCCCAGCATCAGAATCTTTTCCAATGAGTCAACTCTTCACACGAGGTGGCCAAAGTACTGGAGTTTCAAATGTGCATGTTTTCAGCAAATTATTGCTACCCAAATTTATCTTCAGCCATCAGGTTCACAGTTGATGGAATGAGACCTCTGGCATGTGAATCACATACGTAAACTGTCGACGTTAAACAAAATTCTGTGCCAGTACCCCCTGTTGCTCTGGAGTTTTCTGTCTTGCCAACTTGAAATGTATCCATTGCTTTACTTGTACATTTCAAAGGTGGCTGTTTGGAATCATGAGATGAGTTAGGACTTTGGAGTCAGACAACTCAGACTCTGAGCTCTGGCATGGGTTAGCTGGGCAAACTTGGGCTGGTTTCTTAACTTTCTCAGTCCTCCTTTCCTGTGCACTGGAGATGATCATAGTCACCTGACAGAGCTGTGAACATTCAGTTAGGTAGGATCATAGCCGTGGAGCATCTGGTGCTGAACTTCAGACACAGGTGACACTTGACAGCTGCTGGCTTCATGCCTCCTCTCCCCACCCCCTGCGATTAAGTTGGTATAGAGTTGATTCTAGCTTCTGCCTGATATGTAATTCTGACCGAGGTAAATACATAAAGTTATTTGTATAACTTTGGACGCTGTCCAGCTGGGAGACCTTCAGCTACTCTGTTTGCCTATGGAAAGAAACTTGTACTATTCATCCCTCTGTCTGGTCCCACTCACCTGTCCTGTGTGTTTTCACAACATTTCCCTTGGTGTGGCCTCTGCTGTGTGTGACCCAGTTCAGTCGCTCAGTCGTGTCCGACTCTTTGCAACCCCATGGAAGGCAGCACACCAGGCTTCCCTGTCTATCACCAACACCCGGAGCTTGCTCAAATCCATGTCCATTGAGTTGCTGATGCCATCCAACCATCTCATCCTCTGTCGTCCCCTTCTCCTCATGCCGCCAATCCCTCCCAGCATCAGAGTCTTTTCCAATGAGTCAGTTCTTCACATCAGGTGTCTAAGTACTAGAGCTTCAGTTTCAGCATCAGTCCTTCCAGCGAACATTCAGGACTGATTTCCTTTAGGACTCACTAATTGGATCTCCTTGCAGTCCAAAGGACACTCGAGTCTTCTCCAACACCACAGTTCAAAAGCATCAATTCTTCGGCCCTCAGCTTTCTTTATAGCATGGCTAGAGGAAAAACCGTAGCTTTGACTAGACGGACCTTTGTTGCCAAAGTAATGTCTCTGCTTTTTAATATGCTGTCTAGGTTGGTCATGGCTTTTCTTCCAAGGAGCAAGCATCTTTTAATTTCATGGCTGCAGTTACCATCTGCAGTGATTTTTGGAGCCCACAAAGATAAAGTCTGTCACTGTTTGCTTTGTTTCCCCATCTGTTTGCCTTGAAGTGATAGGACCGGATGCCATGATCTTAGTTTTTTGAATGTTGAGTTTTAAGCCAACTTTTTCACTCTTCTCTCTCACCTTCATCAACAGGCTTTTTAGTTCCTCTTCACTTTCTGCCATAAGGGTCGTATCATATGCGTATCTGAGGTTATTGATATTTTTCCTGGCAATCTTGACTCCAGCTTGTGTTTCATCCAACCCAGCATCTCGCGTGATGTACTCTGCATGTAAGTTACGTAAGCAGGGCAACAACAATACAGCCTGACATACTCTTTTCCCAATTTGGAACCAGTCTGTTGTTCCATGTCCGGTTTTATCTGTTGCTTCTTGACCTGCACACAGATTTGGTTTTCAAACTTCATTGTGTTTCCTCTAGTGTATTACCTACTACTAGTCTCTAAAAATTACTCTAAAACTTAGCAACTTAGAACCTGTGGTAATTCAGTTTCTTTGAGTCATCTGTTTGAGGGTAACTTAGTTGGATGGTTCTGGCTCAGATGCTGTCAAGATACTTTGGGGAAGAGCCACAGTTGCAGGCGCCCACAGGTTTGACTGGGGCTGGTGCATCCGCTTCTAGGAGGCCCTTTCACCTGGCTCTTGTCTAGGGCCCACGGTTCCTCAGCAGCCGCAGGTGTGAGTCCTCAGTTCCTTGCCACCTGGGCCTGTCCACTGAAGTACTTACTGTCCTTACGACGTGCATGTCAGTGATCTGTGAGAGCAAGGAGGAGCCCCAGTGCCTTTACAGCTTAGTCTCTGATGTCCCCTCCCTATCGCTCTGCTTTCCTCGCTTCATGAGAAGCAAGTCTCTAAGTGCAGTCCACACTGAAAGGGAGGAATATTAAGTTCTACCTTTTGAGAGGAGGATTGACAAAGTATTTGTGAACCTGTTTTAAAAGCACCACACCAGGGGTGCTAGTTGAAATGTAAAATTCTCAAAGCTCATTTCAGATCTAGTGATAGGTAGAACCCAGGAACCTACAGTTTGCACAGATACCCTAATGTTCTGATGCTGGTGGTGTAAAGTCCACACTTGGAAACCCGTGCTCTGGCAGGTGGAGCACCTGGTCTTCTTGAAATAGTCTTCATTGGTTGCGCCTCCCTGTCTTGCTCACATCACCAGCCCATTTGGAACTGCATAAATCCAGTTACCTCCATGGTGCCCAGCACCGCAGGCAGAGGTGAGCTCTCTGTCCCTTGGGTCCCTGCAGGACTCTGTCTTTCTCTTGCTCTTTGGTTCTGATGTTGTGGTGATGTGCTGCTAGTAGGATGTAAGGTGTTTTTGTTGGGCCCCTTTTGCCAGCAGAACTGTGACAGCCCTGTCTTAGGCATTCTGCTACTCAGGATCTAAAAGCAGTGTGGTCATTAGAATGCTAAGGAGACTGGCTCAAACCACACTTCTTGGTACCCAGTACTTTCTAGCAGGCTTTTATCAGACAGATGAGTTCCTGTTGTGTGCCAGGCTGGGTTTCGAGGTTCCACTGATGACAGGAGGCAGACACACTCCCTGTAGATGAGGCGGCAAAAATGCACTGATAAACACAATGTATTATCACAACGTGAAGGACATTCTGGGAAAGAAGTGCTATGATGTAAAACGAAGGAAACCTACTTAAGTAAGGTTTTCAGAGAATCTGCCTGAGACTTGAAGGATGAAAAGGAGAAAAAATTTTAAGGAAAGAAAGAGTATGTTCTGGGAGAAATCAGAGTGCCTGGAGTTGAGGCTGAAAGTGTAAGCAGTCTGCCATGGCCATGCTCAGGGTTTCATTCTAAAACAGTGTCCTGAGCTGAGTTAGTATGACAGCCAACTTGTCACTCTTCTAATTTAACAGCCATAGAAATAACTGGGAGGTTCAAATTATAGGTACAAGTCCAGCTGTAATGAATTGGGAAAACAAGGTTCCTGTGTTTGCGTAACAGAAGGAAATGAAGAAGGAGCCCAAGCCTTTAGTGGATGGTCCAGTATCATAGGTGGTCGTGGTTTAGTCGCTTCAGTCATGTCCGATTCTTTGCGACCCTATGGACTGTATAGCCCGCCAGGCTCCTGTGTTCATGGGATTTCCCAGGCAAGCATACTGCAGTGGGTTGTCATTTCCTTATCCAGGGGAATCTTCCCAACCCAGGGATCGAACCTGCATCTCTTGTGTCTCCTGTGTGGCAGGCAGATTCCTCACCACCGCACCACCTGGAAGCCCGGTATTGTAGACAGAAAGGCCGTTCATCTGGATTCCATGTTTCTAAGCTCTGAGCTGTTTGTAGGTCAGATGCTGTGCCTCCCTGCCTTCCAGCTGCCTCCATGCCTGTTAGTTGCTGATTCATTTCTAGATGAGACCTGGTGGACAAAGACAAGGGCGGGGAGAGTCCCAGCTTCCCATCCCAGAGGCAGCCGCTCCTCCTTCCCAGACCACTTTCTAGCCTTGCCTCCTACAGGCTGTGATACCCTGGGTGCTAGGAGACTAGTTCTAACCACATTCCCCACAGAAAGATAGGAGAACCTTGGAAGATCTTTCCTCTCTTTTTCTGGTTTCCACTGGTTTGCAGGAGGGTTGTCTAAGATGACCTCTAAAATTCTGTTATTTTATGAGATATCATATTAGCCCAGACCATGATGCTCTGAATTCACAGCATGTTTGTACAGCAACAGTTTAATATTCTGCTTTATTCTGTGTGATGGCTAGGCAGCTTGAAGTGGTTTTATTTAAAGCCTTATAGAATTACTTGGAATTATCAATCCATTACACTCATGATGCAGTTCATTGGGACTGTACAAGTTTTGATTTGCAGAATTAGAATTCCTCGATAGATACTGAATTGGACTAAGTCTAATAACAAACTATTCTGCTTAAATCTGATTTCTGTGTTCAAGATAGCAAAATATAATTCAAAATAGCAAAGTATCATCCTCTGGGAACTCTGCCTTTTCATACGATAAAACTGACGCATTAGTATTGGAGCATTGAAATGGACTCATTTAGTATTAGACAACAAAATTACGTCATAATTACTCTGGATTTCCATGTCTTAGATGTGGACTACTAAACATTATCAGTGAATCAGTTATCTAAGAGAACAATTTAATTGATATTGCCACTGTGGAATATAATGTTTAATAACCTGTGTTGGGGGGATTGTGTGTGTGTTTGTTTTTTAGCTCTTCAGAGAAGTGAGAATAATGAAGATTTTAAATCATCCAAACATAGGTACTTTCTGCTTTCTTAAATACTTTTGGGTCTAAATGCATTCTTGAAAGTTTTTCATAAAGCTAAACATATATTCCAGAAGTGACAGGAGATTTCTTCCCTTCTCCCATTCCAGGTACACTTTTAGAATATATGTGTGTGTGTGTGTGTGTGTGTGTGTGTGTGTGTAGTTGATCATTTCTGTTAACTTTTTGAAATTGCTAAAGATAGGTTAAAAGATTCAGTATTAAACATTCAAATGTAAAGCTTTAATTTAGTAGAAACATCTGTAATCAGATTGTAATTTTCTAAATTTTAATATATCAAAATGTCATAATTGCACCTAAATTTTAGATAGAGGGAATTACAGTAAGCTAAAGTTTTCAAAGGTGTTTTTTGCTCTAGCTGTATTCCTGAGGAAATAATGGTGCATTGAAACATATTTTAAAAAATAAAGGGAATTTCCTGTCAGTCCAGTGGTTAGGACTCCGTGCTTCCAGTGCAGGGGGCACAGGTTCGATCCCAGGCCAGAGAACTAAGATCCTACATGCTGCTCAGCACGGCCAAAAAAAACAGATACAGGGTACTTGCTATCTAATAGAATTTTTTGGTATGAATTGTTTTACACTGTGCAGACCTGCTTTCTGTGTCCTCTGTGCTTTATGCAGTGAGGTGTGTCTAAAGGTTAGAGTGGGTCATGGTCCTGCCCTCATCGTAGTTGTAGGAACAACATGAAAGCTGACCCTGTGTACACACCTCAGTGAAAATTTTTGATTCCATGCATAATGCAGGTCTTTTAAAATAATACAACTGCTTTCTTATATAGTAATAAGTCCTACAATCTAAAAATATTTGAGTGAAATAGCTCCTAAGAGAACCAGTTGTATCAGCTTAATATCAAAATCAGTTCTAGGAAGTGGGAGTGTGATAACTTTGGTGTTAGGGAAATCTTATCAAGACTTCTTGAAGCACAAGAATAGAAAAATAAAATGGAACCACAGAATGGAAAAAACTTACACCCTATTTCATCTAATCTGAGCCACCATCATGTAAAAGGCATTATTGTGTTCATGTGCTATTAAGAAAATGCTACCAAGCCGTTATCCCCTTATCGGTGATGTTAGTTAAGATGTGAAATGATCCGTATCATGGGCTGTGACAGGGCTGGGGAGAATAGCGAGGGGTGTGGCAGGATATATAGCAACGCAGAGAGGCCTCCATATTGCACTGCAGCTGTGTGAGGGCAGCCAACCAGCGCTAGACTTCAAACTCCAACTCCCTGCTGCAAATGCACTGCCAAGAGCCCGCTCACGGAAACCTGTTGTGTTTTTTCTTAAGTTGTACCCTGATTGAAGTTCTCTATACTTACCACTAAATGACATATCTTTGAAAATATAAATTTCTAAAAATTTAAGTTCCCATTGGATTAAAGTAGTTTTCCTAGAAGAGCCAATATTTGCATTGGAATTTTATTTTTTAATTTATTTTTGGCTTGCCAGGTCTGAGTTTCCCAACCAGGGATCAAACCCAGGCCCCCTGCAGTGAAAGCACAGAGTCCTGACCACTGCACTGCCAGGGATTCCCCCTGCATTGGAATTACAGAATTTACTAATATGTTGATGGCTTACCAGCATATGTCTTACATTTATTTAAATAATTTTTCTTAACAACCTGAACATATGCCATCTTAGAAATGATATGATAGTTTTAACTCACCAGTTTGACAAACACATCAAATACTGTACAAGCTACTGATTTGATTTAATACTCTGTATTAAAGCATCAGAAAATAACCCACAATAGAAGAGACTAGCATTCTCGCTCGCCGCTCTCCTTTTTGCTGAATTTAATTGTAACATATGTATTAACAAAATAGATACAGGACATAGTGATTAGATAGTTTTGGAAATCAACTTCAGTTTTATTTAAAAATTATATATTTCTGATTGATTTGTTATGGTTTTATGAATTAGCAGTAATAGAAATTTTAGTTTTATCTGTAATAAGAGACTGCTATAGCAGTCACACTGACCCATTGAAAATAATTAAAAAGTTCTTTTCAGTATAACCTGTTCTATTTTTTGGTCTCTGGCTTTAGAATAGAAACAAAGGAATCTTAGGAATTCCCTGGTGGTCCAGTGGTTAGGACCCTGCACACTCGCTGACAGGGCCCAGGTTGGATCCCTGGATCCTTGGTCAGATCCCTGGTGAGGGAACTAAGATTCTGCATGCTGCATGGCTCGGACAAACAAAAATAAAATATACATCATTAAAAAAGAAAGGAATCTTTTTCTCTGAGAATTGTGATAAATTTCTTAAGCAACAAAAGTCTCAAGTGGAATTCTATGTATCCTTAAACCCACAATGACAGGTGAATGGACATGAACATACAGGAGTAGGCTAGATACAGACATACTACAGGGGCATGAAATGAGAGCCGAGAAACTGCTGATGCATCCTGAAGTTACAGTGTTTGAGAACCCAGAAATCATTTTTATGGAATTCCATGTTTTTATAAAGTCTTTTCTGCTTTTGTAATATAAAGTTTCCTAAAATCATTTTTTTTTAAGAGGGCCAGGTATTAACAGGGAAAAAGTTAACTTTTTGTAGTTAGTTTATATGTATATGGTATGTACATACAGACATTTGTTTCTTTTTCTCCTGTATCTTCTCTCCTCTCGTAGTGAAGTTATTCGAAGTCATTGAAACTGACAAAACACTCTACCTAATCATGGAGTATGCAAGTGGAGGTAAGGCATTTATAAATTGTTTTTCTTTCGTCCCTCCCTTTTAGAAGAATATGCAACTGCACTGCCCATGTAGATAAAGATAGAGTTTCATGTAACCTTCAGAATCATAATACACTAGGACGAGAATCAGAAGAGCCGATTCCTAGCAGTTCAGTGGTTTGCTGTTAAGCGTTTCATTGTTATCATCATTAATCGATAATATGCAAATAGTTGGATTTTTTTTATGGTATAACATAAAGTTTACCATTTTAACCATTTCAGGTGTACGGTGCTATGGCATTAAGTACGTTCACATTGTTAACCAATACCATCATCCATCTCCAGAACTTTTTCATTTTCCCAAAATGAAACTCTGTCCCTATTAAACAATAATTCCCCGTCCTCCCTCCTTGTAGCCCCTGGCAACCACCATTCTGCTGTCTGTATGACTTTGACTGCTCTAGGGACCTCATATGACTGGAATCGTACAGTATTTGTCTTTTTTGTGACTTCCTACGTCACAGTGTCCTTCAGGTTTATCCATGTTGTAGCATGTGTCAGAATTTCCTTCCCTATTAAAGCAGAGTAATATTCCATTGTTTATAGCACATTTTTTTTATTCCAGTGCTTGAATTTTCAAAAGCATCAATGCATTAGCCTGTTTGAAATAAATGTGTACTGCATGTTGGATGGATTTCTTTATCAGATTTTTACATCAGTTGTGCCCCTTGTTTCCCAAGGCCAGAAATGGTGGTCACAGTGTATAGGATTAGATTTCCTTAAAGATTAAAGACTAGTAATTACTTGCCTATAAGGATATATAAAGGTAGACATTTTTATGAAATGAATGTATATAGCTGTTCTCTTTCACAGAGATTCTTATTTTAAGGTTTTGGCTAGGCTATGCTTGTAGGTTGTGGACCACGCATGAACTTTCATTGTGAAAGGCAGAAGCTTTGTTGCTTGTGTTTTCCCTGCCTCTAATACAGTGCCTGGCACATAGCAGGCTCTAAGCAAATAAGAATTGAGTTGAATTAATGAAATTTTAATCTACTGGCGACATGTTCTGTTTAACTCCACAGTATAGATTTAATTGTTTTGATTATAGTAGAGTTTTATTAAACAAACCCTTTGATCCAGAATGTAAAACCTGGAGACAGAAAGTTGAATCACAGCCTCATTGTGATGAGTTGACCACTAAATAAAAGATTGTAAATCTGTTGTGGGCAGAGCAAGCGCACCCCCTACACCACTTTTTCATACTCCTGATTCATTATTTGGAGAAGGAAATGGCAACCCACGCCAGTATTCTTGCCTAGAGAATCCTGTGGACAGAGGAGCCTGGTGGGCTGCTGTCCATAGGGTCGTACAGAGTCAGACACGACTGAAGTGACTTAGCAGCAGCAGCAGAAGCAGTTCATTATTAGTTGTGTGCTTCATATTTTAAATGTGTGGTTTGAGATTTTAGTTGGGATTTTCACAGTTGAGGAGTAGTAGGAAGAGTTGAATTCAGTTCATGAATTGTAGAACCATGAATCTGTATGGAGTTCCCGTGCTTTCTACTCCTCTTACAGTTCGTAATCTTCTCCTTTATGGAGCCTCTACAGTGCACAAGTGCTTTTTTCTCTTACTTGATCTCCTCTGACTTTAACAATGGGTCCATGATGTGGCCAGGCAGTGAGTGAGGAGATGGAGGCTAGGAAATACCCCTGTGGTCATGTTACCAGGCCTGGAGCCCGAGCCTTCCAATACCACATAGCCTCTCCCGATTGGTCAGTCAGTCATGGCTTTCTGTTTCATCTATTTTAGGTCACAGGGTCATAGCAGTTGCTCTGTATTGGAGAAGTGTCCATCCCGAAAGGATCAGCTCTGGAAAGGACAAACATGGAGTCAGTCTAGCCAGTGCCCCTCATTGGCAGTGTGACCTTATAAGTTGCATGTCTCTGAACTACTCAGTGGACATGGCCGCACCGTCCTCCTTCGAGGCCTCAGTGCCATTGCTTAACATGATAACAGCACTGATCAGTGGTGGTTTATTGGCTTGGACCATTTGTTTTAATCAGCTCAACAAAGCACCTTCTGTCTCCAAGGCAGCTGTTTATTGTTGATATGTTTGCCAGTTTGAACAACAAAAGTTTCATTAAATTGGCTACCTACTCCTCCCTAGCCTCATATTCTTCAGTTTTATAGAATCATAGAATTTTAGAATTGGAAAGAATCTCAGAAAGTCATCCAGGGCAACTGCCTAGTTTTTACAGATGAACATCTGAAAAGTTGGTCTGGTGCCCATGGTTTCATCACTGGTTATAGTGACAGGACCTGAACCAAGGGCTTTCTGAACTGTCTTGACATGGGTGGGGAGAACTACTGTTTGCTGTTTTTTCTACTAGTAAATAATATCATGCAGAGATTTTTAATTTAGTTGCTTACCCTGAGTGCTAATGCATTTTTAATGGAGCGGGGGGAGTCTGGGTTGTATGCCTGGTTTATAACAGTGATTGTGAGTATGACTTTATGGTTCCAAAATCTCTTAACAGGTTTATATCGCATTGGAATCCTAAAATATTTTAAAATTACATTGACATTATCTGTGTGACTGTACAACTACTGGGTTTAATCCATAATTTTTTTTTTAAGTCAAAACTGTTCCATGTGGTATGCACACATCTTTGTTTTTTCACTTTTTAACCACTTGTTTTGACATATTTTTTTATTCTGCAGATAGAATGGCATTCTTGGAGAAAATACTGACATTTAATTTTATAATTCACCATAGTTAAATGTATTGCGTAGTGTAAATTAACAGTATGTAATTCCTTTCAAAAGATCATTATGCAATCAGTAATAACTTGAAAATATTTATGCCCATTTATTATTTTAAAATTTATTCAGAGTTAGGGCCGAAAGTTCAAAAGTCAGAGATACTAATGTACAGTTCAGAATAAGGTTTTCCTCAGAAATACTTAAGTTCTGAAACTAAGCTTTTTAAGTATCAAAATGTTTCATTTGACGGTTGACTACAGTATGCACTCCCTCACAGCAGTCGGCACAGTGCTTACGCGTGCACACGCGCACACACCCTGTTCCTTTCCCCTGAGTTTTCTCCACAGTACGTTTTATCATCTGATACACTGTATATTCATTTATTTGCTTATTATCTGTCTACCCCCTCCTGAAATGTAAACTCCGTGAGGAGAAAGACTTTGCTCTGTTCACTTCTGTATTTCCCCAGAGCCAAGAACAGTTCTCAGCAGTTAGTATACTCTCAGTAATTATTTGTTGCATGAATGAATTTAGGAAATGCTTTTCTGTCATAATCCTATAGTGAAAACACCTTCTTTGAACACAAATAACATTTCCATTTTAACTTTCAATTTTCATTGCCAAGTTTTTACTAAAGCATACTGGAAACAAAACCTTTAAAGTAAAAGTGTCACAATTGAAATATATGAGAATTTAATGTTAAGGCTTTTCTATAACTTAAAAGATTTTATCAATAAACTTCTCCTATAGTTAAGGCTGGGTTAGTTCAAATTCCACATATTTCTGTTTATCTTCATAACTGCATTTTAAAAATTAAAATTACAGCATTGCTAAAAGTGAAGCATTTTTAATTTATGGGAAAGTTAATGCTCAGAAATAGGCCTTCTGCTTACTTTTATTTTTCTCAATTATAGGTGAAGTGTTTGACTATTTGGTTGCACATGGAAGAATGAAGGAAAAAGAAGCAAGAGCTAAATTTAGACAGGTATGGATTATTGCACGTTTAGTTTATTGATTAAATAACATTATCTGGCTTAAACCCTGAAGCAAACAAGTGTTTGCCTCTATAAATGTCATAAGGTGCATTGGATGAAGCAGGGGTTGGCCATTCAGTTCAATGCAACAAAATATTAATTTATTAAGTGCTTTCATGCCTAAAGCACTGTGCTAGAGGCAGCTATGAGTTCTGTTTCTAGCTTTGTAATTGGAATTATAGTCCCACTCTTAATCTTAGTTGTTTGACAGTTGAGCCTTAAAAAATGAGTCTTTGAGCACTTGGTGATTGCATTAATTAAAACTGTTTCCAATTTTTAGCAAAAGTGTTATAATCTCAAAATTCATTATCGGTTTTGTCTTACATAAGCCAAAGCCAAACAGAACTTAACCTGTGAATTAATGACTTGTCTTCTTGCTTTGTCTCTGCCCATTGCCTTAAAGAGACTCATTTTAATACGTAGGTTTTGAGCATAAATGTGATATAAGTCTCTAATAAAGGTAACTATTGATTGATCCTTACCCGTGAGTATTGGATTAAGTCCTTTACCTCCATTAATGTAAATCTTGCAGCAGCTTTGTCAGTAAAGATCATCATAAGTAAGTGAAGTCACTCAGTTATGTCCGACTCTTTTTGCAACCCCATGGACTGTGGCCCACTAGGCTTCTCTACAAGTCCATGGGATTCTCCTGGCAAGAATACTGGAGTGGGTTGCCATTTCTTTCGGATCTTCCCAACACAGGGGTTGAACCCAGGTCTCCCGCATTGCAGGCAGATGCTTTAACCTCTGAGCCAGCAGGGAAGCCCAAAAGATCATTGTGCTCATTTGTTAAAGATAAGGAAGCTGAGGCACAGGAAGATTACATAATTTGCCCAAAATTTGATGCCTGGCAAATAGCAGACCTTCCATTGATTCAGAGCCAGGACCTGTGATTCCAAACTAAAATTCTTAATCGTTATGGTGTGGTCTTACTTAGAGTAGGCATCAGCAAACTCTTTCTGTAAAGTGCCAGATAGTAAATTTTAGGCTTTGTAGGCCATACAGTCTTTTGCAACTATTTAATTCTGCTATTGTAGCGTAGAAGCAGCTTAGACAATATCTGGATGAATACACTCATATGATTGTGTTCCCAACAATACTTTCTTCGCAGAAACGAGTGGTGGGCCATATTCAGCCTACAGGCCATAATTTGCCCACCTCAGATTCAGGTAAAAGGAAGGGCAGGTACTTTATTATCTAACTATCCTCCCATAGTTTGAAGTTCTGTATGTAAATGGCAGTATAGCCTCATTTCTTTTAGAAACTTAACATTTTTGTTTTATTCACATGTAAGGTTGTTAAGGTGGAAGTATAGGTAGGAGTCTTTAAGGGTTTCACAATATTTATAAAGGCAGGTTTAACTGATTTTCAAGATTTTGATCTGCTTAGTCTAGTGTTTACAGATAAGGACTTATAAATAAGTGTCTTAACTTTTGCTGTTGCTTAAATTTACTTTTAAAATCTTAAGACATCCTAATGGTACTTTGAATTAAAACCTGTTACATATCAGACTTTAACCATCATTTAACTTTTCTGGTCCTCAGTTTTTCTAGCTCTAAAAAGAGGAAGTTCTCTTTGATTAATTCTGAAGTCCTTTCCAGTTTTGATACCACTTTATTCTGTGGTCTATGGAAGGAAGCTCAAATTTCTCTTTGTTACAAAACAAGTCTGTTTGGCCCTTTCCGTATCTGTACTCTTAATTTTTATAAATTGGCCACCTGAAAATCAAGATTTTTTTTGCCTCATAAAACTGGAATTTCTTCCCACTCAGATGAGTGTGACTTGCAAGTGTTTATGTGAGTGTGATTTATTGACTGTGAGGGAAGGGCTCCTGCCAGCCCTCGTATCAGATGTGAGTCTGGACCTTCTCCAGGGAAGCAGTGTGGTGCTCCGATCTCTGGCTCCTCTCTTCTTTCTTCACCCATTTTCCAGGTAGGATCTGACTTGTCAAAGGGACTTGGACATTTATCACTTTTTATTTGTATTTTTTGACCATGCTGGGTCTTCATTGCTTAGCTCGGGCTTTCTTTCTCTAGTTGTGGTGAATGGGGGCTACTCTTCCTCGTGGTGCTCGGGCTTCTGTTATTGCAGAGCACGGGCTGCAGGCTTGCCAGCTCAGTAGTTGTGGCTCAGGAGCTTAATTGCTCCACAGCATATGGGATTTTCCCAGACCAGTGATCGAACCTGTGTCTTCTATATTGGCAGGCAGATTCCCACCCACTGTGCCAGGGAAGTCCTGTCACACAGCTTTTTATCTTAAAAATTTCCAGCACAGATTCTGAAGTATGTAGTTGAGGAATCTATTAGTTGGTCTAGGAAAGATAGTTTATGTGCTTTCACAGTTAATGCCTTGATTTACAGTGCTTATAATTAATGTCAGCTTTTCTCCTTGCCACCATGTTTCCTTAAGTCCACTTGTGTAAACCTGGAAAGGTCAGGCATGATATTGGTACCTCCACTTTTCTGTTTCTAATTGCCATGCTTTCCAAAAGGTTTTGTTGTTGTTTTATTGGAGGATCCAAAAACTTAAGTCCTCATTACTTTGACTAAATAGAAAGTTTTCCTGTTTACAGCGAAGACAAAGGTATGCCACACACACAGAGTACACTGTGCTTCATCTGTTTTCTGCCAGAAATAAGCCCTTCTTTCCATATTCATCAGCAGATGGTCTTTCCTCTTCCCACCTCCTTCACCACTCTCATCCTAATCACTGTTTATGCTGCTTTAGTTTTTTCTTTCCAAAGAAGAATAGATTCCTGGCTCCATCTTCTTTCCTCGCTCTTCCTTGATGGGTTGCTTGTGTTGCTACGTCTACTTTTTCATGTGTGACCAGAAGTGAATTAGGCTTGCATTCTTATTTTAACCTGAGACTCAACCTAGGTTCTCAGCCTTCCATAGAAATAACTACTTTTACATTAAAAGCAGAATGTGAAAAAGCAATAATTTAAAGTTGAGTACTTCCAAGTTGTTGTGGCATTTGCACTGTTTGGAGGTAAAAGAAGAGAAATTCTCTTTGAGAAATGGTACGAAAGTGTCACATCTGGTTCAAAAGTAGAATTTGAAAATAACCTATGAGAGAAATCTGACTATGGGGGCAGGGGGGCGGGGGCGAAGAGACAGGGAAAATTGGATCAGGCAGAAGAAGTAAGATAAAATTGTGTCCTCGGCAATAAACCTGTTCCTTTGGGGAAACAAATCTATTTCACTTTCCCAGTTCTCATGCTGCCAGAATGGAGCAGCGTCGTTACTAACAGATGCTCTAGAGCTGGTGTCTTGGCCACAGGATTTGTGGGCCTCTAGATGACTGTGGGAGAAGGCAATGGCACCGCACTCCAGTACTCTTGCCTGGAAAATCCCATGAACGGAGAAGCCTGGTAGGCTGCAGTCCATCGGGTCGCTAAGAGTTGGGCACGACTGAGCGACTTCACTTTCAGTTTTCACTTTCATGCATCGGAGAAGGAAATGGCAACCCACTCCAGTATTCTTGCCTGGAGAATCCAAGGGACAGAGGAGCCTAGTGGGCTGCCGTCTGTGGGGTCGCACAGAGTCGGACACGACTGAAGCGACTTAGCAGCAGCAGCAGGTGACTGTGAGTGGGTCTAATCTTCGTATTCACTTTATAAAGTAGGAAGCTGCTTAGTGAAGCCTTGACTCTGGCATCCTTCCCAAACCCAGCCCAGCGTGTCCTTGCTGCTTATTTTGAACCAATATCAACCAGGAGATCAGCCCTCTCTGAGTTTTTGTGTCCAGTATAGTTAGGTGCATGTTGCTTACAACTGAAAGTTGATGATTTGGAGAAACAAGAAGTATTTTCATTATGGCCCCACTTTTGTATGTATATAATCATATATATTTAAGTACACGTACATAATACCAAAGTAAAGACTTGAAGCAGATACACCAAAATAACAGGAAATGTCATCTCTGATGGTTCAGTTCAGCTCAGTTCAGTCGCTCAGTCGTGTTACACTCTTTGCGACCCCAAGAATTGCACCACGCCAGGCCTCCCTGTCCATCACCAACTCTCGGAGTTCACTCAGACTCAGATCCATCGAGTCGGTGATGCCATCCAGCCATCTCATCCTCTGTCGACCCCTTCTCCTCCCGCCCCCAATCCCTCCCAGCATCAGAGTCTTTTCCAATGAGTCAGCTCTTCGCATGAGGTGGCCAAAGTACTGGAGTTTCAGCTTTAGCATCATTCCTTCCAAAGAACACCCAGGGCTGATCTCCTTCAGAATGGACTGGTTGGATCTCCTTGCAGTCCAAGGGACTCTCAAGAGTCTTCTCCAACACCACAGTTCAAAAGCATCAATTCTTTGGTGCTCAGCTTTCTTCACAGTCCAACTGTCACATCCATACATGACCACTGGAAAAACCATAGCCTTGATTAGATGGACCTTTGTTGGCAAAGTAATGTCTCTGCTTTTGAATATGCTATCTAGGTTGGCCATAACTTTCCTTCCAAGGAGTAAACGTCTTTTAATTTCATGGCTGCAGTCACCATCTGCATTGATTTTGGAGCCCCCAAAAATAAAGTCTGACACTGTTTCCACTGTTTCCCCATCTATTTCCCATGAAGTGATGGGACCGGATGCCATGATCTTCGTTTTCTGAATGTTGAGCTTTAAGCCAACATTTTCAATCTCCTTTTTCACTCTCATCAAGAGGCTTTTGAGTTCCTCTTCACTTTCTGCCATAAGGGTGGTGTCATCTGCATATCTGAAGTTATTGATATTTCTCCCGGCAATCTTGATTCCAGCTTGTGCGTCTTCCAGCCCAGCGTTTCTCATGATGTACTCTGCATATAAGTTAAATAAGCAGGGTGACAGTATACAGCCTTGACATACTCCTTTTCCTATTTGGAACCAGTCTGTTGTTCCATGTCCAGTTCTAACTGTTGCTTCCTGGCCTGCATATAGGTTTCTCAAGAGGCAGGTCAGGTGGTCTGGTATTCCCATCTCTTTCAGAATTTTCCACAGTTTATTGTGATCCACACAGTCAAAGGCTTTGGCACAGTCAATAAAGCAGAAATAGATGTTTTTTCTGGAACTCTCTTGCTTTTTCCATGATCCAGCAGATGTTGGCAATTTGATCTCTGGTTCCTCTGCCTTTTCTAAAACCAGCTTGAACATCTGGAAGTTCACAGTTCACGTATTGCTGAAGCCTGGCTTGGAGAATTTTGAGCATTGCTTTACTAGCATGTGAGATGAGTGCAATTGTGCAGTCGTTTGAGCATTCTTTGGCATTGCCTTTCTTTGGGATTGGAATGAAAACTGACCTTTTCCAGTCCTGTGGCCACTGCTGAGTTTTCCAAATTTGCTGGCATATTGAGTGCAGCACTTTCACAGCATCATCTTCCAGGATTTGAAATAGCTCAACTGGAATTCCATCCCCTCAACTAGCTTTGTTCGTAATGATGCTTTCTAAGGCCCACTTGACTTCACATTCCAGGATGTCTGGCTCTTGGTCAGTGATCATACCATCATGATTATCTTGGTCGTGAAGATCTTTTTTGTTCAGTTCTTCTGTGTATTCTTGCCACCTCTTCTTAATATCTTCTGCTTCTGTTAGGTCCATACCATTTCTGTCCTTTATCGAGCCCATCTTTGCATGAAATGTTCCCTTGGTGTCTCTGATTTTCTTGAAGAGATCCCTAGTCTTTCCCATTCTGTTGTTTTCCTCTATTTCTTTGCATTGATCGCTGAGGAAGGCTTTCTTATCTCTTCTTGCTATTCTTTGGAACTCTGCATTCAGATGCTTCTATCTTTCCTTTTCTCCTTTGCTTTTCACTTCTCGTCTTTTCACAGCTATTTATAAGGCCTCCCCAGACAGCCCTTTTGCTGTTTTGCATTTCTTTTCCATGGGGATGGTCTTGATCCCTGTCTCCTGTACGGTGTCACAAACCTCAGTCCATAGTTCATCAGGCACTCTATCAGATCTAGTCCCTTAAATCTATTTCTCACTTCCACTGTATAATCATAAGGGATTTGATTTAGGTCATACCTGATTGTCTAGTGGTTTTCCCTACTTTCTTCAATTTAAGTCTGAATTTGGTAATAAGGAGTTCATGATCTGAGCCACAGTCAACTCCTGGTCTTGTTTTTGTTGACTGTATAGAGCTTCTCCATCTTTGGCTGCAAAGAATATAATCAATCTGATTTTGGTGTTTACCATCTGGTGATGTCCATTTGTAGAGTCTTCTCTTGTGTTGTTGGAAGAGGGTGTTTTCTATGACCAGTGCGTTCTCTTGGCAAAACTCTATTAGTCTTTGCCCTGCCTCATTCCGTATTCCAAGGTCAAATTTGCCTGTTACTCCAGGTGTTTCTTGACTTCCTCCTTTTGCATTCCAGTCCCCTATAATGAAAAGGACATCTTTTTTGGGTGTTAGTTCTAAAAGGTCTTGTAGGTCTTCATAGAACTGTTCAACTTCAGCTTCTTCAGCATTACTAGTTGGGGCATAGACTTGGATTACTGTGATATTGAATGGTTTTCCTTGGAAACGAACAGAGATCATTCTGTTGTTTTTGAGATTGCATCCAAGTACTGCATTTTGGACTCTTTTGTTGACCATGATGGCTACTCCATTTCTTCTAAGGGATTCTGCCCGCAGTAATAGATATAATGGTCTTCTGAGTTAAATTCACCCATTCCAGTCCGTTTTAGTTCGCTGATTCCTAGAACGTTGACGTTCACTCTTGTCATCTCCTGTTTGACCACTTCCAATTTGCCTTGATTCATGGACCTGACATTCCAGGTTCCTATACAATATTGCTCTTTACAGCATCAGACCTTCCTTTTATCACCAGTCACATCCACAACTGGGTATTGTTTTTGCTTTGGCTCCCTTCCTTCATTCTTTCTGGAGTTATTTGTCCATTGATCTCCAATAGCATATTGGGTACCTACCGACCTGGGGAGTTCCTCTTTCAGTATCCTATCATTTTGCCTTTTCATATCATTTTCCTTTCATTTTGCCTTTGATGGTTATAAAAGCATATTCTTGTATGTACTTTCTGTATTTCCTAAAATTTTTATAATCGTATAAAACTTTAATAAAGCTTATAAAGTTTTAGGATAAGAGTCTTGAAAGTTGGTAGTAACTGTTAAATTTCTAGAGCAGTTATTTAACAGTGCCAATCAGGGAATTCCCTGGCGGTCCAGTGTTTGGGACTTGGCACTGTCACAGCTGAGGACCCAGGTTCAATCCCTAGGGTTGGGAAACGAAGATCCTGCAAGCTGTGCTGTGCAGCTGAAAATAATAGGAATAATAACAGTGCTAATCCCAGGAGTAATCAAAAGTTGGCTAAATAAAAGGATATCATTTGCTAAGTGTAGAAGAGATTCTTATTGATAAAGCACATAATAGTTTTAATAGTTTGTAGTTCACATGCATTACAACATTCATTCTTCCATTTTAAGAAAGAGGACACTGGTCATTAGAGAGGTGAAGTCATTTTTGCTGCCCTTGAACCTACATTAGCCAAAAGGAGGAGAGTGTTGTCAGGAGCGGATGGCAGAAGAGAGGCAGCCTGATGACACACCTGGTGCGGAGGGTCTGCCGCTGCCAGCTGGGCTGTGAGCTGATGGCGTGGGCGTGGAGAGCCTTCTGATTCTGGGCTCTGGGTCCCAGTGGTTTGCTGGGCCCCAGCACCACACTTAGAAATAACTGGAATGTTGAGGGACAGGGCCTGAGAAGAGACTTTATAGTTAAAACTGGAGAGAACAGCCTCACCTAGCTCTTCTTGCACTCACCCCTCAGTCTCTCCAAATTGAAAGGTATAAAGCATAAGAAAATTATCTGTAGAGATCTACACAGCCGTTGAAGTGCCCACTGAGTGCTTTGCGTATGTGGACATTAGAGGTGTTTTTCTGTCTTGACCGTGAGTCTGCGTCGGTGACGGTTAATGGCCTTGCCTCTCTCCTGTCCAGATTGTGTCTGCAGTGCAGTACTGCCACCAGAAGCGCATCGTTCACAGAGACCTCAAGGTGAGCCACGTGCCCTTACTCGTGTACGCTTTCCTTGTGTGTGTTCAGCTCCTGCTGCTCACGACACAAATGAGGGATACATTAGATTGTGTTAGTAAATTCAGAAGGAATCCTAAGGTTTAGTTTCCATTTTAGTTAAAGCAGCTTATTGTTGGTCTCTGGAGAAAAATCACCCACCACCCAACAGGTGAGCACTCCCAGAAATGCACGCTTTCCCCTGGACAGCATGCTGAGTGCTGCCCTCACCCTTTTCTGTCTCCCTAGTCAGCATTCTCTCCTATTAACAGCAGCGGCTATTTGAGACCGACTGCACGGTTCTCCGCCTTTGCCCACATTCCTGGCATAGGCTCAGGTTTCCTACTGCACAGAGAAAATAGAAACAGCAGGCAGAAACTCCCTGTTTCCCAGCAGGCCCTCAGCTTAGCTGCACCTGCATCCACCCTTGACCTTTCAGAGTTTTCCTCTTGTCACAGGACAGCACAGCACTGCTGCTGACCCCTCTGGTGTTCAGGATCTGTGTCCCTCCCTCCCAGGCTGCTTTGCTGTCTCCTCCCACCCCTCCTTCTTCACCTCCTGTCTCTGCTGGCACCTCAATAGCAGCATGTGTAAAACATGCTTACATTCACACCCTCTTCTACCTAAGAACCTCCCACCCCAGTTCTTCTTCCCAATATACCCTTTTATTCTCTTCACCTTCACAGCCATTTTTCTCTAAACATTGTCTAGATTCTTTGTTAACTTGGTGATCACTTCTTCTCTCTCCTCACATAACTGTTGTTTACTGATTCGCTTGTTCCTCTGTTCACCCACCCTTGTTGCATTCACATTCACTCCATCACCTCTGGTTTGCTAACCCCCAGATCTGTTCCTGCACCCAGAGCTCTCTTCCAGGACTCAGTGTCCAGCTGACAGAAGGACAGCTCCTCAGCAACCCCCAGGCAGCTTGATTTAGCACGTTAGATACCTAAACTCTCCCTTGCTAAACTTAAATTTGTATTTCTCATTGTGGCGACTGATGCACCCCAGGTGCCTCTGTCTCCTTTGCTCTGACGCCACCTCGGTCCTCAGGTCCCTGCTGCTGCTCCCTGCGTGTTCCTGAGTGTGATTTTCTCCGTCCCCACTTGCACTGTCCAGTTCTAGTCCCCTGGTGTCCAGGGCCGGATCACTGCACTAGCCTCCTGCCTGGTCCTCCCTGCTTCCAATTTTGCCTCTTTCCTACACTGCAACCAGAATGGTCCTTTAAAAACACAAATAAGATTGTTGTGGGACTTCCCTGGAGGTCCACTGGCTAAGACTCTGGGCCTCCTGCATTCGGTGCCGAGGTTTGATCCCTGGTCAGGGAACTAGATCCCACATGCTACAACTAAGACCCAGCACAGCCAAATAAGTAAATAAATGTTTTTTTAAAAAACCACACACACAAATAAAACTTGTCATTTCCCTGCTTGAATGACTTCTCAGTGGCTTCCCATTGCCCTTAGGATAAAAAGCTAAACTTCCTGAATATAAGTCGCTTCAGTTCAGTTCAGTCACTTAGTCGTGTCCAACTCGTTGCAACCCCATGAATCGCAGCATGCCAGGCCTCCTGTCCATCACCAACTCCCAGAGTTCACTCAGACTCAGGTCCATCAAGTCAGTGATGCCATCCAGCCATCTCATCCTCTGTCGTCCCCTTCTCCTGTTGACTCATTGGAAAAGACTGTGATGCTGGGGGGGATTGGGGGCTGGCCACCTTCGCATGAGGTGGCCAAAGTACTGGAGTTTCAGCTTTAGCATCATTCCTTCCAAAGAAATCCCAGGGCTGATCTCCTTCAGAATGGACTGGTTGGATCTCCTTGCAGTCCAAGGGACTCTCAAAAGTCTTCTCCAACACCACAGTTCAAAAGCATCAATTCTTTGGTGCTCAGCTTTCTTCACAGTCCAACTGTCACATCCATACATGACCACTGGAAAAACCATAGCCTTGACTAGACGGACCTTTGTTGGCAAAGTAATGTCTCTGCTTTTCAACATGCTATCTAGGTTGGTCATAACTTTGCTTCCAAGGAGTAAGCGTCTTTTAATTTCATGGCTGCAGTCACCATCTGTAGTGATTTTGGAGCCCCAAAAAATAAAGTCTGACACTGTTTCCACTGTTTCCCCATCTATTTCCCATGAAGTGATGGGACCAGATGCCATCATTAGAGGGAACTGGAATGCAAAAGTAGGAAGTCAAGAAACACCTGGAGTAAAAGGCAAATTTGGCCTTGGAATACAGAATGAAGCAGGGCAAAGACTAATAGAGTTTTGCCAAGAAAATGCACTGGTCATAGCAAACACCCTCTTCCAACAACACAAGAGAAGACTCTACACATGGACATCACCAGATGGTCAACACCGAAATCAAATTGATTATATTCTTTGCAGCCAAAGATGGAGAAGCTCTATACAGTCAACAAAAATAATACCAGGAGCTGACTGTGGCTCAGATCATGAACTCCTTACTGCCAAATTCAAGTCGCTTAGCCATTTGTAATTCAGCCATAGCCGTGTCCGCAGCCCTCTCTACCGTACTCTGCCTTTCAGTTTCTTGAGCAAACCATGTTCTGTCTCACCTTCTGGGTTTTCAGACCGTTACTGTGCTTGAAATCCCTCACGTTGACACATCCACTGCCATCACCTAATCCTTGCAGTGGTTCAGTCCATCTGGTTAGGAAGCCAGACCGCACCTCTCAGTGCCGGGCCCACCACTCCCCTCTTCTCGGTCACAGCACTGGGGGCCTGGAGTATAGCTGCAGGTTTTTCCTCCCCTCCCTTTGTAAACTGTGAGCTTTCTGAGGGCAGGACCCTGTCTGTCTGTGCATCCAGACACTAATATAACACCTGGTGTATAATTGCCTAAATGTCTCTTAAGACAAGCAGGCATGACTGTGATCTCTGTCTTAAATGAAGTTTAGGATGCCCCTGTTCTCAGTAATAGCCATTATACACCTTATTTAGCAGTGTTTGTAAAATGTGACTGTCCATTTAAAAGGATACTTAGAAGGATCTGTTTTTTAAAAGCCCCTTATTCTTAGCTGAATAAGCTCTTCCAATATTGTTTTGTCATGAACATTTGCTGTTTAAATTGGTGCTGGAATTGATCTATACAGTTGGGCCCCCATACCCCCAGGTTCTGCATCTGTGGCTTAGGAGGGCTGGCTGGCTGGACCGTTTTATATGATGGTGGAGGATGGTGTCCACGGTGCCCGAGCCAGTGCCCTCAGAAGACCGAGGGACCACTGTACCGTGCACCTCTTGTTGGTGGTTAATGCTAGAACATTAGGTATTCTGAATTATCTTTTTTTTTCTCTCTAGAAAGAATGTTTTCTTATTCATTAGGATATATTAAGTTTATATCATTACAGAAAGGTTTTATGAAATGCCTAATTCTCTCACAGTTCACTATATTTTTTTGTTAAATTTCATTTTTGTCTTGATGTTTTCCCTCTAGGCTGAAAATCTATTGTTAGATGCTGATATGAACATTAAAATAGCTGACTTTGGTTTTAGCAATGAATTTACTGTTGGCAGTAAACTGGATACGTTTTGTGGCAGTCCTCCGTATGCGGCCCCAGAGCTCTTCCAGGGCAAGAAATACGATGGGCCGGAAGTGGACGTGTGGAGCCTCGGCGTCATTCTTTACACTCTAGTCAGCGGGTCGCTCCCCTTTGATGGGCAGAACCTAAAGGTATATGAAGCAGTTTCATCCTAGTTCTTCAAAAAGCTTAAAGGATTTTGTCAAATGATTCGAGTTAACGTGTCAGTGTTGTTTCAGTGGGGGAGTTGGGTTCTTTTTTAACCTAAAAGTTGACTTAGTAGTTTTCTTTCCTCTCTACCTCCCCAAAGGAACTGAGAGAGCGAGTATTAAGAGGGAAATACAGAATCCCTTTCTACATGTCCACAGACTGTGAAAACCTTCTCAAACGTTTCCTGGTGCTAAATCCAATAAAACGAGGCACTCTAGAGGTAATCACATAAGTGGAATAAAGAACAACAGTGGAGAGTCTTTAAACGTATTTTTAGACTTTTGCTTAGTTTGTATGCCATATTGAATACTATCCTGGGTTTTTTTTTTTTTTTAAACAAGATTGAGACATTTTTAAAAAGTTATCGTTTGAACCATAATTGATGAAATGTTGAGAATAAATTTCCCTAAATATTGTGATTATCAGAATGCTTCATTTATACTGCTAACGACCCAGTTCACCTTTCAGCAAATCATGAAGGACAGGTGGATCAACGCAGGGCATGAGGATGATGAGCTGAAACCGTTCGTTGAACCAGAACTGGACATCTCAGACCAGAAAAGAATAGGTAATTACTCTGTGCCTGCATGCTGGTGTATGTGCAAGTAACATACTTTTCCCTTCACTTATATGTGTACACCTAAGACAGGGATGGGCTTCCCTGGTAGCTCAGTCAGTAAACAGTCTGCGTGCAATGCAGGAGACCCAGGTTCAATCCCTGGGTCGGGAAGATCCCCTGGAGAAGGAAATGGCAAATTGCTCCACTGTTCCTGCCTGGAATATCCCGTGGACAGAGGAGCCTGGTGGGCTACAGTCCATGGGATCACAAGAGTGGGACACAACCCACCAAAACGGGGATTATAACTGGGATAAATGTAGGTTACATGAAGCAGCTAATATGTTTTGTCATATTTAGGAAGTTATCTGCAGGCCCTGTAATAGTACTCAGTAACTCAGAAATAAGCCAACTGCCCATTTATGTTAGAACAATGTGTGATCTTTTCAGTCAAATGAAGGAAATTAGTTTACCCTGTAATGTAATGATTTCTTAACCAAAGGAAACCCATAAACTGTATTATGCCCTTCTTTTAGATATTATGGTGGGAATGGGATATACACAAGAAGAAATTCAAGAATCTCTTAGTAAGATGAAATATGATGAAATCACAGCTACATATTTATTGTTGGGGAGAAAATCTTCAGAGGTAAGTATAACCAGATAAAAATGTATAATATCCTTTTTGTGAATTATTAGCTCATGTAATAATTAGTTTTGGGTTTTTTTAGTGTGTATAACATTGATGATATTTTTAAATTTACCTTCAAATGACTTCAAATTACCTTCAAATTTACCTCCTATGACTATTATGAGCTACTATTTTAGCTTTAAGAGAATAAACTTTAATTAACTTGGCTTTTGTTAAGTTAACCTATGTAGTCAGTGATACTTTTAAAATGGTGTAAAGTATCAGATGAAATAGAGCATTTTTAGTTTTTTGAAAAAGCCTAGAAGGACATAAATATCTATCCTTGTGTGAATTTTTCCAGTAGTCAGAAAAATACTATTGCCTGAGTTTAGGGTGTCTCTTTTGTACACTGTGGTTTTTCTCTCTAAATGAACAATTTGTAAGAGGTTTGTGTGTTATGAGAAGTTTAGTTTCATAATAAACCATTTGGGCTCGTGTTGTGGTTTGCTCTGTTTTTCTCATTTTCTCTTAGCTGGATGCTAGTGATTCCAGTTCTAGCAGCAATCTTTCACTTGCTAAGGTTAGGCCAAGCAGTGACCTCAACAACAGTACTGGCCAGTCTCCTCACCACAAAGTGCAGAGAAGCGTCTCTTCAAGCCAGAAGCAGAGGCGTTACAGTGACCACGGTGCGTAAGTTTGAGATCGTTCCAGTGTGTTCCAGGCCTCCCGTTAACTAAGAGGCCTCCTGACATTGCCAAGCATCCTTTTGCTTATGGCCTCCTGGGGTTAAGGTTGCTTGATTGCCCTTCTTAGCATTTCTTGCAAAGCAGTCCTTCGTACACTCAATGTACCAAGGTACACTCAACTTGGTACACTCCTTGGTACACTTAGTCTTGGGTTGACAAGGCCTGGCTGGGTAGAAACCTGAGCCACATGGGAATTTATCAAGCACTTGAACGGAGAAAGTGATTTTCAGTTTTGTCGAAGTTAAATTTATAAAGCCACATGTGGCCAGTGGCTACCACCATGGACAGCACAGCCCTGGAAAATGTATAGTACACCAGTTTTGCCTTAATTGGTTTAAATTTTTGACTCAGGTCATTCTCGACCACACTCTTAACTGTCCACGTGTCTAAACACCCTCACTCTTACATTTTCACCATAGAGTCAATCTTTCGTGAGACTTAGGACCCAAAAGGATGCTTACCACACGTGCCAATTATTCTGCCTTCAAGGCAGTCCCGTTTGTTGGAATCCAGAGACTCTAGCAGATGTGCATTTATTCACGTGTTAATTCCTTTAATTCCAGTGCACAAATTTATGTTGGCCTAGTCCTGACTTTTAAAAATACATCCTCACATGGAATCCTCGTTCATTTCTTTGTTCAGTTCACTTCCCTTCCCTGGGCTTTGTCCTCCTGTGTTCTTCCACCTTGAGAGCTGGCACTTAGAACTGTACAGAGTATTCCAGGTGTCTACAGCTTTGGCTTTGTGCCGAAAGTGATGACTGTTTGCTTGGTTTCCATTTCTCTTCCTGCTGCCAGTGCCTCTGTGTGGTTTAGGCTGAAGCAGCACATTGTACTGCTTACTGATGCTGTCAGTAAGCTGTCTGCACGTCTGCTGTTTTCCAGGCTGAAACTGAGAGCTCAGAGCCTGTCTGATGCCAGAATTTTGCAGATGGCATTTGTAAATCAAGTGTTGATCTGGGTCTCAGTCTTTTGTGTTCATATTCGTTGCTAGCAAGGAGGGGTTTTTCTGTGTACTAGGTACAGAGCAATTAGCGAAATGCCTACGTGTTGCTCTGAATTTAAATAAAAAGAATTGTTCCTAAATCCTGGAAGAAACCTGGTATTAGTTTTCTCACGTCCCTAATGACTGTCTTAGTAAGTTCATTCTTCCTTAAGCAGAATCTGTCTGGATTAGAAATGCCCTTTTCCCAGCTCAGAAGATTGTAGAGCTAAAAAGAGATCACCAAACCCCCCCGTACTGGCAATAAAGAAATAGGTCAAGATTGCTCACCAGGTTTTCTGGGGTTAAATGGAAGTGGAGTGCTCGCAACAGGACCCAGCACTCCTGGCCCTGGCTCGGGCTCAGCCCACTAGCCCACCACTGCCGCTGTCGCGCTGCTTGTGTGGTGATGGTCATCCTGCCTTCTTGGAGCCTTTAATACTAAAAAAATTCACAAAGGAACATATCAGGAAGTTCTGTACACAGATTGCAGACCCGATTCCATATTCTTTTTTACTGTCTTTGGGGATGAAGATAGTGGTCAGCAATAAAAGAAGAATTGATTATGCCTCTGGCACTGTTCATATAAGTGCTAAGAATGGGCTAGGTTCCAAGTACTGGGGTCTCGTAAAGCACATCCAGGTGCGGCAGGCAGCCTGGCCAGTCCAGCTCAGCCTCCCACCCTCATCTCTCCTCTTGTCCTCTAGCTCTCAATGCCACTGACTTATATATGCCTGCTTCTGTAAAATGGTAACAAATTTTCTTTGTGTTTTTCGTTTGGGTCCCCTGTGTGAACACCCCCCCCCACCCTGCTGCCACGTGTGTATATTTTTTCCTTGGAAGGGAGCTCTTCATCAGATGTGTAAGGGATTCTTTTATTTAAAAAAAAAATGCTGAAGACTCACTATTCTATTAATAAATGGTATTGGGGTAGTTGGTAGTGATCAGAAAAAAAAAAACTGCATCCATTTCTCACATCCTACGCAAGGTTGGATTCCAATTGAAATGAAGATGTAAATATATATAAACAGAAACCAGAAAAATGTTAAAAAAAAATGAGATAATTTCTTTGTAATTTGGACTTGTTAAGGTCTTTTCAACTATGGCCCCAAACACTAAAAGCCACAAAAGAAAAGACTTAAAAAATTTGACTACATAAAAGTCATATTTGGGGGAATTCCCTGGTGGTCCAGTGGTTAGTTAAGACTCTAGGCACTTTCATGGCACAGATTCAGTTCCTGGTTAAGGAACTAAGATCTGGAAAGCTGCGCAGTACACCCCCCTTTGCCCCTAAAAAATTAAAAAGGAACGGTTACTTTTTTGTGTGATATGAAACACAACATGGGACACTCCTCAGCAATGAAAAGGAGCAAATTGTTGATAAATACAGCAATTTGGAAGGATCTTGGGGGAGTTACGCTGAGTAGGGGGAAGCAATCTCAGAAGGTTGCATTGACTGTATTCATATAACATTCTTGAAATGAGGAAATTACAGAGGTGAGAACAGATTGGCCAGGATTTAGGAAAGGGACTTGTGGAATAGAGGTGGCTCTGAAGGGTTGCCCTCAAAATCCTTGAGACAGAACTGTTCTGTGTCGTGGCAGAGGGTGAACACATGAATCTGTATGTGTGATTAAAGTGTGTAGAACTGAATACACTGCACACAATGCAAGTAAAGCTGGAGTGGTTTGAAGGAATGAGGTCAGTGGGCTGTATCAACAGCCATCTCCACGCACAATCCCAAATCCTAAAATGAAAAGAAATTTTTTTTCTTAATCAAAATAATAGATGTTGAAAACAAATTGATATAGTAACCGTAAAGGTTTAGAATGTCATTGGATGTATCATGATAGTGAGAATAAAAATAAGTTTTAAGGGTAGTATCATCTTACATTTGGCTGATTCTTTGTTTTATATGTTAAAATTGCCAAACTGGGAGCTTAATTGTTCTCTTCCCACAAGTGAAATCAAATCTCTGTTCATTTTAATTCATTTCCAAATAGATTTACTGTTTATATATTTATTATTTCTTGGTCAAACTGAGTGGCTTGTGGAATCTTAGTTCCCCACCCAGGAATAGAACCCGAGTCCTTGGCAGTGAAAGTGCAGTGTCCTAAGCACTGGACTGCCCGGGAATTCTCTAGGTTTACCATTTAGATTTTTGTCCAAGAGGTAGCTTTTCTGTACCCCACTTCATCCTATTTTTTTATTGATTTATTTTTCTATTGAAATATAGTTGATTTGCAATGTTGTGTTAATTTCTGCTGTACAGAATGTATTTATGTATACTCAGTTATACATAAATATACACTCTTTTTTATACTCTTTTCCATTATGGTTTATCTCAAGATATTGACTATAGTTCCCTTTGCTGTACAGTAAGGCCTTGTTGTTTGCCCATCCTGTGTGTATAGTCAGAGGACAGTGACGCAAACTCATAGTCCCTCCCTTCCCCTTCCATCCATTAATAGACCTAAGTATATAAAAATCTTTTCTCAACATAAATGTTGAGCATTTGGTGCTATGTCTTAAGATTACCACTGGACATTATAATGAACATGCAAGTTACCTTGTTCATTTCCAAAATCCTTTGAACGCCAGCTCTCCTGTGTCATCACAGTCTCTGGATGATGTCCCTAAGCACCCTCCTGGGAGCAGGCGCGAGCTGCGGCACCCACACCCCATGCCCTCCCAGTCACTTGCATGAGGAACATGCTTTCCTCTGCTTGTGCTGCCTTTCCTCATCGACTCAAATTCCTGTTTATCTAGATGAGCATGAGTGCTTTAAAAAAGATGCAAGATAAAGTGTCAGAAGAAATGGCCTGTAAATCTGTACTGTCCTTTTCCAAAAGGTGAAGGCATCTCTTGTACAAAAAGGATGAGATTCACTCAGATGTACCAGGTGAAGCAGTTATTCTGCATGATGTGTGTGCATACTTATCTGTCCAGGAACACCCTGTGAAGATGTTTCAGGACAACTATATAAGCTTACTAATTAAAAAAAAGAAACAAAACACTTTTAGAAAGTTGGGGACTAGTAAGTAAAATTTTAAAATTGAATTCATTGCATAGGGAAAGCATACATGAATGGGAATCATCTTAGAAGATTTTACTGTTTTATATTAGATGAATATAAATCTTGGATCATCTTATAAAGTTTATTTTCATAAGATAAAATATAAAACTTTAAAAATATTCAGAAGATAAAATACTCTGAATTTTAAAAAGTGAATTCTTTATTTTAGCTGGACCAGCTATTCCTTCAGTTGTGGCATATCCAAAAAGGAGTCAGACCAGCACTGCAGACAGTGACCTCAAAGAAGACGGAGTTCCCTCCCGGAAACCAGGCGCCAGTGCTGTTGGAGGAAAGGGGATTGCTCCAGCCAGTCCCATGCTTGGGAACGCAAGTAATCCTAACAAGGCGGATATCCCTGAACGGAAGAAGAGCTCCACTGTCCCTAGTGTAAGTGTTGCTGGGCTGTATGACCTGCCTGGGAGTGTAGGACTGAAATGACACGACGTTTTGCTCCTCTGTTCTTCTCTGCCTGCAAAGCCCTGCCCCCTGGGCCCCTGTGTACAGTGTCACCATGTGGGGTCACTAGCTTTGTTGCAGATGTTTCTTGTTGCATGCACGCCACCCCACTGGATGAGATCCTTCATGTCAGGGGCTGTTTATAGTTACTCCAAAAATGTCTGAGAGATGGAAAGACCGCACAGTCTGACAGGAAATCAATAAAAGCAATGGTGACAGTGCAGACAGGTGGTCACAGCTGACGGATTCTGTCCAGGACACTGTGAGGTCTAACTGCAAGGCAGGAACACGGTGTTGGCCCAGCATGTCAAAGGGCTCTATCAATACAGAACATTGACTGAGCCCTAATCTTGTGCCAGGCACCCTGCCGAGTGCTTTTCCATGTGTCAGCTGAATCTTAAGGCAAAGAAATCAAAGAAAAGTTAGGTAATTGTCCAAAATTATACTACTGACCTAAATCCATCTCTTCATTCTTGCACTTAACAAAATCTCCCTAGAGATTAGGTAGTGTTTATTAAATTTAATCTGTTCAGTTTCAGAAACTTTTCATGGATTGAAATGTGTTCTCTGAGCTAAAAAAATAATCACTCTTCTTAGCACTCGACAGAATTTTTTTTACTTGTGATGAGAACTTATGTTTATTCTCTTCAGTTCAGTTCAGTCGCTCAGTCATGTGCGACTCTTTGTGACCCCATGAATCGCAGCACGCCAGGCCTCCCTGTCCATTACTAACTCCCAGAGTTCACTCAGACTCACGTCCATCGAGTCAGTGATGCTATCCAGCCATCTCATCCCCTGTCGTCCCCTTCTCCTCCTGCCCCCTATCCCTCCCAGCATCAGAGTCTTTTCCAATGAGTCACCTCTTCGCATGAGGTGGCCAAAGTACTGGAGTTTCAGCTTTAGCATCATTCCTTCCAAAGAAATCCCAGGGCTGATCTCCTTCAGAATGGACTGGTTGGATCTCCTTGCAGTCCAAGGAACTCTCAAGAGTCTTCTCCAACACCACAGTTCAAAAGCATCAATTCTTTGGCGCTCAGCCTTCTTCACAGTCCAACTCTCATATCCATACATGACCACTGGAAAAACCATAGCCTTGACTAGACGGACCTTTGTTGGCAAAGTAATGTCTTTGCTTTTCAATATGCTATCTGCTGCTGCGTCGCTTCAGTCGTGTCCAACTCTGTGCAACCCCACAGACGGAAGCCCACCAGTCTCCCCCGTCCCTGGGATTCTCCAGGCAAGAACACTGGAATGGGTTGCCATTTCCTTCTCCAATGCATGAAAGTGAAAAGGGAAAGTGAAGTCGCTTAGTCGTGTCTGACCCTTAGCGACCCCTTGGACTGCAGCCTACCAGGCTCCTCTGTCCATGGGAGTTTCCAGGCAAGAGAACTGGAGTGGGGTGCCATAGCCTTCTCCTAGGTTGGTCATAAACTTCCAAATATACAATGTAGTATTACTAACTATAGTCACCATGCTGTATATTGCATCCCCATGACTTATTTATTTTAATAGAAGACTCCAAAAGTAATTTTGATAAGAATTTGCAGAAAATGAACAATTTTAAGGATATCCTGTAATCACATTTTCCCTGAAAGTTAACAGTGACACAGCCTTCCTCCAACCCTAAAGAAACCCCAGAGTCAGGATCCTGTATTTGTGCAGCTCCCTTGTCCTGTTCTGGGGAGGGGCTCATACAGGAGCCCAGAGAGTCTTGTCTGCTCTGTCCGCTGACCTTGTGCTTCATCGGAATAAACACTGTATGGAAAGGCTTTTTATTTCGACTTCAATCGTCATTCCATAGCCCTGCAGTTTAAATCCAGCCTTAAAGAAACTTGTTCCTTGCCTTCATAACGTCTGTTCCTTGGCTCTACTCATTAGCACATCCTCTTTTGAAAATATATCCCAAGCATTATTAGCCACTCATATTTATTTATAAAGGAAAAAAGTATGTTGCTTTAATTTTCTCCCATTTGTCTTCAGTTTCCTTATACACGACCTGCTCATGCTGTGGTAAAGGTGGCTCCTTTTAATCTTTTTTTTAAATTATCTAATAAAAGTTGTGCCGTGACTTTTGTTCTCCTTTTTTTTAAAATTTTGAAAGTATTTAACTTTTAAAAATTGATGTGAAGTTCACGTAAAGTTCCCCTACATACAGTTAACCATTTGAAGCATTTATTTGGCACATCTGGTGCACGTTCAGCCTCTGCCTCTCTAGTTCGCAAACACCGCAGAACGCCCTGTGCTCATTGAGGAGTTCCTCCCCAGTCCACCCTCCTCCAGCCCCTGCAGCCACTAACCTCTTTCTCTCCTGGTAGATGTGCCTCTTCTGGACATTTCATATACGTGCACTTACACAAGCCTTTTGTGTCTGACTTCCTTCACTCACCATAATATTGTCAAGTTTCATCCAAGTTGTTGGATGAATTCATTCCTTTTTATATGCCACAGTTTATCTCCTTATGTGTCGATGGACATTGAGTGTGTTCCTACCCTTTGGCTATTATAAATAATGTTGATATAAGCATTTGTGTACAAGTTTGTGTACCACAGCTGCACTTTTTTACGTCCTTACATATTCACGTCCTTGTTTCTCCACATTCTTGCCATATTTGTTATTTTCTAGTTTTTTTTTTTTTTGATTGTACCTCTCCTAGTGCATGTGAAGTGGTATCTCATTGTGGATTTGATTTGCATTTCCTAAATGACCAGTGGTATTCAGCATCTTTTCATATGGTTATTGGCTGTTAGTAGGCCTTCGTTGGAAAAATGTCTATTCTGTCCTTTGCCCTGTGTGACATATCTGAATCTCTTGTCAGATCCAAGATCATGCAGATTTATCTGTTTTATTTATTTATTAAAAAAATTTTTTTTCTAATAGTTTTGCAGTGTTCTTATATTTTTAAATTTTTGTTTCATTTGTATATTTACCTTATAATCTGTGCTTTTTAATGTTTTAATTTGAAATTATTACCTTTTAAAAAGTGAATTTCTCTACCTTCCTTCTTCATTTCTCTACCTTCCTTCTTCATTTTAAATAATCCATGAGTTATTACTCTATAGATTATTGTAGCCAGCTTTTCAAAGTCACTTTTCCATAGCCATTTTTCATTATTGCAGAAGTACTGGAAGGTAGGAAAGAGGGTAGAGGTTGCTGCCTTTGTCTTCTCTTCTGATCTAGTGCCTAGTGCTGTTAATACTTTGTTGTTGTTTAGTTGCTAAGTCTTGTCTGACTCTTTTGTGACCCCTTGGACTGTAGCCCTTTGGGCTCCTCTGTCCATGGGATTTCCCTAGCAAGAATACTGGAGTGGGTTGCCATTTCCTTCTCCAGGGGACCTTCTCAAACCTGCATCTCCTGCATTGGCATGTGGATTCTTTACCACTGAGCCACCTGGGAAGCCCATTAATAATTCAGGTTTATTTAAAGACTAAGTACTTATGTTTATTTAAATAGGACTTTTTTTCCCTGTTGTATTATACTTAATAAATCGTTTAAAACCAAAATGCCCTTTTTTTTAAATAGAGTAATACGGCATCTGGTGGAATGACGCGACGGAATACTTACGTTTGCAGTGAAAGAACTACAGCTGATAGACATTCAGTAATCCAGAATGGCAAAGAAAACAGGTATGGAATTTTACCTGTTTGCAAGAAAATGTGTTTTTCCCAAGAGAAATGGAAGGATGGTATTTACTTCTTAGTTTTTATAATCAAAATTCAAATAATAGTGGTAAGTATTCTCTAATGGTAAGTTAAATTTAAATGCAGTTCTAGTGAGATCCTAGAATTCCAAATTCCTCTCCTGGTCCAGAGCCTATTCTCGGGGGGCTGGGTATGATGATTGGAAGGGTTGAGTTAAACCAGGGAGCTTTCCCAGGTGAAATAGGTGGTAAGCTGTGCTTTAATTGTAGAACTATGAACAGGGAAATGGAGTTTGCTTTGTGCACGTGAATATCTTGAACCAAGACTGGAAGCGGGGAAGGATGATGACCTGAGACAGGGAGCCACGCCTCAGGGGCATGGAGCACCAGATGGGGTGGGTGAGCCATCTGTTATAGGTCAGCAGTGTGCCAGAAGGGCCGGGTAGACAAGTAACATTGTAAAGGTAGTCTTCACCTTAAAAGAGACACACTTGAATATCCAGAGAAATGGAGAGTTCAGTCTTCTCAATGATTTTAATCTGGTAGAGAGGCAGTCTTAGATTGAATAAGCATGATTTTAAAATACTAACAGTAATATATCAGTAAGGAATCAGATCATACAGACCCCTTTCTAGGGGTTTCAAAATAAGAAAAGTAGGATTAAGTAGATCCAGCAATGATGCAATAGAGTTCAGTTTGGGTGGAGAGAAAAGAGAGGAGAACGTTGGCTTGGCAGAGCAGCTAAATATATTCGGTATAGAAAAGATTTCGCAAATGGGTATGGTTTTCCTTCTTCTGTTTTGGAAGAGTAGTATAAAACTAAATTCAGAATGATGAGATAGAGTAGAAAAGTTCTGAAATAGAAATCCATAAAATAAATTCACATCATCGTTCATTGTCCCCTGGCCTCTCAGCTTGAACATTATTTGGTCATAGCACATTCTCATGTGTAGCATCAAAATTGTTTTTCTTCTTTTTCTGACATTTACTTTCTGAAATTGCACTGTAAAGTTTCTGTCGTTAGATCTCACTAGTCAAATGAAATGTTTGATCACTAACTTCTATAACAACCTATCTATCATTTTTATCCTTAAAACCAGACTATTTTGTCATTCCCCTCTTGCACAGACCACTTATGTTTGAATTGACATGAGGGGAAAAGCTTGTTCTGTGAAATTACATTCATTCATTTTTTTCAGTGACTTTTTAGAAATATTTACATCTTGGTATTCTGTCTTTGAGTCCTGTCTATGCTTGTTCTCTCCTAATAACTTGAGTAGAGCCACTGGGCTAGATAACTTACAGATTAATGATTGGTATGTTTATTTTTTTAATAGTCTGTTCTTCAGTAAATTTTCTTTTATTACAGTTGCTTTCTCAAATCTATCAAATTGCTTGTGGTTTAGGGGACTGAGTAGGGGATACCAATAGAAGACTTAATTAGACAGAAGTTTCTTTCTTTTTCTTTTGGCTCCACAGGAGCCACGATTGATCCTGGGTCCCTGCAGTGAAAGCGCCAAGGCCTAACCCTTGGATCATCGGGGAGTTCCCAGACATTTCTGTTACGAATTTTAATCTGTAGAACTAGAAGAATGTTGTTTCATGACTATTGTTTTTTAAAAATTCTTCTAAATTGTTGAACTGCTCTCTCAGATTCCTCTTGAACTTTAGAATATACAGCTCTCTGAGGTAGAGTCAGACTTTGCTTTAAAAGGCTGTTATGACCGCAATCTCTCTGCTCCCTCGACTTGGGTTTGTGCACATGGCTCCTCTGATTCTCCTCTCGTGCAGCTACACAGTTCACTCCTTGGAGACAGTTTTAAGAATACTCTTGATTTCTTTGGAGTCATTACCTGGTTTCTACCTGCAGATACCTTCCTCAGTGGGGCTGCCCCCTCCTTATCCAAACCTGGGCCTTGTTGCTCTGTTGGCGTCAGTTATTTAAGTGCTCTCCTTCTGAAAGTGTTGTCTTTATCTTAGTAAACAGCCTCCTGCCACACAAAACGGGGCACATAATTTTAATAATACCTGGATTTTGTTTTTGTATCTTATAAATGAATTGAAAAATTAATGGAAAAATATTGGAGGTTTGAGTTCCAAACTAGTGGTCATATTTTTTTTTACTTTCAGTTAAGGAAGACATTAAGTGTGACAATTTTTCCACCCTTAAAATAGATGCTTGAGTCATAAATTATTCACAGAGCCTTCTCTGTGCACAGATGACTTCTTTGGAAGATTGTTGCTTTTTCCTCTCCTATAGATATATATATACACACACACACACACACACACATCTTATTCCTTGACTAAAATACTAGTGAGGTACAGGATGCCTGGATCTATGTTAACTTCTGGAAGAAAGACATGAATTCCTATTTTAGCCTTTAGTATGTTTGACTTTTTTCTTAAATATGTGAGTGTTGTTACAGAATTCCAACATAAGAATGACCACGGCTAATAAAAATTAGATGAGCAAAGAAGGTTTTATCACAGTTAACACATGTATCTTTGGATTTTATTTTTAATTCTGCTTTTGCCCAATCACTGAGTATGCTTTGCATAAAGCATCCAAAATGTTTCATATTGGAATATTTCAATATGGAATAAAAGTCATATTAGACATATTTAGATATAAAGTCAAAAGATCAATAGGAACTTCACACAATTTGAATTTTAAGAACTAGTGCTATTTCTTTAAATAATGATTTTTTTTTCCTTGGACCCAGAACTGCTAAAAATATGATGCAACTACTGTTTTGTTTGTGTAAATTTTTGTGGGATAGTCTGTGGAACATAACCAGCCTTTTTGCCACATTTCTGAGGAAAAAATTTTGTCCAGCTTTTTCACAACAACCAACTTGATGCAGCCCATTGTGAGTTGGGGTTGTTTGTTGTAAATAGAACTTTTGTGAATTTGTACAAACATGAAATTCCACAAACATTTCTTGAGTTTACTGATTCCTAATTTGAAGTCCTAGGCCTGCTTTGAGAGTTCAAAAAAAAATCTGTTTTGTTGTTTGCTTTGTGGAGCTTGTGATATGACATGATTAAATTTCTAAAGAAATAATTCGTTTCATTGCTTTTAAGATTATGCCAAAAATTGAATAATTTATAGTTGAATATATCAATTTGCACTTCCTTTTTAAGAAGGTCTCTGACTCTAAGGAAGGTCAGTTTTTTGCTGCAGAGTACTTGTTCACGTAATCTTGCCTGCACTCTCCAGCCAGGGGGATAGCTCAGGGCGAATAGACTGAGCCTCTCCCTGTTCGGGATTCTGACTAAAGCCAATTTCCTCATCTGAGTCTTTGGGACCATTTATATATTCTCCAGAGAACATGCCAGGTAACCCCTACCACCTCTTCTTCTGCTGCTTTTTTTAGTGCACTTACTGATTCTAGGTCCTAATTTGGGCAAGAGAATGTCAGCTGCTGGGCAGGGGAATAAAGCATGTTGACCCTTGAGCTGCTCTGAACAGATAATAGAGCACAAAGGACAGTTGCATTTATCTGTAGGACTTCCTGGTGGCCCAGCTGGTAAAGTTATTTATCTGTAACTTAGTAAAGTAAACGTGTATGTATCTCTGTGTGCGTATGTCTATATGTGCATATTGGAAACAACAAAACATTTCTTCACATAGTTGAATCACTTAAGACTCTTACGTTGAGGTGGCAGAAACTCAGTCCAAACAAATTTAAATTAAAGGGCATCTATGAATTCTTGTAAGTGAAAAAGTCCAGGGATAGAGTCAGGGTTTGTCTCCTAGTTTTGCTGCTTCTGCAGGAGTTCCTTGGTGGGCTCAGCAACATCCGCCTTGATGTTGTCCCACACTCAGCTCTGCTCAAGCAGAAGCCCTGGGGCAGTGTTGGTTTGGCTGTGGCCTGCCCATCTCTAAATCTGTCACTGGCCAGGATAGCAGGAAAATCCAGCAGGGAGTCAGCGACATGGGGAGACGGAGACCAAGAACCTATTTCTCCCAAAACAGAATTCAGGTGCCAAAGGGAAAAAAGTGTCAGAGACAAAAAAGCGAATCCGTGTTTATCTTTTATAAGGTGTTTGTACAGTTCTGTGACTGTATTCAAGTCACACCCAAGTCAGAGGGCAGGGTTGTCAAAGACACAGGGCAAGCAGATCTTCTTGAGTAGTTTGTTGCACAGACCTGTCTCCTCCATTATTGGGACTGCTGGAATTCCAGTGGCTCACCTCACTAATGTTCCTTCTCAGTTATTGAATATTCTTGAGCACCTGCTCTATCTGAGGCATACTGCTGACTGCAGAGCACCTGTCCACATGGTCTTGCACATACAGTGTGGGGTCACACTGAGGCTGCAGGCCGTGTTTCCAGAGCACACAAGAGACGAGTCACTGCAGTGCAGTGGGGTGTGCACAGCAGGTGCTGTCACTGAATACACAGAGGGAAAGGGGTAACTCTTGGTGAGAGAGGGCACTGGTGCAGCCTTCGTGGAGGGATAACTTCGGAGGTGAAATCTGATGAAAAGAGAAAGATGTCAGCTTTCCAGACACAGAGACTAGCTCCTGCAAAAGTTCTTTGACCTGATGCATGACCAAGAGACGGCAGGTCATCTGATGTGCCAGAAAGTCAAATTCTGGGAAGTAACAGTGGAAGGTCAAGCCCAGAGAGGTGGCAGGGTCGCAGCCAGACGGGTGCCTGAGGATGCGGCTCAGGGCCAGGGTGAGGAGTCTGAACTTTATCCTGAAGAGGCCGTGTGCTATTCCAAGGTTAAAAGCAGATAAGCGACAAGGATGAGGTCAGGTGTGTGTTTTAGGAAGTTCACAGCTGTATGGTGGACAGACGGGAAAGTGTGAGATTGGAGAGCAGTGAAGACAGGTGGCTGAGGTCTGGGCCTGGGAGAGAGACGAAGCTCTGCACAGGGACCCTCAGGTGGGGAGGCGCGAGCCCAGTGAAGTGCTGTGAGGGGCTGACACCAACAGGAAGATCCAGCTGCTCTGTATGTCGGGCGTGAGGGGAAAACCTGATGTTTTCTAGGTTTCAGGCTTTGAGAGGATTTCTGCAGAGAGGCACTGAAAGAGTATGGTCAGAATTCTAAATCCCTGATTATCCTTAACTGCTCCCTTTGAAATTGCACGGACGTGATGGCTGTGCTGGCGTTAAGAGCGAGAGAAGCCCTGGGTCGCTGTGTCCTGTAGCTGTGCCTGGTGGGACTGCTGGTGTGTGGTCACTTGTGTCGCTCTTTCTCTGTCTGTAAACAGTTAATTTGCTCTTATTAGTTTTCCCACCTTGAAAAAATGGGGCTTTGTTGACCTCTTAAGAATTGTGTTTTTTATAAAGAAGTCAGTGTGCTTTGAGTAGGAATGGTTTGATAACATAGGATACTTTGATAAGTACAACTAGTTACTACCATAGCCGTAATTTTTCCAGTCCATTTAATGTATGACAGTGTGCTTGGGAACAGGTTGAGAGCACAGTGTACGTATTACAGATTCGCTTTGATTTGAATGGAGATATCTTTTAAGATAAGCTTTATTTTACGCATAGCTCGGAGATCATCATCACTCACATAAATATTCAGACATGTACAGTGTTACTTTCTTTTCTTTAAAACTAATAAACTTTTTAAAATTACTGGTTTTTAAAAAGCAGATACAGATTAGCAATTGCTCCAGAATCCCCAAAACGAGTTTAAGAGATTTTTGTTCTTTGACAGAAATGAGATGGTTTGGGGAGGAAGGTAATGTGCTTTGAACAACAGGTTGCTCTTTTTGTCACTGGTCCATCATACTGTTGTTTCTGCCTCTGCCTGAACCCAAACCCCCTCCCAGCCTGACAGAAATGTTCGCTTACGCAGCTAGCCCTGCCTCTGTTTGTAAGACATCTTCCACCTGTCGGCTGAGACATCAGAAGTCGATGTCCATGTCAGCCTCTGGGCACCCCAAGATGATGTTACCTCCAATAGACAGTGAAGGAGATAACTTCAAGGCTATGTAAGAAAAATGCACATTCCTTGTGAAACTAATGTGTACCCACTGCTTCTTAATTTTGTGCTGTGGATATTACAGTCTAAGGTTTTGTTCCAGTTGTCCACAAAGTGTCCTTCCTGTGTGTGGTTTTAGTTACGCACATCCTGTCTCATGGTGTCCCTGGTCATCTTTGTATTTTCATGCCTCTTCATACTATAAAGGATGTAAGACATTCCCCTTTTTCTCCAAGTTGCTTTCAGCATGTGGGATTTTACAATACTTACGCCATTTTTGTGCTTCCGAAACTTTTTAGTTGCCTGTTCCTCAGTTTCACCTGCATAGCCTTTGTTTCTTTTGTATTGGCAGGGTTCTCTGCATGTAAGCAATTTGAGAGGGAAGCAAAGGAAAAGAAGCTTGAGTTAGCTGTTCTTTGTTCTAGAATTTCCCTGCATTAATCTTGTCCTTGAAAATATGTACGTATTGTCCCCTTCAACCCCATAAGGTGTCGTTTCACTGTGTACTATTCCTTTGGTACCCTTGGCCATTTAACTTGCCTTTTGCTCTTAAGTCCTATAAAATACCCGTTGGATCTGGATTTATATACTGGTTATTTCTACTCTATATCAAAGGTATATTATGACTACAAATGTTTGTGTGCCCTGTTTGCTACGAAGCCAGGATTTTGTGAACAGGGATCTAACAATCTGTCTTTTGCTGGTCTCCTAGCACTATTCCTGACCAGAGAGCTCCAGTCGCTTCAACACACAGTATTAGCAGCAGCACCACCCCAGATCGAACCCGGTTCCCAAGAGGCACTGCCAGTCGTAGCACTTTCCACGGTCAGCCCCGGGAGCGGCGCACAGCCACGTACAATGGCCCACCTGCCTCGCCCAGCCTGTCCCATGAAGCCACACCGTTGTCGCAGACTCGAAGCCGAGGCTCCACTAATCTTTTTAGTAAATTAACTTCCAAACTCACAAGGAGGTAAGTGCCAGGTGGTACTGGTTGGTTGGAGCAAACACAAGGGCAAAAGGAGAAATGTTTTCCCCTCCATTATGTGAAGCCACTGCCCAGATGCTTTTCATTCTGCCTTTAGCTCACATTTTTCTGGTTTGTATATCTAACTCTGTACTTCTAAAACCTTTTAAAAGAGAAATTATAGAGCCCCGAGTCCTTTCACAACACTGAAAGTTCTATAGCGCTTGGGAAATTGTTGTTCCTTAATTACCGTTTCTGTTAATCATACACCTCTCCACATGGCGCGTGCACTGCAATTTAGCAAAACCCCAGATCTGCTGTCGTCCAGCGGCTGGTGCCCTGCAAGCTGCCACTGAGGAAAACTGTGTGGTCTGACCCCCCGTAGACACAGAGGGGAGACACAGTGCCTCTTTTCTCATTTCATCCCAGTGTCATGGAGGAGCACTAAGTTCCTGGGAGCTTAGATCTGGACATTGCTCTCTGTTGGCCTCAGGCATAACGAGAACAAAGCCGCATTCTTCTGTTGTGTAGTTTTGGAGATAAAATCCCTGCTTTATCCCCAGGAAGAACTATTATCTGGTCATGTATGAAATCTTTTGTTTGTCCAGTTGACTGTCAGCTGGGGCCTTGGGAGACCTCTAAGGCGCTTTCCTTGCAGAAGCTAGTCTAGAGGTTGCTAAGCCTGGAAACATTGGCCGCTACGAGAGGACAGAGAGAAGACAGCATGGCGCACTGCGCTCAAGAAAGGAAGGGCACCTTAAGCCAGGGCCACTCGCAGGGAGCCTCCACCCGCTGCAGTTCCCGGATACCTGGAGGAAATCCTTTGTACTGGAGCCTCTCTGTGCAGTAGTCTCTTCTCCAGGTGTTCTGCAGATTTGCCTGTTAGAGACCCTCACAGGACAGTGATGGGGCCTTCCCAGCGTCTGGAATGATAGATGCCCTCCTCATTCCGCACTTCTCTGCATTCCCTGTGGTGCATTATCCTGCTGATGTGTTCCATTCCATCTTTGTTACTTAACTGTAAGCTGGATATCACTTGGCAGTCTCCTTAATGCCTCCAGTAATGTTATTTTAAATCAGCCATCTAAAACTTAGACAAAATGGGACTTTCCTGGCAGTCTAGTGATTAACACTTCACCTTCCAATGCAGGGGGTGAGGATTCAATCCCTGGTTGGGGACCTAAGACCCCACATGCTCAGGGCCAAAAAGACAAATTGTGAGACAAAAACATAGTAACAAATTCAGTAAAGACTTTAAAATGGTCCACATCAAAAATAAAAAATAATTCAGACAAATCACATTAAGCTATCTTTCCCTAGATTATCTGTTCATTGTCAGGATGTTGAATACCAGATTAAGGAGGACTTCAGATACCCACTGGCAACTGACTAGAGGTCAGAGGAATAAAAAGTTTCTGGCCTACTCTCTCATTCTCTTCGTAGCCCTTTTGCTGAGACCTCCCATTCCAGGATGGGCTAAAGAGCAGAGTGGTCCAAGGGGCCTTGCCAGATTCGAGGCACCCATTTGTGAGCAGCAGGAGAGACAATGAGTTCAACCCAAGGAGAGTCTGATGACCCCAGAATAATGCATTGCTTCCTTTCAGGGTCATTCCAGGGGCTCTCCCAAGCCTCCCTGTGCCTTAGCTCCTTCCTCAGAGACTAGGCTGCTTAGTATCAACTGGTATTTTGCCTTCTGGTGCCCCAGCGCAAAGAGGGGGTGTGGCAGTCAGGTACACTGTCTAAGCTCCGGTCGCAGGATGATCAGCTTTGTGTCCTTAGGTTTTGGTCTCAGATGGGCTCTTTAAATAAAGCCTTGCACATCATTAAAATCCTTGTATTTATTTGTCTCCTTTGTGTTCTTTTTCTTTTGTCTTGAATTCTATCATTGATAAAAGTAATATCAGCCACAGTACATCAAATAACTTATTATGTGCTAACAAATAGATGTCTGTACATTTATCGATATGGAGATACTTGTTTTATATACCTGTGTATGTGCGTATACACACATACATTCTCTCTCACACATTTAATCTCCACAGTCTACCCCGTGGAGTACACATTACTCCAGTTTTATAGAAGAAACTGGAGGTAAGATTCAGAGAGACTAAGGCACGTGTTCAAGATCCCACGGTAGAAGAATGCTGAGTCAGGTCCATGCTTCCAGGAGAGGCCCTTGATCCCCACCACATAGTGTCCCTGGGAGGGAACAGTGAAGGGCTGTTGTGGATGTGAGTCCTTTTCCCTCATTTTCTAATTGTTTATTTTATGTATTTGAATTGAAATTGAAGGCTGGGGCCCCTTGTTAAAAATATTCTAGAGAGGGTCATCTAACTATGATTTCCACCCCCAAGTTTTTTCAGAAAGTCTTGTTCATTAGTTTGCAGGCAGACTTGGAGCCTCCCGCGGTGCTGTACTTCTGTTGTAGTCAGTTAATTCTTAAAAGCAGCCAGCGTCCTTGCTGCTGCAGCAGCATCTTATCCGCCCCTAATAATTGAGCTGATCAAAGTGCTAATGCCTGAAAGGCTCAGGTGTGGGCACACGAATGCCTCAGGGGAGACCTGCCGGGATGTGGCAGAACAGGGCCTGGTGTCCGAGCTCGCCCTCTGCCCCCGGCTGCGCACTGGACAGTGTGAGTGCTTTAGAGTCCGTTCCCTGCAGGCGGGACAGCCCGGGTGCACTCACGGGGCCCTGTGCCCCCGAGACTTCCTCCTCTAATCCCCTCAAGGGGTTTGTGAGAGGACAAGTTAAAATAAGTCCTATGACTCCTGAGCAGTCCCCTTGACTTTTCTCAGGTAGAAATATTGGAAATGAAAATAGGTCTTAAAGACCTTTTAATCAGTTTTCACAGGCATCTTTCCTACTGTGTGTAATCCAAAGTGTACTACTGTTGATGTGAGCGTGGAGTAGATGCTGGTTATCTCCAGTGGTTACGTACTTTTCAAATTGGTAGGTATCTGAAGCAGCGCCAAAGTCATCCCAAATTAGAGAAAAATAAAACAACAAAAAGAAAACTATTAATTCAGTCACAGCAAAATACTTATGGGTACTTCCTGTGCTGCCACAGATCTGAGATTTAGAAATATCAGTAGTTTTACAAGCCCAGGATGCATTCACCCAAGAATGCTTATCGTGTGATCATACAGGCCTGAGCCACAGCTGGAAGTTTTCTTTTGTCAAATTCAGTTCAGTACAACCTAAACATCTCCTTCAATTTTTTAACAAGCAGAGTCAGTTCTTTTAAATACAGCTCTTTCAGTTGTATTACTTAAAAATGAAACTCCCAATGTTGTCATTTAATTTTCTATCATTTTGGTATAAAAGCTTTAAAAAGTCTACTTCATTTTAAAATCCCAGAAGCTTATTACAGTGCTGTATGTCAGTTATATCAAAACTGGAAGGGAAAAAAAAAATCTCGGATGACTTTTTTTTCCCTCTCCTTAAAAAGTGATTTATATCGAGTCACTGTGATACGTATTGATTCTCTTCATGAATAAACATTTTATAATGACATTTTTAATGTTTCTGAATAAGGTGATATTTTTTGTTCAAAGATATTTTGAAGAAAATTGAGAAATGTTATTTTATTTCTAGTACATTGAAAATAGCTTTTCTTTAATACAAGATGTTGAATTTTATTATCTTAAGGTGTACCCATCTGAAGAACCTTAAGAAATGTTAATTGTAGATACTGTCAATATTTACTGCTAGGTTTTTTCTTATTATTTTTTTATATTTTTTTATATTTATATTTAAAAGACAGTTGTTTGTGATAATTTTACTTTTTCATCAGATGTCATTGTTTTCATTGTTCATTGGGCAAGAGAGGAGCCCTGTTTTACTTGCTGGTTTTATTCTATCTGTAATTAACTATTTAACTTGTGCAAGTCATTTTTGTTAATTTTTTTTTTTTTGGCTTAATTTCTTTTAGAAACATGTCATTCAGGTTTATCAAAAGGTAGGATTTATATATACACATTTTTTTTTCAATCCTCACCCCAAAATGGCTCCTGCAATTAACATCAGGTTTGGCTTTGTAGCCCTGTTTTTTTCCTTGAAAACTAAACTTTCTGCTGAGAACTAAATACTTATTTCTTTGAAAGGAAATTGGAGAGAAAGAGATTAACTCTGTCAGGCATCTTAAAAGGGACTGTTGCACCCATGTAACAAGAGGCCTACGCATGCTCTGTGCATTTTCTTCCTTTGGTAGAATTGTTTAGCATCCAAATAATTCTGTCTTCATACTAATAACACTTAGCATGCTTCTGTTGGAAGAATGAGATGTTCAGTAACAATATGCAATTAATGATTAGCCCCAGGCATGCAAAAGGTAAGTGGTAATTGTGTTGATTTTTTTTATTTTTTTTTAATTTCATGGAGGATTGCATTAGGGAAAAGCTAAGAGTTGTAGAGTAAATAGTTTTGTATCTAAAAGGCACTTTCCACCAACCTCTGAAGAAAGTATGTCTTATTCTAGTAAATGTTACTCTTATTAGGTGGATATTTTGTGATGTGACAGTCAAGAGACCAGGGGCATTGCTCACACTCTCAGGACACACGCCCTTCAGGGGAGAGTGGCCATTGCAGCCTTGTTGTGCCCGCGCCTCTCAGGTCCCCAGAGGCCAGGCCATGGGTTTACCTGAGATGCCACAAGTGGGTCACAGAGAGGCTTTATTCACGGGAGTTCTTTGTCAGAAACCACAGGAAGAGTGCTTTCTTCTTCCTTCTTTCCACTCTGATGATGTAATTGGAAACGCACTGTACTTTGGGGCTGGAGATGGAAATGGCAACCCACTCCAGTATTCTTGCCTGGAGAATCCCATGGACAGAGGAGCCTGGTGGGCTCCTGTTCATAGGGTCACAAAGAGTCGGACACGACTGAGTGACTAAGCACATACTTTGGGGAGTGATTAAAAAGTCAGAATAACTCCACTAGAAAGCCATGCATGTGCAGAGATTCCAGAACTGGGCAGGAATACCTGTTGTGTATATGAAGCAGATGTGCAGCCTGCCTCCTGCACAGCCTTTGTGGGCACACAGATGGTTTTTGGCTGAGTCACACCTACGAGAGTAAGAATTGTAATGAGCTCAGCAGGTGACCAAAAAGTACTTCGGGTTCGTTTTATAATGTCTGTGTTTATATTGGGGTTGGTCGTGTTCTGGTGTGTAAGATTTCTTTTCTCTTTCCCACTTCTCTGTGCTTCTGCCTTCTATTCATTGAGGCTTCCAACTGAATATGAGAGGAACGGGAGATATGAGGGCTCCAGGTGAGGGAAATGATTTTTACTTAAAATATTTTATAGGTATTTACTTCATTTCTGTGGCGGAGGCAACACTTTTCGAACGTTCTGCGTCATATCCTTGCTCCACGTGGGGTTGGCTTAGGGCGGGCAGCAGTCTGTGGTCAGGAAGTGTGTGTGCTGGTGCCTGGCGGCCACGCGAGGGCGCTGCGGTGCCGCCGCCTGCACGCCGCCCAGCCCCGTCGGGTTCACGCTAGTGTTTAGGTGTTAAGGTGCCATTCCTCCTGCCTGCGCGCCCCTGAGGCCCGGGAGTCTGTGGCAGCACTGTCGACATGTGAATACTCCTGGCCTAGTTCTGGTCTCGAGGAAGGAAAGCAGAATATTCAGGAGAATGTTCTTTTTTTTTTTTGGCCTTGCAACGTGGCTTGTGGGATCTTAGTTCCCAGAACAGGGATTGAACTCCAACCGTGGCCCCAGCAGTAAAAACACTGAGTCCTAACCACTGGAATATGTATATATATAATAACTATGTGGGGCATTCCCAGGAGGTCCAGTGGTTAGGACCCTGAACTTTCACTGCCAACAGCCTGAATTCAGTCCCTGTTCGGGGAACTAAGATCCCACAAGCCATGCAGTACAGCCAAAAAAATGAAAAAAGAATGATTATGTGGTTGAGTGGGTTTTGCTTTTAAGTTTTGTTTAGCTGTCAGTGCATGGATTTGGCTGCAGAGAGAGTGACCAGATGGACTCAGGACTCTAGATTTCTTCCACTTGGGCCCTTTTTTATACCGGTCACCACCGTGCTGTTTGAGGTCCTTGTTAGCTTTCTTCCTGAGGCACAACTCTGGTCATATGACTTCCCTGAATGGAAGCCTGCGGTGGCCCCATCGCCTGATCGAGCGTGTCCACACGAGGCCCTGTGTGGCCTCAGCAGCTTCAGTTTCCCCCACACACAACCTCCTCAGCTGAGCAGAAGTCTGGGGCGAGAGCCAGGCAGCACCCCCAGCCTGCCCTGGAGCAGGTCTAGCTGCCTTGAGTTTGTTTCTAGCCCCGGGGTAGGGGCAGGACAGACCCTTGTTCCTGATGTGCTGAGGATCAGGGGCTCGGGACGCATTCTGTGCCTCCATACCTCCTTGCCTGCCTTAGATTGCCTCTGCTCAGCAGGCAGGCTTAAACCACCTCTATCTTGTTGTTGAAAGTCCCCAGGCTCTTCATAGCTCTCCTCAGACGCTGCTCCCCACCCCTGCCCTTCCTGTCCCTTTTCTCAGTCCTCCCGCGAGGCGGGCTCTGCCTCTCTGCGACTCTAGCAGACTGCCCGCTCCTCACCTGTGCTGCGGCTGTGTCCCTGACCCCAGCTCTGAGTGCTTTTGCCTTTTTTTTTTATAACCTATGTCATATTTAACAGCACTTTATACTTAAGAAGCTTTCAAACAGTTTTGGTAGATGTGAACCAAACTGCATATTCTCCTAGCAGGTGGATGACAGGGAGGGCTACGTACACAGTAAAACCCATAGCCCACCCTTAGCGCTGATGAATTTGCCAAAGGATTGAGTGTATTAACACATACACTGGGAGGTTTTAATGATCGAGAGTGATAGGTATTCACCATCCTAATTGAGACCTTCAGAAACACACAGGAGAACGTAAGTAGCGGTTCCCGGCAGTAATGATTAAATGCTGCAGAGCAGACCTGGTAGGCGCCTGTTGGAGTTCCTCAGAGAGCCGTGCCTGGGGCTGCAGCCTGCACTTTGTGAGTCTGTAGGGTTTGCATTTAGACCAGTCATTTTAGTGCTCAGCAGCAAATTAGTCTCAACATGTCACTTTCCTGTTTCAGTAGTAAGAATTATTTTTAACTGTGATGTATTAGAAGTTTAAATGAACAGAATAGAAGGAAAAATGCTGAGGTTTTTGTAGGGGTCTGAGAGAATGGCCCACCTGCCACCCAGCTCTGTTTAGCAACTGGGGCCATTTACAGGGAAAGTGATTTTAAACTCTTTTGTCACTGATTGTCCTGAATAACAGTGACGGTGGAGGTTATGATGAGTTGAATTTTTAAAAACTGGTGGGAAAAGCAGCCAGGCAGGGCAGAACTGGAGGCTGGCCTGCTAACGCCACCTCCCCGAGCTGGGCCTGTGACGGGCTGTGATGAGCCTTGCCGCCTGCAGCCAGCCCAGATGACAAGGGCTGGGCTCTTAGAGATGTGCTCAGATCACTCTCTACCTTGCCTGACTCCCAAGGATTCTGTTTAACAAATTATTTTCTTAATTTTCACCAGATGACTGGTGAAGATTTTTCAGCCAGGTAGATTTTTTGTGCCCTGGCTTATGATGGGATGGGAGAATGGATAGATAGATGAATGCTTCTCAGAGAAGGAACTGGTTACCAACGGTGAGCCTCTGCAGGAGCCACCCAGGAATCGTTTATCGTGCTGCATTGAGCGAGCTAGAGTAGAGAAGGCGGGGTTTCCTGTGCTGTTAAGAATAAACCTGCCACTGTGCATTTCAGTCGCAACGTGTCTGCCGAGCAAAAGGAGGAAAACAAAGACGCGAAGCCTCGTTCCCTGCGCTTCACCTGGAGCATGAAAACCACTAGTTCCATGGATCCCAAGGACATGATGCGGGAGATCCGCAAAGTGCTGGACGCCAACAACTGCGACTATGAGCAGAGAGAGCGCTTCTTGCTCTTCTGTGTCCACGGCGATGGGCACGCGGAGAACCTCGTGCAGTGGGAGATGGAGGTGTGCAAGCTGCCAAGACTGTCTCTGAACGGGGTCCGGTTTAAGCGGATATCAGGGACGTCCATAGCTTTCAAAAATATCGCTTCCAAAATTGCCAATGAGCTAAAGCTGTAACCCAGTAATTATGGTGTAAATTAAGTAGCAATTTAAAGTGTTTTCCTGAACACTGATGGAAATGTATAGAATAATATTTAGGCAATAACGTCTGCATCTTCTAAATCATGATATTAAAGTCTAAGGACGAGCGCACGCCTGGGAGCGAAAGCTGGCCTTTTTTCTACGAATGCACTACATTAAAGACGTGTGACACGCGTGCCCTCTGTCTCTTTTCCATTGCCTGAAGTCAGCGTGTGACACCCGTCTCCACGGGCCTCCTGTCTGTGCGGGTGTGAGAGTGGACGGTGTGCGTGTGTGTAGTGCTACAGAAGCATCTCCTTACACTGGCAACCAGAGTTTTTATGAGTACCTCTGTGGGAGATTATTTGGTGCTAAAACATTAAAATTGCCAAGGAGGAAAATATTGAGTTACTACTAAGAATTAACTTTAAGACTAGTTGATAATTAATACAGGTTTACAGTTCATGCCTGTGGTTTTGTGTTTGATGTTTTGTGTTATTTTTTTTTTTTTAGTGCAAAAGGTTTAAATTTATAGTTGTGAACATTGCTTGTGTGTTTTTCTAAGTAGATTCACAAGATAATTAAAAATTCACTTTTTCTCAGTAAAATCTTGCTTTGTCTCCTGATGCTGTATTTAAGACTCAGATTAAGGCAGTGACTAAAAGTATGTGTTTTTGCCTCCACCACCACCTTGAACAAAAGCAAATGGAAAGCGTGTGAAGGCCAGGCCACTTTTTCCTTATTGTGGATCCTAATATTTTGTCATTTCTAGCATCTTCTTTCCCCAAAGGCACTGAAGGGAGAAGACGGCCCACATGGCGACCAGAGCTGGATGGGAGTGGGCCGTGGCTGTCTGCCTCACCCTCGGGAGTCACATGTGCCCCTGCGTGGAGAAACGCCAGGCCTTGGCTGTTCTGGGTCTGTTCTCCAAGAAGTATGTAATTTTCCTCTCTTGTTCATTGTGATTCAGGACATGAATTAGACCCACAGCCTTTTCCCAGCTGCTGCATGATTACGCAGAGAGGATACTGAGGTCATCGGTCAGTTTGACGTCTCGGTCTCGTGGGAATGCTGTGACACTGATGGCTGTGGGTTCTGGGCTTGTCTGTGGTAGTCCAGATGACAGTCTGGACACAAGGTCGTCAGTGCTTTCCATCTACACAGGCAGGGAGGTGGTGTAGGTGTTTGGGATGCATCCCTGACCTCTTAAAGTTTATGTCCTAATAGGGCAGCAGTCAGTAAACAGTGATTAAGTGTCTAGTACAGAACACAGGGGTCAGTGGCACGAGGAAAATCAGCGCAGGGTAAGGATCCAGAGGTCCCGGGGTTTGAGTGGTGCCATGTTAAATGGGTGACGGGTGAGGATGAGGTGCTTTAGCCAAGACGTGGCTGCAAGGGAGGCACCCGAGTCTGTGTCTGGCTGAGGCCAGAGTGCACCGTGGCCTGGAGCAGAGTGGTGGGGGTCAGAATGCCCACCTGGGCCACAGAGGCCACACCAGTGTGTCTGCTCTGAGACGGGAGATGGGGAGTGGGGTTTCGGATGGAAGAGGAGTGGCCTCAGGCTTTCAGATGCTTGTTTTGGCAGCTGTATTGCAAAAAGGCCAGAAAAGCCATTTGCAGGCTGTCGGCAGTAATGAGGTGAGAGGTGGTGCTGTCCTGGCAAGACAGTGGTTGGATTCTAGGTATGTTTTGAAATAAGAGTCCATTTGCTCCTGATTGCAAGTGGGTGAGAAAGAGCCAGAATGGTTGTCCCTTTTTTTTTTGGCCAGAGCAGTAGAAAGTACAGGGTTGCTGTCCATGGAATGGAGCAAGTTGTGGGAGAGTTTAGGGGTGAGAGAGCAGGTGTAGACGCAGTTTGAGGTACCTTTAGGTATAGGTGGTGACTCGGGGGAAGACCCCAGAGCCCTCAGCGAGTAAGAGGAGCAGAGGAGAGGACCAGCGCTGAGCCCTGAGACGGGGCTGGGGGAGGCCAGGAGAAGGGGGCCCGGCGGGAGGGCCCTGTGGTCGGGAGAGGCCAGACCGGTGGGCCTGAGTCGGGGCTCAGGGAAGGGTGGTGGGGTGAACGCCCTGTGACCTAACAACAGAGCAGGTCCTTTTCACCTTCCTGGAACTTCATGCTCTAAAGGACAAACGGAATACAAAGTTCTCTTAAAGGAGTTTAATTTCTCTGATTACTCATCTGTCATAAGCTGTCTCTGTAGTTTAGTATGTTCCTGACCCAATGAGCAATGCTATCTTTAGCAGCAGTGTTCACCTGCAGAAGTCATCTGAACTGGTCATATTTAAAGGGCTCCAACAATACAGGTTTGATTTTAGTGGCAGCATAGATAGTGTTACCTTTACTGAGGTTAAAATGTGAAATCTCATCCGTTACTAAAGGACCCGTGTCCTTCCTTGAGATACTGTACCCTCAGGATAGAGCATTTTTATTCTTCATACAGTGAATTTTGAAAGAGAATATTCTAGAGTACTTGAGTCACTTGAGACAAAGCCATATTTTTTGAATCCCCAGAAGTGAGATAAGATACCTGGTGGGGGCATGCTACTGTTTTTATTTACCCGACACCCAGAATGTTTTCTTATTCCTGAAAATAAGGCTTATCTCCTAGTTAGGTTGACTTCCCGCTCATCTAGGTCAGGCACATCGGGGGAACCAAGACAGCATTCTTTAATGACAGGCCTTGTCCTCAAACTGTCCTTTTCATTTCCAAAAGTGAAGACCTGTGCAGAAAACTTAAGAAACATGACTGAAACTTTCAGAAGAACAACTGTGAGCGCTTTCACAGCATACTGCTCCAAAAACCTAGAGAAGATGATGCTTAAAAGAAAAATTTCCCTCTGTGCAGTATGAACAAGTTACCATTGCCTTGGAAACTGTCCCTGGAACACCCTCTCCTAGCAGTTCTTGCTCAGTGAGTGATGCTTGGTGACCGTGGGATTCATGGACCTCGTGTGGCTCCGTGAGCAACACCAGAGATGCCGGGGGGCACGTCTGTGAGGTGCTGCCTCCTGGTCCGGCTCAGGCAAGACAGGCAGCAGGTATAGGAAGGGCTTGGAGCACAGGGCCCAGAACTTTGCTCTTCTGGGTTTTGTTGTTGGGGTGGGTTTTATTACTAATTGGCCGTGAAATCCTTTAGACAGTTCAGCAGCCCTTTAAGTGGGGAGAAAAGTGGTAGCTTTGAAGGGAGCGACGTGAAGAGCGTGGCATGCCTTGCAGGCGTTCTGATGATGCACAGGTGAGTCCAGGTGGCTCTGTCCCCCAGCGCAGAACCCGGCTGTCCCCGCCAGTCCACGAGGAGGCCAGAGGCCAGCAGCTCTGTGAATTGGTCTTGGTTTGCCTCTTGAGAGACCAGAGGCCAGCCAGAGGTGACAGGAAACTGGGCCTCACTGTGTCCCCAGGGGAGGGAGCTCACCGGGTGAGGGGGGCATGTGGAAAATGGGTTTTGCTGGGAGAGTCTGAGACTTTTCTTCACTTTGGGCCCAACTCTCAGGACGCTGAGAGTGCAGCAGTGGCCTTAGGGCCCAGGACAGATAGTAGACGGGCATTTTGAGGAAGGCTATGTGAACTCAAAAGTGAACGTCCTCTGCCGGGAAGGGGGCCGCTGGCCACCGTGGGGCCTCTGCCTGCTCCTTGCCACAGCGGGGTCAGTGCCACCAGAGGGGCCAGGGCGGAGCAGGTAGGGACCAGAGTCCCTCCCCGTGGTCCGCAGAGCCCTGTTCAAACGTGGGTCACGCAGCGTGCCCTCCTGTTGTATGCCCTGCACCTGGGTGGCTTCTTTCCGGATCCCAGCTTCTTAACCTCGGCTTTCCTCCCCAGAAAGTCGACATGTTTAAGGTGTCTCACGCTGGGATGCTGGCCGGGGCCCCCAGACGGCATGTGCAGAGCAGGGCTCCTGGCAGCCGTCTGGAGGTCAGCAGCTCCCCAGGCGCAGGCCCTGTTAGGTGGGAACACGGGCTAGTCCTTGTCTCTCCCCTCCCGGCTTGCCCAGAACACAGAAGTCCCTGAACGGCGTGCTCTGGCGCTCAGGAGGGGACCTGCCCTGCCTGCAGAGACTTCGTGAAGACATTCCACCTGTGTCTGTAGGGTTCTGGGCTCAGAGCCCGCTGTGAGGAAAGTTGACAGGCCCGTGCCAGTGTGCCCAGAGGACAGGGAGAAGCGGTGGGCCAGGTGTGAGTGCCAGGCAGGAAGCTGAGGGCGCCTCACCTCCTCTGGGCTCGAGTCTCCACCGCCGATGCCGGCCACTCCCGGGCCTGCCTGCCCCACTCAGCCCTGAGTGGCCACTGTGCCTGCCCCTGCCGCCCTGACAGCCAACAGCAGTTACAGGTTTCTCTTTTCTGTATGCTGTTTACTAGACTACAAGCGCATGGGTCAAGGAGCTTGGTCTTTTTTTTTTTCCTTCCTGTAACCCAAGGATCTAGCATGGTGCCTGGTACATACTACAAAAGAGGTATTCATTGGCGACAGTGACGGAGCACAGGCCCGAGGGTCTGGGACACATGAGGCGGCTGTTCTGAGTCTCCCCCGAGCCGCCTCTCCCCTGTCGGCCCAGGCTGAGATAGGCTGACACAGGCTGCAGCTGCAGGGAGTGGTGTTTGGTCCGGACAAGGCCCATCCTGCTTGATCTCCAGCAACTCTGGACCCTTCCTGTGTTGCAGACGAGGCCCAGCGGTGGGGTGAGAATGGAGCCCGTGGTCCCGCTTGGGCCGGTGCTCCTTGCTCTTCACCCGTCTGCCTGTACTGATGCCCGTGCGATGTCATTCAGTCCAGACCCTGCAGGTTCCTGCAGACGTCGAGGAGGAGGCCACCTGGTGAGGAATCGGCCATGAGATGCGAACCTTCAAATTGAAACGCTTGGCTGAGCGCCTTACTCTGGGCCTGGCCATGAAGCGTCACACAGTCAGCGTGGCATTTGGGTTTCAGTCCCTTGAAAGAGTAGCGACCTGAGGCTCGCCAGCATGTGAGGTGTGTTCAATCGGGAGGTTAGTCAGGATTCACTTGGGCATCAACAGCGGCCACCACCATCTCCTCTGTTTAGAGGTGGCCCCCACCGTTAACTCTGATTAACAGTGGCCACCACCAGTTACCTCTGACTGCTTAGTCACGAGCCGGAGCCTCCCGCAGACCAGGGTCACTCTGGGGTGGAGGTTAGACCAGACCACACTTGCCGAGACGACCCAGTCTCAGGGTGACAGCAGGGGCCACTGGGGCCGGATTGGCGGGTCTGATGCCGTCAGCGTTGGTTTGGTTGCCTTGTGGATTTTTTTGTTGTGGTTTTTTTGTGGCTGTCTGTGTGACAGGGCTGAGTGGCTACATGCTCTCGTGCCCTCCCCAGCTCCCTGGTATTCATCCCTGCAGTTTCTGACTGTGGTGACACACAGAGGCCTTCCTGGGGGTGTCACCGAGGGAAGAGCCGGCGGAGCATCCATACCCAGCCCGTGCCATGCCTCCTTCCTGCCCCCTCCACCCACCCTCTTAGAAAGGAAACCTGCAGCTGCTCATCAGGAACTTCTGCTCTGGGGGCCTCCGGTGCCTGGGTCTGCGGGGAGTTCTGGCGGCTGCTGCCTTTTCCTGACGTGTCGCAGCTTCCTACACCGCCCTGGTGCTCTCCTCTCCTCGGCAGCTTTATGCTCAAGGCTCCAGTGTTTGAAGATCAAAATTGTATTCCTTCCCTGAGTTTTATCACTCCAGGTGATTACTGTCCTAGTTCTTTTCAAGTGTTTCAGGACAAGATGGGAAGAGTCTCTCATTGTTTCTACGTTTGTGTGTTCACTTAGCAACACTCACACTAGGAGGTTCAAGGTGGGACAGCTGCTCTCAGAGGGCCCCGTGCTGAGCTCTGAGGATCCAAGAATGAGGTAACTGCCATGTTCTCTTGTAAGTTCCCTCACAGGAAGAGGGACACAACCACAGCCGCGAAGCCTGGCATGGCCGGTGCTGCGTAAAGGAACGCCGGGCTCAGGGCTGAGCAGGAAGCCCAGTCCAGGTGGAGGAGGCAGGTGGAGACGAAGGAACGACCAAACGCCCCAGGTCACACAGTGGGAGGGAGGGACTGAGTAGCCTGTGCCAAGGCAGGCACGGCGGACTCACCGTGTCGCCAAGTTGTGGGGCGAGTGTTGGGGCAGCAGTGGGCTCAGTGCTGCTCTGTTCCGTTGAGGGGACTCGGGTTCAGCACTCCTTAGGGAGTGGCAGGCTTTGGGCACAGTGCTGCCTCCAGAGCAAATCAGACCCTGCTGCCCTGGGCAGCCAGGTGCTGGGGGCCAGACAGGAGGTATCCGGTGTGGCCCATGTGGTCCTCCCATTCTTTCTGGAGTGAGGGCTGCACTGGCTGCCCGTCCCCCTCTGGAGGGTGCTGCCAGCGGGCAGGAGTAGGTGTGAATGCACTCCCACGCAGGCGTGCTCTGCATGGAAGGAAGCCGGGAAGTGGGAGCATATGCAGTCAGTCCTTCGTATGGGACCAGGAGAACTTGGTAGAGGGACCCCTGGGGGTCGTGTCCCAGCACCAGAGCTGCAGCCCACTCCACCACCCCAGACGCACCCTGTTCCCTGAAGGACTGTGTGCTGCTCCCTCCTCTGTCGGCCTGCAGCATCCAGCTCCACTGGCATCCGCTGCCTCCTGTCTTTGGTGTCCTCCCCTTTAGCCCAGCTGGCTTCTCTCTGCAGCCCCAATACCCTGGGTCCCTGGGTCCTCTCCTCCCCTTCTCTGAGCTCTGGAGACTCCGCGTGGGCTTATCTCGTGGCTTAGCCTGTGAGTAGAGGGTGGGAGTCATGTTATCCTGAAAGAGCATGCCGGACATCCTCTTGTCTTGACCTCGCTCAGGATGTGGGGTGTGTTTTGAGTTTCCTAGCCTCGCAGTATTAATGAATTGAACCAAAATACTGAAACAGGACTAGAGAGGCAAAGTTGTGTTAGCATGTCTCGTTGATGCTGGAGAATAGAGGAAAGACGTCAGCACCTGCATCCTCTCTAGTCTCGAGGAAGGAGGAGGAGGCAGGACCCTGGCCCCCCCTGCTGAAAGCGTTTCCGCTCTGAGACAGACACTGCACTGGTGCCGTGACTGTTGGTGTTGCCTGCAAGTGGCCCCAGTCAAACAGTCAGCACTTTCAAGTGTGGATGAGTATGGACCACCTTTATTACAGTCTTTTGAAATTGTGATTCTCTTTGAAGTGTTGCGCAGTTGATGGGTCAAAAGTATTGACAAAACCAGACTTTTTACTCCATTAGAAACCTGATAGTTTGTTTATTTACTAAATGGTACATTTCTAAAATAACCAGGGCATGTATTAACACAGACCACCTGTACCAGACACAGGAGCAGCCCAGTTTGGGTGGGGTGGGACGAGCGGGGAAAGGCCTAACGCCTGACCCCATAGCCAGTGTGGGATAACGTACACGGAGGAGGATGGCTGAGGGCCTCCTTTTCTGTTTAGTGAGAAAGCAGGTTTATTCAGGGGCATACTATTAAAAAGCAGAGACATCACTTTGCCAACAACAGTCGCTATAGGCAAAGCTGTGGTTTCTCCAGTGTCTCGTACGATGTGAGCGCCTCCATAAAGAAGGCTGAGCGCTGAAGAATTGATGCTTTCAAATTGTGCTGGAGAAGACTCTTGAGAGTCCCTTGGACAGCAAGGAGATCCAACCAGTCAACCCTAAAGGAAATCAACCCTGTGTATCCACTGGAAGGACTGAAGCTGAAGCTCCAGTAATTTGGCTACCTGATGGGAAGATCTGACTCGTTGGAAAAGACCCAGGTGCTGGGAAAGACTGAAGGCAAGAGAAGGGGGCAACAGGTTGAGATGCTTGGATGGCATCACCGACTCAATGGACATGAGTTTGAGCCAACTCCAGGAGATGGTGAAGGACAGGGAAGCTTAACGTGCTGCAGTCCATGAGGTTGCAGAGACTGGTCTCAACTTGGTGTCTGAACAAAACCACTGTGTTCCATAGACAGAGCGTGGGCCGTCTCAGAAGGTGAGAGTGACCCCAAGGTATGAGGATGTCAGTTTTATAGGTAATTTCATATGCTAATGAGTAGGAGTACTCCAGCTGTTTGGGAGAAGGGGCAGAGATTTCCAGGAATTGGGCCACTGCCCACTTTTTTAACCTTTACTGTCTGCCTTGGCAGTATGGTGCCTGTGGCTGTGTCACTTAACTTTCTGACGTGTTGCAGTGAGCGTATACTGAGGCTCAAGGTCTAGTGGAAGTCCGCTTGTCCACCGTCTTGGACCCAGATGGTTCTAGTCAGTTTATGGCATGTTCTTGGGCCGTGTCATTCTTCTAAAGGTTGTGCCAGGCCCACTTCCTGACTAATTCACCCCTCAGAGATTTACTCCCCGTTCTTATGGAAAGCAGAGGGACAACAGTCTGTCTTCTGTAGCTGCTTCCGGGCTGAGTAGGGGCATCGACCCTGCCTGTCAGGGAGTGAAAATCTCTGGATGCCTGATCTAAGGGCCCCAGGGGCAGGACAGCTCCTTGTTTTGAGTAGGTATGGCCTGCAGTCCTCACACAGCCATTATCTTGATGTGGAATTGTTATAACTGCTTCCATAGCTTCCTATTTTTGAAGATGAAGCATTTTTGTAACAGCATCAGGGTACGATAACTCTATAAACGACAAAAGACTTAAAAGGCACAGTTAAACATCTGATTACAGTGTAATTGATCATCTTAGTTACTGGTACGACATACAGCATTTTAAGGTAACAACTAGAGCTCTAGAATTATACCAGGACATGTCCAGATTTTAGAAAGTGTGTAGTTTTTAGAATTTCTGCATTAATAACATCCATACATTATATTTTTAAATTAAGAATTTTTTATTGGGGTGGAGTTGCCTTACAGTGTTGTACAACAAACTGAGTTAGCTGTATGTATACATATATCCCCTCCCTCCCACCCCCAAACAGTATGTTTTTAAGTAGGATTATGACTTATGTGATAATGCTTTCCATGTAATTTAACATGCTAAATCATAATAGTAAAATATTTCTCTCTGAGATGCCTCAGGGTCCCTCTGAAGCGTCCCCAAATTAGCTAAAAGTCAAAAGAACTTTTGATTAAAATTTGGGATTTGGAAAGTTTGTCAGAAAGTTTCAAAATAGTTGATCAAATAGGATTTCTCACTGCTGATACCATTTACCTCAGATTGGGACTTGAACCCGTGTGGCTAGGACTCAAACCCACATGACTGTACTCAGAGTCAGCCAAAACCCACAGTACCTGGTTTGAGGACCTTCTAATGAAGCTCAGGTTCTTGATGTCTCTTCACAAAGAATTCAGTGAGACAAAGTGATAGGTAAGAAGTGGATTTATTCAGATTCAGAGAGAAGCATACTCCACAGACAGTGTAGACCATCACAGAGGGTGAGTTCAGCTGCGAAATGTGATGTGGTTAGTTTGTATAGGCTGGGTAATTTCATATGCTAATGAGTGGGAAGATTATTCCAACTATTTGGGGGAAGGGGCGGAGATTACCAGGATTTGGGCCACTGCCCACTCAGTTCAGTTCAGTTCAGTGGCTCAGTCATGCCTGACTCTGCGACTCCATGGACTGCAGCACACCAGGCCTCCCTGTCCATCACCAACTCCCAGAGCTTGCTCAAACTCATGTCCATTGAGTCCGTGCTGCACCCAACCATCTCATCTGTCATCCCCTTCTCCCGCCTTCCATCTTTCTCAGCATCAGGGTCTTTTCCAGTGAGTCAGTTCTTTGCATCAGGTGGCCAAAGTATTGGAGTTTCAGCTTCAACATCAGTCTTTTTAATGAATATTCTGGACTGATTTCCTTTAGGATGGACTGGTTTGATCTCCTTGCAGTCCAAGAGACTCTCAAGAGTCTTCTTCAACACCACAGTTCGAAACCATCAATTCTTCCAAACTCAGCTTTCTTTATAGTCCAGCTCTCACATCCATACATGACTACTGGAAAAACCAAAGCTTTGACTAGACGGACTTTTGTTGGCAAAGTAATGTCTCTGCTTTTTAGTATGTTGTCTGTTGGTCATAGCTTTTCTTCCAAGGAGCAAGCATCTTTTAATTTCATGGCTGCAGTCACCATCTGCAGTGAATTTGGAGCCAGAGAAAATAAAGTCTGTTTCCATTGTTTCCCATCTATTTGCCATGAAGTGATTTGGAACCATTCTGTTCCACATCTGGCTCTAACTGTAGCTTCTTGACCTGCATACAGATTTCTCAGGATGCAGGTAAGATGGTCTGGTATTCCCATCTGTTTAAGAATTTTCCATAGTTTGTTGTGATCCACAAAGTCAAAGACTTTGGCTTAGTCAATAAAGCAGAAGTAGATATTTTTCTGGAACTCTCTTTTCTAGAAACGCCCACTCCTTGGTCTTTTAACAGAAGGGAAAGATGAAATAGTTTGAGTTTCCCTGGTAGCTCAGAGGTTAAAGCATCTGCCCACAATGTGGGAGACCTGGATTCAATCCCTGGGTTGGAAAGATTCCCTGGAGAAGGAAATGGCAACCCACTCCAGTATTCTTGCCTGGAAAAGCCCATGGACAGAGGAGCCTGGTGGGCTACACTCCACAGGGTAGCAAAGAGTCGGACACAACTGAGCGACTTCACTTCACTGGAACTGTCATGGCACCTCTGGGTGTGTCATGTCACCAGTTGATTGAGGATCAAGGTCTAGTCTTGTCTAGTCTTGGTCCCTTTTGATTCTAACCGGTTTATGTTGTGTCCTTGGGCTATGTCATTCTTTCAAAAAGTGTGCCCTGCCCCTTTCCCTCCCATTACACTATTTGCTTCACTGGTGGTTCAGACAGAAAAGAATCTGCTTGCAATTCAAGCAACCTGGGTTCAATCCCTGGGTTGGGAAGATCCCCTGGAGACGGAAGTGGCAACCCACTCCAGTATTCTTGCCTGGAGAATTCCATGGACAGAGGAGCATGGTAGACTACAGTCCATGGGGTCGCAGAGTTGGACAGGACTGAGTGACTAACACTTAAAAGTTAGATCTCAAAAGCAAATACAGATCACTTACACAATCTGTTATCAGAGGCATTCCAGGACTTTCTGGTGGTCCCGTGGCTAAGATTCTGCACTTCCATTGTAGGGGACAAGGATTCTGTCCGTGGTCAGAAGTTAAAAGACATTCCAGGAAGACTTTGTTCCCTTTTAACAGAAAAACCAAATCCAGGTGTTACTTTACCTTACTCCCAACATAGTAAATAATACTAGCTAAATATTTCTCTCTGGGATGCCTCGGGGGCCCTCCCGAAATACCTAACTAAACTCAATCCAATCTTAGAAAGTCCTGATTGTACATAACTCTTTTCAGTATTTTTTCATTCCTCACACCTTCTTTTACTGAAAACACATGCTTTCCTTAAAAGTTTTTCCATGTTATTTTTCTTGCTGATACATTAGCAATAGATACAAGGTCTAGTAAACCATGGTACATAACATTGATGACATCAGTTTAGTACTAAATATTTTCCAGATGATGTGAAACTGAAGTTCATTCTGGCCAGATTATTTTCTGAGTATTTATATAAGCTTAATTTTCTTTAAGTCAATTTTACGAATTAATTTTTGCCAGTACCTTACATCTACAAGACACATAAACACAGAGGCCTCATAGTTCCTATTCTAAAATTTAGCCATGAGTCAGGTACAGCAATATAAACCCATTAGTCTGCAAAAGAAGTTGGATTGAAATTGAGTTTCTGGCAGATGGAACAAATCAAGCTTATTTGTCTCACTGGCTAAACCCTTTCTACTAATATTTATGGAAAATGCTTAAGATTTTTATTTGTCCTTGACAAGTTCCAAATTATTAATCTGTAAAAATTTGTCTGTGTGGGTTATTAGTTGCAGCACATGGGATCTTTTGTTGCCACACACAGGCTCTAGTTTTGGTGTGGGGACTTAGTTTTTCCTTGGCATGTCAGATCTTAGTTCCCTGACCAAGGATCAAACCTGCATCCCCTGCTTTGCAAGGCAGATTCTGGACCACTGGACCATCGGTAAAGTCCCTGTTTCAAATTATTTACTCCCTCTTTCAAAATTTGCATTTTATTATTTTTAATGAAACAAAGATGAGTATTTTTAATGATAAAAGATACAATTCACAGAGAAGATAGATATCATAAACCATTAGACATATAACAACAAATAAAAATAGATAAAGCAAAAATCTTATCACTCTTATGTCCTACACAAATATATTTAAAATGTTGTATCTCGCTCCTTGTTATTGGATGTCCAAAGGACATTTAGAAAACTTAACCAAAAATAAATAATTAAAAAATTACTTATTTTCAAAAAGTAGATTCTTTTTGGTGATTCACTTAAATACATATATTATTTTTGAAGTTATTTTCCATTGTAGGTTATTACGAGATATTGGGGCTTCCCTGGTAGCTCAGCTGGTAAAGAATCTGCCTGCAGTGCAAGAGACCCTGGTTAGATTCCTGGGTTGGGAAGATGCCCTGGAGAAGGGATAGGCTACCAACTCCACTATTCTTGGGCTTCCCTGGTGGCTCAGATGGCAAAGAATCCACCTGCAATGTGGGAGACCTGGGTTCGATCCCTGGGTTAGGAAGATCCCCTGGAAGACAGCATGGCAACCCACTCCAGTGGATTGGGTTGGGTTGGACAATCCCCATGGACAGAGGGGCCTGGCGGGCTACAGTCCATGGGGTCACAAAGAATCGGACATGACTGAGCAACTAAGAACAGAACAAGATGTTGACTATAGTCCCTCGTGCTGTACAGTAAACCTCTGCTGCTTGTGGCATGTCTATTTTTTTAAAATCTGAAAGCGAAAGAGTCGCTCAGTTGTGTCTGACTCTCAGTGACCCCTTGGACTGTAGCCCTAACAAAAATTCTCCAGGCCAGAATACTGGAGTGGGTAGCCTTTCCCTTCTCCAGGCAATCTTCCCAACACAGGGATTGAAGCCAGGTCTCTCCCTTTGCAGGCAGATTCTTTACCAGCTGAGCCACAAGGGCATTCTATTCATACTGAGTCAAACAAGTGATTCCGCTTTTTTGTATTTTAAAAAGATGGCAGAGGTAAGAGTTCCTGGAGAAAACCAGGTAGGACATTTGTATCTCAAAGGCACAGGCACTTCCTCCCAGCCTGACTTTGTTTTCCCTTTCTTTAATCTTAATACTTTTTTTAAGATCAATAGACAAGGTTTTGGGAGTGGTAAAGGATTGGTGGGTTTTGGATTGCTTTTAGAGCCACACCTCTAGTTCTGTGAAGACTTGTAAAACAGGGACAATTTTTTTTTCTTTTTTAAAAAGAATTAGGTGGCTACCTAACTGCCATTGAGAGACTGACACACCCGTGCTCACCCATGTTGGGATGTTTTACTTTTCCTGATTTAACTTAGCGGGGAATCCCTCACCCAAAATTCCTGTCAGGTACGGCTGTTGAGTCAGACCATTGGCCTCCCGTTTTGGTAATCTATTTACAATTTTGTATGGCCCTCAGTCTGGCCTTTGATGTGAGGAGGCTTGTCTACAGCCCCATGGAATCCCATTTTTAAAGGTACTGGGACAGTTTTTTGCCAGACTTGTTTCCATTCATATCCTGTGGGCACCGTTGGCTTGAGTTTTATAAGCACACAGAGCGGAAGCATTCATGGCATTACAGTGTCTGGGTCTGTCCACTCGAAGGCAAAGAGGTGTTGAGAGTCTGGGTGCAGAAGAAAGCCACCTTTACTTCCAGCACCGTGAACCAGGTCAGCAGCCCATAGTTTGACAACTTGGATGGGGTAGAACGGAGACCTGTCTCTTGGGACTGAGCATGCTCCCCTCCCCACCAGGAGTAACTTTTTCTTGGTGGGTGCCTTTTCTTTGAGGGTCTCCAGACTGTACTGTTGCCTGGGATTTAGTGAGCAAGCAAGGGAGCGGTGCACTCAGGCAGGAGCAGCTCTTGGTCTGGGGCTTTCCATCAGTCCCCATTGTCGTACAGGGTTGGGAGGGAGGTCAGAAAGCCCCCGTGTCTGCTAAGAATACTTCTACCAGCCATGTCAAGGCTTACCTGAGGCTTTTCCAGGGAAATGAACCCCAGAGGCTTCTCCAGGTGTTCTTTGGGAGACAGGGAGGCCCTGGGCCCCGTCAGCCTCTGGTCCTCTCATCCATCATTGGTTTGAGAGCCCCAGTATCCCTTCAGGACTGGTGACGGTCATGCTTCCAGTGGCCCTCTTGTCCACACTTAAAACTTGTTTTCTCAGGGAGAGAGTGGCTCTGATCCAGGCTTCCTGGGTCCTGTCCTTAGCATGGGTCTTCGCAAGGGTGCGTGACCCTGAGGTGGTGCTGGGGTTAAGGCTGCTGCCAGTGATTAGGCTTTTTCATATTGTCCCCAAATCCTTTTCATCTCTTGTCCCCTATAAAGAAAAAGAGAAATAGTCATGTCCAGCTCTTTGCAACCCCATGGACTGTAGCCTGCCAGTCTCCTCTGGCCATAGAATTCTCCAGCAAGAATACTGGAATGGGTTGCCATTCCCTTCTCCAGGGGATCTTCCCACCCAGGGATCGAACCCACATAGGCTTTACAGGCGGATTCTTTACCATCTGAGCCACCAGGGTAGCCCCTTGTACGTTATCTGTACTGTTAAATATCCCAAAGACCATATCCATGAGCTTATTGATAGGAGTCTGGGGTCTCCAGCTCCCCAGATGGTACATTAGGGGTAAATGGTCTGGAAAACTGTCACCCCTTCAGAATTGGGATATGTAGGAGCTCCCAATTGTGGACCTCAGGGAAGTTGACTCATAAGGGTATCATCTAAAACATGGGGTTCCTGTGGGGGGACGGGGTGTGAGCCAGCAACGCCAGGCAGTTCTCTAGACTCGGATTTTGGAATAGGGTCTTGCTTCCCTGATAGTAGGTAAAGAATTCCCCTGCACTGCAGGAGACCCCGGTTCAATGCCTGGGTCGGGAAGATCCACTGGAGAAGGGATAGGCTACCCACTCCAGTCTTCTGGCCTGGAGAATTCCATAGACTGTATAGTCCACGGGATCGCAAAGAGTCCAACGTGACTGAGTGACTTTAATTTGAACATTTGGATGAATGGACTCCCCTCCCCATTTGCCTTTTCTTTTACAAAATATGACCAGCTGCAAGATGGTATTGTAATTTAATGACCTAATATTTTTTGCCCTATTGGTCTAAATTTTCCCGTTAGCTAATATGCATCCTAGCAGGGAGTCCATCTGGATGCTTACAGTTGCTCCTGTGTTTTATTGGGATGGCTTGACAGGGGGTCTAATGGGTCCTGGCTGGTGGTACTTACTTGTCCTGGTATTCTCCCAGTGTCAACAACGGGGTCCTGTGATCTCCAGGTTGGTTAGCCTAAGGAGGTCCGCTGGATCAGTCAAGGAAAGGATCAAGAGCCAGTCGGGAACAAGCAACCAGAGTCAGACCGAGAGGGAGGAGACCTAACTAAACAGTTATCACTGAAACAACAGAAAGAAAGGAGCAGAGCCCAAGGGCAGGGCTGTGGTGCCTTAAGGCAGTGATACCTGCAGGAGACAAGCTCCCCTCTTTAGGGTCCTTGCGAAGGAGGCTGCCTGTCTGCAGAAGTGAGGCAACACCCACCTGCTGGCTGGGCTGGCGAGGAGTCTAGGACCAGTAGACAGTCCAGGAAGTCAGGAGAGAAGCCTCAAGTCTCCCACCAACTAGGACACCTTAGAGCGTTTATTTTAAACCACTCAAAAAGAAATTTGTTTCAGCTATTTATATAAGGAATACATGTTCACTGTAGAAAATCTGGAAAAGAAAGTATAAAGAAGGAAGTCACCTGTTACCCCGCCACCCACAGCCGACTACTGTTCGCCGGGATTTTTCCATCCATGATGATCTGTGTGGGATCCCACAAGGACAAGCTGTTTTATAACCTGCTTTTACACTTCTGTTTTAAGCGTGTCGCCGGCTCACCAAGTTCTCGCCCGCGTGGCGCCACGTCGAGGGAGGGAGGTGGCCCGGTTTTGTAGCCAGACCTTTATTGTTGGAGTCCTGACCAGCTCGCCCCTGTTCTGAGTGATTGCCTTCTTTGTTATCTCTATGCAGTGATGGTTCTTGAAGGGGCTGAGGGCTATTTGGGCCCCCAGGAGACACTTCGCAGTGCCTAGAGAGAGAGTTTCTTCCCACTGTCCCGAGCAGGGTGAGTGAGACTGCTGGCATCTGGAGGCGGGCGACAGCGAGCATCTGCCTCCTCCCACCTGCTCTTGTTGGCACCACGGTGAGGGGCATCCTGGCCGGGCCCTGGCTGCACTGCAGGTGTGATGGGCTCTGGTGCTCCCAGATGACTTCCACTCCAGACACCGAATGGGAACCAATGTGTGTTTCCATGTGGCTGGGCATTTCTTAAACTTTCCACGTTTGACCGTAGTTTCAAGGGATGTTAAAATTGCCCCATGTAAAGGTCTCTTGAATCCAGAGGAAAGGCAGGGAGGTTGTAGGGACTCTGGCTGAAGGGTCCATGGACGGCCGAGCAGAAGTGCTCTCACTGGGTGTATCATCAGCTATGTCTTGTTCCAAAAATGGTGCAGTTTACAAGTTTATGTTTAGTAAAAAGTGAGAAAACAAGTGGCCCAGTGAGCAGAAGTGGGTTTGAGTCAGAGTAGCCCTAAGCCTGCAGAAGACACTTCTTACAGGGTCCCAGGGAGCTTGACCTGGTTCCTGAGGGCCCCACCCCAGCTGCGGGCACAGGGGCGAGGCTCCCAGGGTGTTGACTTTACTGTCTGGTAAGGGAGCCCTGCCCACCCGGCCTTCCTGGTGACACGCCCGCACAGGGTGACTTGAAGTTCCAGCTCCTTTGGTGTGATCACTGCTAGTGCGGGGCACATCCCACTCGGACAGCCTAGGTGCTGAAGGCATTGGGCATCTCTTTATCAGGAAGCAATGTGCCTGCCAGGCCAGGCCCCTCAGGTACCCATGCACAGTCATTCCTGAGCCTGCACCCTGACTCAAGTCCCGGGTGGTGAGGGGGGCTGGTCAGGCAGGGGCGACTTCAGCTGGAGGGAGCACACAGGCAAGGGCCTCAGGGTGGACACGGGCAGACAGGCCTGGAACCCTGCCTGCTGGCCACGCAGATGATGGGAACACAGCTACCCTGGCAGCTCCTGGACCAGCGGGGAGGCCTCCCACCCTGCTGCTGACTCTTCTGAGCTGCGTAAGCCCCCCTCAGCATGGAGAGGCCTTCCCAGAGGGGTGCACTTCCGTACTTTCTGCTCTGAATCACCGGGCAGTCTACAAAGCCACTGCCTGGCCTGGTCCAACCCCCCACTTGCTGGAGGGGGACCGTAGCTGAAGAGGAAGCTGAGAAAAGGAGTCCTGCCTATACATGGCCCTGACCTGGAACTTCGTGGTGAGAAGGCAAGTGCAGCATTGGCCCGCAGGCTAGTCAGGGACCCCCAGGATGGTGCAGAGACCCCTTCTGTGCCAGAGGGCTTGCCCTCTTAGGCCCAGCCTACTCAGGTGTTCACTCACCCAGCCTCTGCCCCCTCCCCCGGCAAAGGCTCTGCCTGCATGAGTCCCTCACACCCGCCTGGCCACCGTGGAGGACGCCAAGGCATGCCAACTTCACAGCTGTCACCCCAACCTCCTTGTCCGGGGCCCCAGGGTCTAGATTGACAAGCTGCCCCTGGGACATGAGAGCCCATGGTTCTTGGTAGGCATGACTGCCAGCCCGGGGTACGCTTCTCCCAGCGGTAGGGTAACCCCAGGAGGGTCAGGTCTTTGCGGCTGACTTTGCAGGGGCAGCCCTGGCCAGCAGAGGGCAGGAGACTGTCGGTGAACTGAGGAGCTGGAGCGGACAAGCCCAGGAGAGGGGCGCGGCTGGCTCATTTTTCCTGCGTAGGGTGCCTGCCCACCCACCCATGGTGAGACTCCCAAGTGAGATGGTGGGTGGGGACTGCAGCAGCCAGGAGACAGACCAAAAGATCTTATCCCGAACAGCCCACCCCCTCCCTGTTTGGGGACCCTGTGAGGCCCAGGAACTGGGGCACGGAGGGTCCTAGAGAGGAGGCTGCAAGGATGGGGGTACAGCGGGGGCCCTGGAGCTCCCTGGGAGGGATGGGAGGGCTAGGCCTGAGGAGGCTAGAAGGGAAGGAAGCAGAGCAGAGAGATTATTTAGGAAATAGAGTAGGTGTTGGGGTGGGAGGGGGAGGCAGCAGGGAGAAGCTGCTTGGAAGAGGAGGAAATGGCTTTCGGGGGCGGAGCTGGAAAGGTACCAAATTTCTGGGCTCCTGCCCTTCCCCCCAGCATCTAGAGCTCCTCCAGGCTACAGTGCCAGTGAAGTGCCAGGCTCCACCCCGCAGGCCCCCGAATAGATCTCTAGATGCTCAGGCTGAGTCTCTGCCAGCAGCCCAACCCAGTCCTGCAGGGAGGGCCAAGGCAGGAGGGCAGAGGTTCACGGAATAGGACGAGGGGGCGGGGGGCCACAGCAGGGTCCCAGCTGACAGTGAGGTGGATGGGGTAGGCCAGGCCTCAGAACCAGGTGCTGGGCCCTGGGCTGCCCTGGAAAAAGGAGGCACCACTCAGACCTGGGGCAGGCCAAAACCCTAGTTTATTTCAGCATCAGCAACATCTCAGCCATCACAAAAATAAACTCTACCGAGGGCGACGGAAGTCTCTACAGTAAGGTTAAGGGCTCAGCCACCACACAGCGAGCCTCCAGGGCACGTGGTGGGCACGGCCCGGGCAATAAGTTAGGAAGCAGCTGAGGAGCTGGTGGCGGCGGCAGGTGTGGCCAGGGCTTCACTTCTGGGCCGGCATGAGGTCATCGATGGCCTGGCCCTGCTCCAGCCGCTGCTCCATCTCGATGAGCAGCTTCACACCGTCCACCACCATCTGCACCAGCTCCACCTCCGAGAAGCCCAGGCGGTCGGCATTTGAGACGTCGAAGACCCCGCCCACGGCGGCCGTGTCCACACCGCCTGGGGAGACAGCCAGCTCAGCCGGGCTGGGTGGGGGGCGGCCCTGGGGGAGTGGGCAGCTGCCCGGAGCCCCCCTACTCACCTGTGCCTCGCTTCTGAAGCCGCAGCCGCTTGAGCACCTCGGGGAACTTCTCGTGCTTGCCCAGGTGGGGCAGCTTGATGTGCACCCCGGCCCGCAGCCCCGTGCCCAGGTTGGACGGGCAGGTGAGGATGTAGCCCAAGTGAGGGTTCCACATGAACTCGTAGTTCTTAGACTTGAAGAGCGTTTCAATCTGGAAATGGAAAAGGTGTGAAAGGGGAGGCCTGGCTGAGACACCCCTCCCCAGGGGACCAGCTGGGACCTGGGGTGCCCCCTCCCATAGGACCCTGAGGCAACAAAGACCTGGGCTCCCCGGGGGGTTGATGGGGCACCTCCATCTCTGCCTGAACCCTGGGGCCTGGCCCTGACCTGGGTGAGGCCGTTGCAGAAGCGTGTGAACACCTCCTTCATGTTGCCACCCTTTTGCATAGAGATGACCCGCAGATGGTCCTCCTCGTTGATCCACACCAGGAAGGTCTTATTGTCGTTATGCCTGGGGGAGGGGCACAGTCAAGCCTCCTCCCTGGACGAGGGGCTCGGGACACATCCAGGAACAAAACCTCGCGAGGCCCCCAGGGCCGGGGCACTTCCCAAGTCGCTGAGGTGCTAGCTGTGCCTAGGGCCGGGGGGCGGGGGAGGGGGGCGGGGGGGGGGTTGCTATCACGACTCTAGCCCTATCAACACCCTGGGGGCACACAGGGCACTTCAGAGAGGGCACACGAAGCCCTGAGCTGCTTCCCAGCTAGCCGGTCAGGTACCGTGTGGTCCCCACTTAGGGGGTGAGGGGCAGAGGCAGCTGGCCCAGCCCCGCCCACGGGGGTCGCTTTATCCCGGCGCAGAGGCCCGGTGCCCGGACCGTGCGATCAGATCCGGAGCCTGTGAGCCCTGCTCCCCACCCCCACTCGAGGAAGCGTCTGCGTCATCCCGCACCTGACCGACTCCCCGCGGGAGGCGGGTGGGAAAGGAGAGAGCAAACAAGAGCCGCGGCTCCCGGAGGCGGGGGGAGGGAGGAGAAACGCCGACACGACGGCCCCACCCGCCCGAGGCCCTCCGCACCAGCGAGATCAAAGTCTCCCGCGAGGAGGCCCGGCGGCACCAAACCCACCTGAGGAGCGCGGCGCCGCCCTCCTCCTCCGGTACGGGGCAGGGAGGGGCCGGGGGATACGCACCAGATGCCGCGGGCGTCGGGCCAGTCGCGGGCCATGCCCGAAGCCAGCAGCAGGGGCGACACGGGCTTATCGAAAAGGAAGTGGTCGTCGATAAGCTGCTGCTGCTCCGCCTCCGTCATGCTTTTGAGCGCATAGTACCTCCCCGCCAGGTCACCGTCCAGGCTCGACAGGGCTGCGGAGGAACGCGCTCAGGAGGACGGGTGGGCTCCTGCCCCACCCCGTACCCCCAGGATGCCCGCTCGGCCTGGCTTGGAGCCCAGTTAGTCCTCCAGGTCCGAGCGGCGGGCCGCTCCGGAGCTACACGGCCCAAGCCGACCCTCGGCCGGCCCCAGGGCTCTGTGGGCGCGGGGCTGGCTCGGTCCCTCCGGGAAACCCGAGCCGACGGGGAGATAAGAGCGCGGCAGCTCGGGTGACTGGTAAACAGGCCGGCAGGGCCCGGGGCCGAAGAGCGCCGCTCAGCGGGCCGGACCCTTACCTTCGACGGCGAGCTTCTCGATGGCGCGGCGCTCCCCACGGCTGCAGTGCGGGGGGAGGCAGAAGCCGCGGATGCTGCGGCCCGTGCGCACCCGCGAGCTCAGCACGTAGTTGGGATCCAGGTCGTCGCCGCCCTGGGGGCCGAGCAGGGCTGAGCGCTGGGCAACCCCTCCCCACCCAGCCGGCCCCTCGCCCTGGGCCACCCCGCACCTGCAGGTTGTCGGGGTTGAGGTCGGTCTTGTGCTCGTCGGTGGGCTTATAGCCTCCGTGCCGGTCCTCGATGATGGGGTCAAAGAGCTCTTTGAACACGTCGTACGACTCCTCATCGCCGGCCACACAGCCCACGGTCATGATATAGGGGTGGCCTGGGGGGAGCGCGGAATGGGGACAGTGACGTCACTGCCAGACCCGAGCAAGCCGCCGAGGACCCTGCAGCTGTGCGCGCAAAGAGGGCGCCCGGACCTTGGCCCGGGGGGCGGGGGACGAGGGAGCGGGGGCGCTGGACCCCAGCCGCGGGCTCCTGTCCTGACCTCGGGACTGAGGCGCGCGTACCTGGGTTGTCCACGCCGGTCTGGATGACGTCGTCCACCGTGAAGCCGCTCGGAGTGCTCTTAGCGCGCAGCTCGGCGTACAGCTCGGGGGTCAGCACCTTGGCCATGTGGTTGTTGTGGCCGCTGAGGTCGGGGAACTCATCTTCGGCCGGGAAGCGCAGCTTCAGCGTGTTGTGGCTATTGGAGAAGGGCATGGCGGCGGCGGGCTGCGGGTAGACGCGGGAGTCAGCGGGTCCCGAGGCTCCGGGCCTCCTGGTGACCTGCTAACCACCCAGGGCCCCGGGCTCCGGTCAGCCCGGTCTCGGTCAAGGTCAGCGGGGTCGGCGCTTGCACGCAGGGGGTTACCACAGCGCCCAGGACCCCCGGCCCAGCTGGCGCGCCCACTCCAGGCGGCGGACCCCGGGAGTTCCGGAGCGCGCGACGCCCTGGCCCTCGCCCCCCGCTCCGTGCACAATAACCCCCGCCTCGATGCCCCGCGCCCCCTACCCCCGGCCCCGGGCTCACTCACTGAGCAGTCGGGCAGGGGCGGGGGCTCTAGGTCCGTCTGCAGCTCAGGGCGCGGCGCAGGCGAAGAGCGGCGGCTCCGCGCTCCCGCGGCTCTTAAGGGGCGCGACGCAGGCCGCCCATTGGCCGCTATTTATAGCCCATTCATTCGATTGGGTCGCGCTGCGGGGTGGTGCCGCCGCTTTGTCCGCCACCCTCTGCCCCCGGAGCCCCCCCACCCCACCCCAAGCAGCCCACCCCGACTATCCCCTGGCCGGGACCCCGCACAGCCTGCCTAACCCCACCTCGCTCCCGCCCAGGATCCCGAAGCCAGAACCTCAGGCCCTCGGACATTCCGGATTCCCCCACACCCACGCCTGCCTCCGAGCGGGAAACCGAGGCAGAAGAGCCTGCAGGCACTTGAGAACGCTCGGCCTGGTCTGCACCCCGGCCCCTGCCTTCCCCCCTCCCGCTAGTCCTCGCGGTGGTCGCAGAGACAGGCCAGGCGGGAGCCGTCCTGGGCTTCCACGGCAGGTACCGCCACCCCCCGCCGCCCAACACCCCCCCCCCCAACCTTCTCCCGCCCAGTCTGAATTGGCGGCGAGCCGCCGACCTTCTTCAAGGTGCCCGCAGGCATCTCCCCGGAGATCTTGGTGCAGAGCGAAGGCACGCCAGAGGCGCAGTCTGGCTGCGGCCCAGCCCGGCGGCACCCTTGGTGCCGTGACCTTGGGCAAGTCCCCGGGCTTTGGGGTCATCTGAGCCAGAGACTCAGCCCCTTCTGGTTGATGAGCGAATACTGACTGCGGCCCTGCTGGGAAGTGCACAGTCTTAGAGCCCCCAAACCCCAGGCCTGGGCTCTCTCTTCCAGGGACAAATCCATCTCCACACCCCACCCCAAAGGTCATCCTCAGAGAATCTCCGCAGGGGCTAGAGGAAATACTCACAAACAGTAAGCACATGTGAGATTTAAAAAACAAAAAAACTCACTGAAAACCAGAATCATGCAAGTGAAAGTAATGACTCTGCCTTCCACTGTCCCCAACGCCCCAGACTGGCACCAGCCAGTGTTGGCTGTGGACTGGGATGTGGGGAGATAGGCATTCACAGGCTGCCTGCAATTGAGGAGTGCTACATCAGTTTTGGAGAGTAATTTGGCAGTATTTATTAAAACGTAAAATCTTTGTACTCCATGACCCGGCAATCCCACTTCTAGGAATCCAGCCTATAGTCTCATCTCTGTCTGCACACAGGCCAACCCTCTCTAGTAGGAGAAACAGACACAAACAACCTGTATGTGACCGGATGCCCGTCTCCTGGGGGCTGGCCGGGGGTGGGGAGGGCATCACCCCAGTGTGGAATATTATACAGCTATTGAAAAGTGCGACTTAGGGACTTCCCTGGTGGTGCAGTGGATAAGCACCCAGCGACCAATGCAGGGGACAGGGATTCGAGCCCTAGTCCAGGAAGATTCCACCTGCCCAAGGGGCAACTAAGTCCGGGCACCGTAACTTCTGAGCCCTGAGAGCGGAGAAGCCACTGCCAGAAGCAGCCGGTGGGCCACGACACAGAGCAGCCCCTGCTCCCTGCAACTGGGGAAAGCCTGAGAGCAGCAACGAAGACCCAGAGCAGCCAAAAATAAATCAATAAATATTTTTTTAAAGGGTGAACTTGCGCTTTTATGGTTAATGTCCATCATATGGTTGCTTTGTGAACAAAGCAAGGAAGGGGGGAAACACTTATCTATGTGTTTATTCAACAAAATCCCTCCAGGACTGCACAGGACTGCTGCTAGAGGAAGATTGTGAGCTTGGCAGCTGTGAGCAAGCAGCCAAGGGAACAAGATATAGTCAAGAACCAGGAGGAGACGGGTGCCTCCGGCAGGGCCAAGCGGCGATCCGTGTGCGGGGGCCTCTGAGGGCGCCGGAGCCGAACGGCGATCCGTGTGCCGGGGCCTCTGAGGGCGCTGGAGCACAGGGTGAGCACGTCCCTTTGCCTCTGCCTCTGTGCACCGCCTGCGGTTACCATGGAGGACTCCTGACTCTTCCCTTGCTCAATTTGGCGTGTTTTGACCTGCTCCCAGTCAGCATTTTTTTAGACCCATAAAGCAAAACAAGGTAAAAAGACAAATGGCTCTGGACTGGCCAGACAGGTGTTCTTTAAGCCTGAAATTCCTGTGTTCCGTGCCCCCTGCTGCCCCTCTCCCTAATTTTAGGAATATCTGCACCTGCCTTCCCCATCTCCCCATGAACAAAGGCCTGATGGACTCAAGTTTCTGTTTCTAGAAAATGAGCGCTGGCCCTGGAGGCCTACTTGACTTTCAGACCCCGGGGATTGCAGGCGGGGGCGCTCAGGGCTTCCTTCCTCTTTGTAGCCTCAGCAGCTTCTCAGAAGGTCCCCCCCCGCCGCCGCCCCCTGCACCTTCAGGCCACCAACGGCATGACCCACTTGGGGGGCGGGGGCAGGGAAAGACCCCGGTTCCCCTCTCTCTCCACAAGCGAGGTCCTCACTAGAGAAGCGAAGACCAGAGGCTTGAGGTCTTGCCCAGGGCCTGCTCTGGGGCTCCAGCAGGTCTCAGCCTTCTGAGATGCATGTTTTGTCCTAGTTTTGCAGATGAGCAAAGGGAAGATGAGAAGTGGGTGATGGGGAACTAGGTCCGAGGTCTGGCAATCCCCCTGTGATCCTGCAGTGCCTGGCCCTGTGCTAACCTGACCGAGGGCCCACCCTGCAGACCTCCAGCTGGCCACGCCTGGGCTGGACTCAGACTGACAACACATGTGGTCAGCAACTGTGACGGGGGAAGAGAGGAGGGGTCTTGGAGGCCTTTAGACCCAAAAGTCAGGGTGAGGCCCCTACTGGGCAGTGGCCACTTGGGAGCCTGGGTGGTCTTGAGCAAGGGAACAAGGAGGGGGGCCCAGGAGGGTACCAGCCTCCACCTCAGCAGAAGAACGCTGCTCCCAGCTAACCGAGCCCTCCCCTGTGGACCCTCCAGTCTCTCCAGGGCCCACAGGAGCCGGTTTGGCAGCGTCTGGGCAAGAAGCTAGGTGACATCATCCGGCCAGTTTATGGTCCAGGTTTCTCAGAAATCACACTTGGTTACACATTAACCACCTGGCCCTGGAGGGGGTGGGGAGCCTCAAAGGAGTCCCTGGCCTTTCATCCACAGGATACGGCCCTGCTCGGCAGGCACAGAGTGGGCCTGGTGGAGGAGGGCCAGGCCCCAAGCAGGGGCTGGGACTTCCTCCTAATGCCCTGTCCCTGAGCTCCACAGAACCCAAAGGGGAAGTTGGTTGGGGTCAGAAAAAGGGCAGGGGCTGCCTTGCGGCCACAGAGTTTGGTGGGGCAGGAGGCTGGGCAGGCCAGGGGAGAGGAGACCTTGGCTCAGAGATCAGAGTAGAATGGCCCTCCCCAGGGGCGTCATCGGCCTCCTGCTCTCCAGGGCCCTGTTCCTGCCTGCTCTCATCTTTCTTCCAATCTGCCTTTGGTTTTCTGAAGCTGAGTTTCCTGGCTTTAAATCCCAATCCCACTTTGGCCACATTAGCTGTGTAATTTTAGGCAAATTACTTGACTTTCCTGAGTTTGTAAAATGGTCCTTCTCTCACAGGATTGTGGGGAAGATTCAAAGTGATGACACTTAACTGGGCTTACACAGCATCAGTTTTTTTTGGTTTTTTTTTTTGGGTGGGGGGAGCAATATATGAACTCTGTCCTAGGCAAAGTACCCACCTGACCTGGCTAATCAGTTGGTGCTTGAGGACTCAGGCTGAGGGCTGAGCAGACTCACAAAAGACGGACAGCCCTGGGAAGGCTGCCTGGAGGAGGGGGCAATGGAGAAGCTGGCCAACCAGTCCCCCACAGAAAGGCGATGGGAAGTTGGGACCACAGGAAACCACTGCCGAGTCACCGAGTCTTAATTTAGGCTCTTAGTGTGCACTCAGCCTCTGAGTAGCTGAGAGGCTGGGGAAGAGGAACCCCCAAGAAGTGGAAAGTTGCTGTCTACCAGGAGAGCAATTAAGGGATGATTCAGGCGGGTGCAAAGTCATCTGCAACAAAGGCTGGCGAGCTGTAGATGGGAGTTGGGTTGTCCGAGAGGAGGAGGCAAGGCTGTGATGTAGCCACACGGGCAGCTGGTGGCCAGAGCACTGGCCCCACAGAGAATGGGAGGTCACTAAAGGCCCTCACCTTTCTCTCCTGGGGTTTCAAGACCCAGGCCCACTCAGGGAAGGGTCATGGAAGGGCTAAGGCTAGGCACCTGGGTCTCCATCATGGATTCTGCGGTCCGCAGACACCCTCACTAGCCCCGGCCCCAGAGGAGGGAAGAGTTCAGCGCCCCACAAGTTGGCAGGGCTCTGGGAAGGGACTGGTTCCGCAGGGCCTGGCCACTCCCAGATGTCCAGGATGGAGCAGCCTGGGCCTGGGAAGCGTGGCCAAGGGTCATGCTAGCTGGCTCTGAGTTGGGGCTCAGGCCCCAGCCTGGCTGGGTGGACTGGGGTCTCCATCAAATAAGGCCTGGCCCACGGGGACATGCACACTGGAGGAAGACGGTCCCTGCCCCCGTGCCCCTCCCCCGCACACACTCCGCCCAGAGCCTGGCTCTGATTCAGCCCCGCTGAGACACAACAGGGCTGCAGCTTCCCTGTTTCTGCCGGGCCCTCCATCTGGCCCTCCCCCGCTCAGGCCGCTCTTCCTGTCCTCACTGACCCGGCCCCAAGAGGAGCCCCAGTGCTCAGCGCACCCTGGGTTCCAGGAGGGGACGCAGGGCTCCCTCCGTCCTGGAAGCGGCTTCCGCACTCCGGAGAACGTGCCCGTTTCAGGAGCGCCCAGGCCTGGGTCTAAGGCCGCTCCTGGCCACCGTCCCCTGCTGCTCAGGCTGCCTTCCGCCAAAGCTTTGTGGGACCACCCGTTCCTCTGCAGCTCAATTTTCTGGAGTTTCACCAGTCACGCCCGCGCCCACAGAGGAGACCGCGGCAGCTTGGGGGCGGGCTACCCGGACTCTCGGTGGTCTTGGGCGCGAGCAGACGGCACCCGGACAAGCCGATCGAGAGCGCGCCCCGGACGCGGGGACGGGCGTCGCGCGCTCCCGAGACCCCGCCCCCTCTCCCGGGAAGCCCCGCGCGCGCTGGGGGCGGGGCTCTGCGACGTCATCAGCGGGCGCCGCACCCCAGCCGGAGGCGGAAGTGCTGCCGCGGCGACGCGAAGCCACGTGCGGCGCCTCCAGGAGTCGGAGGCCGACGAGTGTCGCCGGTGAGGCTCGGCGGGGCTACAGTGGCAGAGCGCGGGTAGTGTGGGGGGCGTCTCCCCGGCAGGCCCTGCACGTCCCGGCACCCCCCCCATGGCCGCGCCCAGCCCTGTTGCCGGCCTGGCCTGAGCCGCCGTCCCCGGCCTCTACGCAGGCCAGGCCGATGTTGCTGTTTACTGCCTGCTGCACGGCCCCAGCCTCCGCTTGGGGACCCGTGCATTTGCATCGCCCCGTCACCCGTCTGCCCAGGAGCCCGCCACGGGGGAAGGTGAAGAGGGGGCTTTCTGCCTGGCCTGCAGGTGACCTCGCGGGCCCCCCCTGCGTGGTTCCTCTCTTGTCTCACAGCTAGAGAACGGGAGCCAAGCTCCCAGAGAAGGATGCCGAGGGAGAGGGTCAGGCCCTTACTTTGTGGGAATCCTGGGACCCGGCCTCAGTCTCTCCGTCTGAGGTTTGGGCTGATGGCTCTCCTCTTAGGACCAGACCAGGAAGGGCTTTCTCCCTGGATGCCAGGCGCACAGTCCCACCTCCTGGCCCCTTACACGTTCATGCCCACACACCTCCCAGGTCCCCGGCACCTGTGGGACCAGCAGCACCATGAGCTTCGTGGCCTACGAGGAGCTGATCAAAGAGGGTGACACAGCCATCCTGTCCCTGGGCCATGGCGCGATGGTGGCCGTGCGCGTGCAGCGGGGGGCCCAGACCCAAACCCGGCACGGCGTGCTGCGGCACTCAGTAGACCTCATCGGCCGCCCCTTCGGCTCCAAGGTGACCTGCGGACGAGGCGGCTGGGTGTATGTGCTGCACCCCACGCCGGAGCTCTGGACACTGAACCTGCCGCACCGCACCCAGATCCTCTACTCCACCGACATCGCCCTGCTCACCATGATGCTGGAGCTTCGGCCTGGCTCCGTGGTCTGTGAATCCGGTGAGTTCCGCAGGCTGTCTCTGTTGATGAAGGCGGAGGTTAGACCCAGTGTCCAGGCAGCCTCAGCCTGCCCTTCCCAGGCAGAGGCACAGTTACTCACCATCTGTCTCTACAGGGTCTTTCTGGGGGGGCTCACTGCAGCGAGGTGGGGGGACAAACACAGGGAAGCTGGTTAGGAGACTGGTGCTGTCCTCTGGTGAGACTTGATGGGATCTGACCGAGGACAGCCTGCAGGAGGAACAGGCGCCCAGGGGGAAGCCTGCCTGTCTGAGGTGGGGAGGGGGTGGTGAGCGCTGCCTGGCGCTGACCAAGGTGCTGACAGAAGGGCAGGGGTGCCTGGCCTAGGAGTCCCTCACTGCCGCGAATGGGAGCTGAGGCCCAGGGCTGAGAATCGCCTCTTTCTGGAGGGAGGCCAGGGCTGCTCCAGGGTGCTCACTGTGGGGGAAGAGCCTGCCCTGTGCTCCTCCCAGGCCATCGCCTTCATCACTGAGGCCAGGCCTGGGGCGCAGATGAAAGTACCCGAAAGCCAGATATTCCCAGACTCTGCATGTGTGCATGCACACATGCGTGCGTGCACACACACACGTACTGGGGACCGAAGCTTGCAGCCTGGCCAAGAGAAGGTGTGCCTGGATTTCCAGAATGTTCTGCACACCCCGGGCCCCTGTGCTCCAGGCTCATGAAGAGTTCCTAGCAGCACTGCTGCCAGCTTTTGGAGGCTTCAGGCCGTCTCCTCCATCTTTGGGCCTCGGTTTCTCCATGCGGACAATGGGATGGTTGCTTTTGCCTAGCTGATCACTTTGAAATGGAGAGAGTCAGATGCAGAATCTGAACAGTGAGTAGGTTCAGAGAGTGGGTTAGGGGCTGGGCAGGGGCTGGCTGCTCAGCACCAGGGGAGCTGGGGGTGGACAGGATTCAGGGCCAGTTCATCCCCTGGTGCCTCCCACACCCACCCCTGGCCACAAGGCATCCACGGCCAGGACCTGGCTCCACTCAGCTGAAAAGCGCGGTCAGTGAGCGGGCTTCTGGGCTCCTCTGAGGTGCCAGCTCCCCTTCTGGGAACCGTGGTAGAGCTGCGACAAGTCAGGCTGGGTTTCTGCTTCTCGAAGGGGACAGACAGTGGGCTCAGCATGACTGTCTCAGTATTACTGTGGACTGCACATTTGAGGGTGACTGAGAGGAGTCCCTCCGGCTGGGTGGTCATGGAGGACCTGATGGGGAGCCGTGAGTAGCCACAGGGGAGGGTCACCCTGAGGGAGAGCCTCGCAGAGACCCTGCATGGGGGACTGTCGAGGAGGCCAGGATGGCAGGAGCAGGAATGAGGTCAGGGAGGAAGTGCATGCCTCCGGGGGTCACAATGAGTCCGACTTGGCCATGGAGCAGAGGCCTGGTCTGACGGAGGCTGCAGAGAACCACCGGCGGCTGTGGAGGCAGGCCTGAGGGCAGGGCTCGGGGGCTGTAACGGAGGCGGGGGGGGGGGTGGCCCAGGTGGGCGCTGCGGGCAGCTGGGGAGAAGCACCTCCTAGAGAGATGGGGGAGGAGGTACCAGTGGGGGCGGGGGCGGCTCCATGGCGTCTGGCTGGGCAGTCACCGCCCTGGTCACTGGGTACAGAGGCTTGGCAGGGAGTTGCCTGGGCCTGGATCACTCCAGCTCTGCACTCGTAAATGCCGGGCTCTGTTTGCAGTCACAGGGGAGGTGGTCAGTGTGTAGTGGACACAGAGTATCTCCATCAAGCTTGGCACCTGGAGCCATGAGGGCTGGGGAGGTCGTGGGGGTGACCAGGGACTAGGGGGGCCCCCCCCCCGGCACTGCAGGACAAGATAGCAAGCAGAGGGGTAGCCTGAGGCTGGAGGAAAACAGGGATGATGACATGGGTGCACGTTGGTCACTGTGTCACGGTGCCATGCGCTCACGCAGGGTGAGGGCAGAGCTGCACCGTGTGGCGGCAGCAGACTGGGGGCAGGAAGGTGGACGGACCTGCATCCCTTGGGCCCGGCCACATGGGGCGAGGCCAGCCTCCGCTCTGCACAGACCCTGCAGGGCCCTGGGGCAGTCTGGCCCCTCTCAGGACCCCTGTTGGAGCCCCCGGTCGGGGCAGCAGGGTTTGCTCCAGAGCTGGGGTGGGCAGGGCTGCCCCCTCCCCCAGCAGGACCTGCACCAGATCAATAGGCAGCTCCCCCACCCCCACCTGGGACAGTCCCTGTGTCCCAGGACCCCACAGGGAGCTCCAGACTGGTGCCTGCTGATAACCCGGGCTGGGCTGACCTCGTGGGCCCTGGTGGGTCTCCCCAGGGTGAGGGTGCGCTCGTTTCCCACCTGACTCCTGCCCCACCCGGCCAGGCACTGGCAGCGGCTCCGTGTCCCATGCCATCATCCGCACCATCGCGCCCACGGGCCACCTGCACACGGTGGAGTTCCACCAGCAGCGGGCGGAGAGGGCGCGGGAGGAGTTCCAGGAGCACCGTGTGGGCCGCTGGGTGACCGTGCTGAACCAGGACGTGTGCCGCAGCGGCTTTGGCGTGAGCCACGTGGCGGACGCCGTCTTCCTGGACATCCCCTCGCCTTGGGAGGCTGTGGGGCATGCCTGGGATGCCCTCAAGGTCGAAGGTGAGCCGGGCTTCTGGGAACAAAAGGGTCAGGGTGGGTCAGAGTGGCCCAGAGAGGTTGGAGGGTGGTTGGAGAAGTCAGGACTGGGGAATGTGGGGCTCAGCTGGGCCCCTGCCCCTTGGCTTGGCCCACTCCCACCCCAAGGTGGGTGATATCTGAGGTCTCTGGGGAATGTCCTCGCAGCCCTGCCTGAGTGAGAGGCAGGGCATGCCAGAAGTCAGAGGTCAGCCCCTGACCCCAGCCAGTCCCTGCAGAGTCTCCCCTCCCCACCAGCCGCAAGCCGGGCGAATGCACCCCTTTTAGGGAAGATGTTGGGTGCAGAGGCGGGGAGGTCGGCTCTGAGCCAGGAGGCGCTGGCGAGGCCTTGGGTTTTTCCCTTTTCTGGAGAAGTTGCTGGCTCTGGCAGCCAGGCCCCCCTGCCTCCTCCCTGCTGAGCAGAGCAGCGGGAGGGGGAAGCCTGGAACCCACCGGGATGGCCCGCCCCTCTGAACGCCGATGCTTGGCCAGTGGGTCCCAGTGGGTCCCCTGCCCGCTGGCCTTGGACTCCCGTGTCCCCGGTCTGTGCCAGGGTGGCCAGGGAGCACCAGCTCCCTTGCCCCCGCCCCTTTGGCTTGGCCCCCGACGCCCGCAGATCCCTCCTGCCCCGGGGACCCCAGCAGGCCCAGGCCCTGGTCCCGTAAGGCCAGAGCTGGGTGCACGGCCTGGGCTGAGAGCAGGCGGTCCCTGGCCCGGGAGCCCTGTGTGTTTTGTCCTGTCCCCTCCGCCCCACTGAGCCCCGCTCTCTGCATCTGCTTGTTCTGGCCCAGAGGCTCCAGACTCCCTCGTGGTCTGGCGGTTCTCCAGGGCTCTCCTGCCTGCGTGAGCCCGGCGCCGGCTCAGTTCAGCCCCCGGGGATCGGCCCTGTCCGGTGGGGCCGCCTCGACTGTGCACACAGGGGCTGGGCTCCCCGAGGTGACCCTGTGCCCTCCAGCTTGACCTCAACTCTGGCTCCGAGCCCAGGCCTCCCTGGCGGGGCTGAGATGACCAGGCCTCGGGGACCTTTGAGGGCTGTCCCCGGGCACCTCCCCTCCCCAACCTCTCCCCTCCCCCAGCCTGGCTTCCCCGCCCCTGCCCTGCAGGGGGGATCTGGGAGGGGCCTGGGCCCGTGCCCGTCTGGGGGCGGTGGCAGGCAGGAAGGGGCTCCCGCCCCCGCCCGTCATCCCTGAGCCTAGGGCTGGCTCCGGAGGCGCCTCCAGTTGCAGAAGCCTCTAATTTTCTTTGACAGCAGCCCCCGCCCCAGGCCGCTCCTTGTGGCTGGAGCTGTTCTGGGCTCAGCGCTCCAGCAGCTGCCGTGCGGAGACTCCACCCTGGCCCCAGCCCTCGGCCGCCAGTGGGGGTCGGGGTGGCTGTGCCCGCTGGCGGCCCAGGGGGTGAGGTGGTGGACTTGGTGCAGGCGGCCCCTTCCTCGTGGGCCCTGCCAGCCCCTCCGCTCTGAGGCCTCAGCTCCTCGTGGCCGGAGGGCTTGGCCGTCCTCGGAGCCCAGAGCCGGGGTCTGGGCGTCCACGCCTCGCACACCGGGGTGTCTCCCAACACCCACTCCTGAAGGGGCCAGGCTGCATTGCCTCTGCGCTGTGGTCCCGGCCACAGAGCCCTGGGCAGAGGGACGCCGGCGGCGGGGGGCTGGGCTCTGGGGTGGCCGGGGGCGGGGCTTGGCACCCGCCCTCTGACCCGGCCTCTTGCTTCCCACCCCCACCCCCACGCAGGTGGGCGCTTCTGCTCCTTCTCACCCTGCATTGAGCAGGTGCAGCGCACATGCCAGGCGCTGGCAGCCTGCGGCTTCTCGGAGCTGAGCACCCTGGAGGTGCTGCCGCAGGTCTACAATGTGCGCACCGTCAGCCTGCCCGTGCCCGACCTGGGGGCCCGCCCCGGCCCCGACGCCGCCCCCTTCCGCAGCGGCACGCCCATGAAGGAGACCGTGGGTCACACCGGCTACCTGACCTTCGCCACCAAGACTCCGGGCTAGGGAGCCGCGCCCGGGAGCCCCAGGGGCTGGGAGGCGAGCCTCGGCCTGAGACTGCCTTGTATGGTCAGCGGCCGCCTGCCAGGGCTGGTGTTTAGAAATGGACCTGCAGCGGGGAGGCTGGGGCGAGGGTGCCTCCCCGGACGGCTGGCGGGGTGACGGGTGGGGGGCTGCCGCCGTGTGCAGCGTCATGGCCCTGGCAGGGAGCGCTCCTGCCTGCGGCCCCCCGGGGTCAGTGTGCCCGCCCTGCCGGCTCGTGGCCTCGCAGTCTTCACTTCCACGGGCTCCTCCGGGTGGGCACATGGCCCCAAACAGGGAGGGTGGAGGAGGAGGCCCGGGACGGTGGCCTTGGGCCCAGGACCCCCACCGCCCAGCTGCCAGCAGAGAGGTGGCTTCAGGCCCGACACCCCCACTGGGCGCTGCACCGGCCGTGTGCCCAGGTTCCCTCCTGGCAGGCCCCATCCGCCACCTGGCTTCTCCACCCAGGAAGCGCCTCCTCCGAGGCCCCGGCCCTGCCAAAGCCTCAGGTGCGGATCACGTGGCGGAGAGCAGAGCCGGGCGTGGGCCTGCCTCCTGGCGGCTGGCGGCGCTAGAGCTGGTCTGTGTGCCTGCCCGGAGGGGACCCGGGGTCCTGGACTGAGCTCCGCGCCGCGCCGCACCGCCTCGCCCGGTCTCCGGTTCCGTGTGGCCTCCCCCAGCACCCTGTTTCACAAAGGGCTGGGGTGCCTGCTCTGGTCTCAGCCCGCCCGCAGGAGCCTCAGTGACCCCTTGTTGGCACGAGAGCAGCTGGTCTGGGGCTGCTGCCCAACCACCCCCGGCGGAGAAATAAACGCTGTTGCCCCCACACAATGACTGGTCCCCTGGTGCCTCGAGCCTGGTCCTCCGCTCCCTGCAGCACCACCCAGCTGGACCTCACCACATGGCCACCCGGCCCCTGCTTCTTCCTCTCCCAGGGCCACTGCCACGGGGCTGTGGACTCCAGGACAATGGCCTGGGACATGGTGGACAAAGGGGCCAGTGTGAAGCCACCCCCACCCGGCTGCAGAGAGGGCTGCTTGTTCCTGGAGTGGGGGTGGGAGAGGGGAGAGAGCTCCAGCTGTGTGTGTGTGTGTGTGTGTGTGTGTATTTCCGTCCATGTCTGGCTTGCGGGGGTGTGTGCATCCGTCCATGCATGTCCGGCTGGGCCCGACCTTCCAGGCCTGCTGTTCTGGCCCCAGCCCACCTCCCAGGTTTTGGGGGTCCTTGGGGTTGTGCCAAATGAGGTGAACCTCCAAGAGGACCAGTCTCCTGTTTCATCACAGGGCAGGGTGGCGGGGGGTGGACACCCTGTCTCCTAGGAAGACCTGTGTCCCCTGTGAGACCCTAGGGTCCCCTGAACGCCTTGCTCTGCTCCAGGGGTCATGTCTGCCTTCAAGGACCTGTGCTGACCTCTGACGACAAGTCTAATGTGGGGACAGGAAGGGCCTGGGCTCTCCTTGGCCTTTGGGAAAGGCCCATGTGGTGTATGTGTCGGGGGCAGGCCCTGTGCTGCCTCGGGGGAGGTTCTGGGGCCTGCGCCAGGGTCCCCATGAGCCGGAAGGGAGGCCAGCCCAGGACGGATGACGGGCGTAGGGCCACCAGGTTCGGGGTCAGGATTCCTGGCCTCCTGTCCGCGTATGTGGTTATACTTGGCACAGAGCTGCTCTTTTACAGATGGATGGTCCTCCAGCCCCTCGACTGGGCCCACACACGAGCCCCCAGAGCTCCACCAGACCTCGATCCCATCCCAGGGGCTTTAGCCTGGAGCCCCACTTGGCCCTGAGCCAGCAGTGAGCTCCCGCGCACCCTTCAAAGCCCCTCAAGCGTCCTGGTGCCTCTCACCCCTGCCCCCAGGTAGTCTCCCACTCAACGCTTCGCTGCGCCCCAGCACCCCAGCTAGCGATCCCCTGCAGACAGATGGCCAGAAGCCAGGCGGTTCCCTTAAATCCTTCAAATGGGGAGTGTGCCACCCAAGGCCCCTGGTGAGCTAGTGACCGATGAGCAGGTCACTTGGTCACCCCCTCGAGGCAGCAGCCTGGGGCTGGTCACAGGACAAGGATTCACCGGGAAAGTCCCGTCCAGCCCCAGACACGCACCCCTGGCCTTCAGTTTTTCCTCGGGAAGTCCTGCACCCACGTGGCCCCGGCCCGAAGGGTGTGACGCATCCCCCCGCTCCTGGGCCCAAGCCCCCGAGACAGCTGGCCTGGCTGTGAGACTCACCTGCCCGAGGGCCCCAGGTTGGGATCAGAGCCCACTTCTGTGGGGGCTGCCTCCAGCCAGCTCCCCTGGAAGACCCCAGGCCCTGCCCCTCAGCCCCAGGGTGAGCTGCCCCGGTCCCCCGAGCCCCCCTCACTCCATCACCTATCAGAGGGGCTCATGCTCTATGCCCAACCTGGGGCGGTGCGGGTAGGGACCCTGGAGGCAGTACTGGCCTCATAGGGTGTGGTCAGGGTGGGGGTGGGCTTCCCATCCCTGCCCCGCTCCCCATCCCCTTCTCTCTGCCTCCGTGGCCTCTGTTCTCCCAGGAATGTATGGCTTTCGGGCGTCTAGCCTGTGTGGGAGACAGGTGGGCTGTTTGGGATCCTGGCCCGGGATTGGAGCTGGGGATGGTGCGGCTCCTACCCCATCCCAGCCCAATGCGTGGGGGGAGAAACAGGCCTGTGTTGCAGAGGTGAGACTGAGATCCGGCCCATCCCGTCCACCCGGGACCTCCCACATCTGACGCACTGCCCCCCTATGTGGTTGTTGGGTGTGACCACAGAAGCCAAAGAAGAGAGATGGCTGTTGTAATCCTAGAAGGCTCCTTGGAAGAGGTGACAGTCCTGCATGTGGAAGAGCAGACGGGACTTAGAGGCAGGTGAACAGGTGGCCTCCCCAGGCAGGACATCTTCCCATGACCCGGGAGAGTGAGTGGAAAGCGCCAGGAACAGCTGCTTTGGAGCAAAGTTGGATCAGAAGGCAGCCTCTGGCTGCAAACTGCCAGCCACGTTTGCAAGGCTTCTGAGCCCACGCAGATTGCAGGACCAGTGCTCTGCTCTGCCCAGGGGCTGCCGGGCTCCCGTGCCAGCCAGGGTGGTGGTGGTGGGGGTGCCCCTTCCTTCCAGTGGTGCCTCAGGTGAGAGGGTCTCGGGTCGGGGGGTTGGCCCTGCCAGAGGTCTTGGCTCCCAGTGCCCCCAAGAGGGAGCAAGCAAGACCAGTCCTCACGGCAACTTTCATCAGCCTCGGACGCCCTCACCCAGCAAACAGGCTGAGCACCCTGGGGCGCTGAGCACCCGGGCCTCCAGGGCAGCCTGTCCTGTCCTCAAGGGCTCAGGGGAACCAGGCACAGACAGTGCAGGCGAGAAGTGCCTGCTCTCAGCAAAGCAAGCAGTGGGGGCAGGGAGGAACAAGAAGGCCTTGCCAGGATGTGGCCTCCGCAGTCACAGGGGAACAAGGACTTTGGATGGGGCCCTGCAGGCCTCCTGTCCCCAGCAGGGATGGCCAGACCCCACGCTGCCCTCCCGAGGATGCGCTTAAGGGCTCAGGCTTCCAGAATCACATCCCCCCTCCCTCCTGCCTGCCTAGGGGGTGCAGGGGAGGGATGGCTGCCAGGAGATGAAGCATCACATGGATGTGTGGACAGTCTGTGTCCAGTGTCTCGCTGATGGTCAGCACCCGTGGGAGCCACCACTGCCTCCAGGAAGACCTGTGATCTTGCTTTTGCCAAGGCCAGAATCTGAGGACGGCTTCTGAATCCGTCTGGGACGTGGCCTCCGCACTTCGTAGCATCGAATAGCTTTTTGCACCTTCAGGGACACTTGCATGTTTATCAGAAGACTTGACACTGAGACTCCTCTGGAAAATCCGGGTCATCCAGTCCCTGTGCCTATAGCTAGTCGTGTAACTAAACCAGAAACAGGCTGTTGGACCACGCACGGGCAGGCAGCACAGCTGACCTGCGCCCCCCCAGGTTCAGAAGTAGGTGTATTAGTTAGCTGTCCCCACAAACATGCTGCATAACAAATAATCACCCCCCCCCACCCCACCCCCGCTCCCAAAAAAGCATTCGGGCTTAAAGCCGCAGCCAGCTGCTCTGGGCCTGTGGCTTGGCGGCACTCGGCCGACCAGACCCGGCTCTTCCCCGTGTGGGGCCCGAGCTTATGTAAACTGCCCCTCCCCTTCCTCCTGGGGCCGGCTCCTCGCGGCCAGCGGCCCAGGCGCGGTAGGGGCGAGCCCGGTCATGCAGGCGCTTTTCAAGCCTTTGGTCACATGGTCTAACCTCGGGTCCCAGTGGAAGGAGACCCTGTGATTTTAGGGGAGGAGCTGCAGGGCCGGGGCCGGGGGGCACGCGGGGCCTCGCCCTCCCCCCGTGTGTGCGCACGTGTGCGTGTGTGTGCCTCCGGCCGGCCTCGGGACGAGGGCATTTCAAAGTCAGGCTGCCTGGGAAGCGGCAGCGCCGGTGGGAGGGAAGCAGTCGCTCCCACCAGGCTGAGAATAGCGCGGAATTGGGTCACGCTCCCGGGAGCTCGGCACAGCCTCCAGCCCCGGACGATAATCAGCTTTCTACCCGACAGCTGTCCCTTCAAAGAGCAGGGCAGGCCGGCTGCTGGCATGTGTTTAGAAGCCGAGGGGGTCGAGACAGACGGAGTGGGGAGCGTCCGCTGACCTGCCCCTGCTTCCTTTGCCGTCCCGCCTGGCTGGCTGCCTCCCTCCTTCCTGCTCGCCCCGCTGCTCCCCGACTCCTCAGGGCTCGGGCACTCCAGGGGCATGCCACGCCCCAGAGGGTGCCCCCCACAGCCTCCCGCCCGGACTCCTTGCAGGATGAAGGTGTCGGTGGGCAGCGGGAGGCCCCACCCCTCCGAGAACGCAGGAGGCTCAGGTCTCTCCAGGCCCTGAGGCCTGGACGTGGCCCCGGGGCACCCACAGTCCCACCAAGCCGCGTGTGCCCACCCCTCACCTGGCACCGGCAGGCCTCAGGCCCCGCCCTCCGCTCCCTCCCTGGGCGGAGCCCCTCCCTCCCGCACAGCCAGGTGTGGGCGCGTCTCTCTGTGTCTGCACACAGCGTGCCTCTCGGGGGAGGCGACAGGCTCGCGTGGCCTCGCCTTTGGCCGGATCCAAAGCTCCGCCCGCCCTCCACGTCCTGTCTTGGTCGGTCCTCCCCAGGACGAATCCTGCCCCACTGCCCTCCCTACCCCTGGGAGGCAGAAGTGTCCTCCCATCGCCTGGCCTTTGGTTCTATCTCTGCTGGCCACCAGCCCTGCCGACTGCTGAAGCGTCCAGACGTGACCCTGCTGGAGAGGCGGAGGTTGTGGGGCTGCTGCTGGGTGGGGGGCAGCCTCAGACCGCCCTCGCCTGCTGCCCTGCACAGGGCTGAGTCCTGCTCCCCCCACACTCTTCCCCCCAGGGACACTGAGTTGTCCCCGGGATGCAGTCTGTGGGCAGCTGCCCCTGCGTGTCTAGTGGGGTGGGCACAGGACTCGATAAGAATCTCAAGCTTGGCCTCAATCCCAAGCCTTGATAAGAATCTCAAGGTGTGTTCTGAACAGATGCCCCAGGTGGTTCCTTGAGAAACACTAGTCTAGCAAATCTTGTTCCCTCTGCTTCAGCCACTAGGAAGCTCAGGGCCGAGTCTGCGGTCCATCTGGCAGATGTGGAGAGAACTTCACCTCTTTCATCTTATTTCCCACCCAGCTTTTCCTGATGTCCCCCTCTCTTCCTCCCACAGTAGCCTTGACAGGACTGAGGAGGATGATGACGCAGGTTCTCCGAGCCCATGTTCCCTTTGGCTCCTGGGTGCCCTGCCACCAAGTGGCACATTAAAATGCCAAACCCCTCCTTGTAGCCATTCGGTAAGTCCCTCTGGCCCGCACGCAGTTACTTCAGTCGTGTCTGACTCTTTGTGACCCCATGGACTGTAGCCACAGGCTCTTCTATCTGTGGGATTTCCCAGGCCAGAATCCTGGAGTGGGTTGCCATTTCCTCCTCCAGGCGATCTTCCCAACCCAGGGATCAAGCCTGTGTCTCCTGCATCTCCTGCATTGCAGGCAGATTCTTTTACCACTGAGCCATTGGGGAAGCCCCAGGTACCCCTGACCGAGATAGATATAGATATGATCCCCTGGAGAAGGACACGGCAACCCACTCCAGTATTCTTGCCTAGCAAATCCCAGGGACGGAGGAGCCTGGCCGTCCATCGGGTCACAGAGAGACGTGACTGGGCGGCTAACACTCCAACTATACATGTATCGTATCTTTCTGCTGTGGACGTTTTCGCCACTGTTCTTGGTTCTTTAATCGTTACAAAGGCACCAGGCAGTCATCACGTTTCAGGTGACAGATCCTGAATGTTGGCTGCGGGTGTGTTCAGGAAATGTTGGAGCTGCTACGGAGCGGGGTGGGGCCTGGATCAGCTGCCTCTGCGTCACCTGGGAACTCGGGGAAGTGCAGATTCCCAGGCCCACACCTGACCACCTGCACCTGGAGCTGGGGGCGGGGGGGGCGGAGGGCCCAGTGACCCCCAGCAGAGGAACTGGGACCTCTCACACTGCTCTTTTCTTTCTTAAACAAAACCTTGACGTTCATCAAACTTGGACGTGGTCACAACTCGGGGAGCTTCCAGGGCCATCCACCTGGCTCTTTCCAAGGCCGTGCTGCTGTCAGCGAGAGGTTAATTTTGTCTCCTTTGGTTGGAATGTTTGTACACAGGCCCCAGGCCCCTCTGGGATCATCGTGTCTCCCAGCGGCTTCATCACACTAGGCCCCTGAGATCCCGGAGTGAGAGCAGCAGGGACCTCTTTTGGTTCTGATTTGAACAAACCAAATGTTTTATTTTACAAAATAAGACAGCTGGAACATTGGAAACCCGAGTGGATGTCTCGAGGGTTTGGGAACGACTTTTAGGCGTGCTACTGATACTGTGAAATGACAGGGTGGCTGCAGTCTGCCTCAAAATAACCTAGGTGGGGGAGGGGGGAGCTGAAATCCAGGTCCCCCGAGACCTGGCAGCCTCTGGGATTCTCTCTGCTTCTGCATTTCTTTTATATTTTCCATAGTAAAACGTTTGTTTTTGGCTTTTTTTTTTTTTAAGAAGCAGTGCTCCAGGCAACCATTAAGAGGCCAGCAAGGTCAATGCCCAGGGTCACCAGACTCCTCCTAAGTCAAAGGTAGTGGCATGTCCCGGGCGTCGCCAGCGCTGGGGCAGGGAGCCATGGGTCACGCACTGTTTGCCACGAGAGACACACGGGCTGGTGCCGGCCGGGCACACGGTGAGCCACGCACTCTGCTCCTCCCAGCGCGGGTCCAGTGGCCGCTGACCCGGGAGCCCACTTGCAGATGGGGAGGGTGGACCTCAGGAGCCAGCCCCCTGCCTCGGAGGGCAGGACGGGCAGGGCTGCAGGGACCCCTCACTGCCCCCTCCGAGCTCCGAGGCGGCCCCTGTCCTGGCCCGTCTGACTCCAGACACCCGCCCTGTTCCTCCTGCCAGACCTTCCCGCCGCCCTGGCCCCCTGGTCCCCTGCTGCCACCAAGGCCTGACCTCATCCCTGGCCCCCAGAAAGTAGCTGAGGCCTGCACCCTCTTGCAGTGAGATCTGCATGCAAGGACAGCCCAGCTGGGGGAGTCCTGGGCCCACACACACACCCCCGGGCCCCCGCCCCTCCCTGGTCTGTCTCCTCCACGCCTGCCCCCGATGCCACTTGTCTGTCCTGTTCCTGTCACTGCATTTGCTGAGAAGGTGAATCTGGGGGGTGAGGGGGGCGGGGGGAGGGCATGAACCAGGGGATGAGGCATCACGGGCACCCACAGGGCCAGCAGCGGGCCAATGGCTGCCCAGGACCCAGGATACGCCGATGGGAAGGCTCAGGGCCACTGGACACGCTTGGTGAGCACGGCCTGGGCCCGCGGGGGCGAGTGCCTGGCTGAGGAATGCGGGTGGCTGGCCCTGGGGTGGAGGCGCAGGGCCCTCCGAGGCCTGTTGCTAAGCTACAGGCACAATGAACATTCCGGGCCCAGGGTGACAGACGGGCCGGAGACCTTCCTGGGCGAGAGGAGAGGGGACCCAGGCTGTCCCACCCCCGCTCCCCTGGCCCCCAGGACACCTGAGACAGCCAGGGCTGAGCTGGGCACCCAGTGGGAGGCTGGTGGGCCCGGGCTCCCGCGGCTCAGGCTGCCCCAGCCTCCTGGCCGGCCGCCCCCGCTGGGCCTCGGCCTCGCAGACCAGGCTTCCTTGATGGTCCTTCCAGGTCCAAGCACAGGGCTCTCACCGGGTTACGAGCAGGGCTTAGAGGCCTCAGTAGGACCCTATCCTCTGCCCCAACCCGTCCCCAGCCTGGAGGCTTGGCACCCCACCTGGCCACGGCTGGCTCTGCCAACGGCCACGCCTGGCAGGGCCCCAGACCCCCAGTGGCTGGCCCCGGCATCCAGCGCGCAGCTTTTGTCTGGGACAAGACAAGGGGCCATGTTGGCTCCCTTCCGGCTCTGCTTCCTCCCTCCGTGGAGAGACTGCTAAGGAGCTCTGGGCCGGCCGCCACCAGCTGGCGCCTGGGGCAGGGGCTGGCAGCCCCCGCCCCGCCGACGGTCCCTGAGCTCCTGGTCCAGCCCAGCCCTCACCCTCACAGCTCTGCCTCCACCTGGGCAGCCGCGACCCCCGTGTCCCCCCGCGGCCCCCAGAGATGGGTGTCCAGGACCCCGCCTAGCCTGCCTTCTCCCTCTCGGTGGTGCCCGGGCTCTGCTTGAACTGGGCGGTCCTCGTGGGCCCGGAGGCAGCAGCTCCAAGTCCACAGGACCGGCGCTGGCCCTGCCCTTTCTCAGCTTTTGTCCCTCTTCTCTGCTGAGCCCCCCAGCCCCCCCGCCAGGTCTCTGCCTGAGGAGGTGCCCAGTGCTGTCTGGAGGGGGGCCCTCACTGTGGACGGTTGGCAGGAGCGTGGGGGTTTCTCTAGTCCCACCGCCCCTGGCGGCTGGGCAGTTTTGGACAAAGGCCTGCAAGCCCCTCACCCCAGCTCACATATGTACACACACATGCACACACGCACACACACGCAGAGATGAGTGCACAGGTGCACATGCCAGGAGTCATGGGATCCGGGGAGGTAACGGATTCAGAGCCCCCCCCGCCGACGCCTGCCAGTCCTGGGGACCCAGACAGACAGCTGGACCCCCACCCCACCGGGCCGAGACCCGCCCCCCCGGCTGCTGCCCAGCAAAGTATCCGCATGTGTCTGCACCTCAGCAGGTGCTGTCCCTGATCAGGAGCAAGGCGGTGGGGGCGCGGGGGGAGGGAGAGGCTGCTCCTGTCCCCTCCCCGCCCACCCCACCCCACACTTCCCAGAGACCAGCCTGGGGCCTCCAAGGCCGAGCAGGGGCCCCTCGGGGTCTCTTCTCGGCTGAGAGTTGAACACAAAGAGGCAGCTGCCAGAGGGGCGGGTTGGGGGGCAGTGGCCTTTGTGAGCACAGCCCCTCCTGGTGACCTCACCGCCGGCCAGAGAAGGGCCCTTTCTTCCCAAAGGCAGTCGGCCGTTGGGAATCTGCCTGGGGACAAAGCTGCTGCCCTGCGGGGGGCCAGCGAGTAGGGGAGCACGGGGGCCTCGTGGAATAAATTAGGGGGGGCAGGGGTGGGGAGGGGAGGGCAGCTGTAGCTGGCGCCTGGACTAGGACACGCACGCCCTCGTGTGCAGACAAACCCCCCCACACACACACGGGAGGGCGACCTGCCCCTTCAGGGCCTCACTCATTCATTCCCCTCTGCACCTTCATTCATTCCCAGCTGGGCACTGGCCCTGGGACGCAGGAGGGCATCTGGTGGATGAAGGAGTGAGTGGACAGGTGGGGTGGGGCTCCCAGTCTGCAGGGGGAATTGGGACAGCGGGTCACAGTGCCCCTGGGCTCTGGAGCTGGGCAGGGATCTGCTGCCCTGAAGTGGGCGCCTGTGCCTGTGGGGAAGCTGAGGCCTGCCCGGAGAGGGCCCAGGCCTGAGGCCACGGAGCAGGCGCCCGCAGGCTCCGCACGCAGGGGAGGGCCGGAGAGCACCTGGTTTTCAATGCGAAGACACACCTGGTGGGTGTCAGGTGACAGCCACCTTCTGTGGGGCCAAGGGCTTCCTGTCCCCAGGGCCCCCCACTCCAGAACCCCCTCCCTCTTCAGGGCACCTCCTGTGCCCCAGAGATGATGCCTACATGAGGCCCTGCTGGGTGGGTTAGCCCGAGAAGGCCAGTGGTGTGGGCCACACGGACGTCACAGGCATGCCCCATGGACGCCCCAGATCTCCTCTGCGGCTTGCTGAGTCTCCCTGAGCACTGGAGACACTTGTCTGCAGCCCCGAGGCTCTGAGTGCACCAGGCGGAGGCAACCAGGGGGATGGCCCTGAATGTCAGGCTGGTCCAGGAGGCAGGCCCAGGAGGCCTGGTACTGTCAGCAGGGCTGATGTCCAGCCCTAGGGCTCTCCTTCAAAGAGTGACAGCCCTTCACACATCCCACCTGCTGTGCGCAGAATCTGGCCCCTGCGTCCTGTCCGCACCGAGGCCAGAGGCCACAAGGGGGTCTGAGCAGGCAGAGGCACAAGCTCAGGACTCCATCCCCAGGGCTCCTGGCTGCCCCTCCCATCCAGACCCTGTCCTGACTTGGGGGCCTTGGCCCCAGTTGTTTGGTTGGGGTCAGAGAACTTCAGGGCTTGCGGTCACTCCAGCAGCACAGAGAGCTCAGAAATTTCTGGGCTGGAAACTTCCAAAGCCCTTTTGCAACCACTGGGGCCCAGCCCCAGGAGATGGGAGGAGCCTTAGGGGGCTGAGCATCATCGGGTGCAGGACAGTTCTGTCCTATCACCCTGCCTGTGGATGAGCAGGCATGGGACTTCCAGGGCACTGAGCCCCCAAAGGCCGGGGCGCATCCTGGGAGCCGTGCACCCCTCCCTGGGGCGGGCGCTAGCGGGCGGGGGCGGGGTGTAAGTAGGCCAGCGCTCCCTGCCGCGTTGCTATGGCGCCGCCATTGCTGCTGTGCAGGCTTCCTCCCGGGCCCTGTTCCCAGGACACCTCGAGCTGGCTGCCAGGCGTCTCTCCCCGGCCCGGCCCGGCCCCACTCAGGGGCGGTTCCCAGTCTCGGAGCCCTCCTCTACCCCAGGCCCCTCGAACACTCGCAGGCTTCTGGGGGTTCTGTGGTGGACTGTTTCACACACAGCACTCATGTTCACACACACACATGCACGCACAGCACACACGAATACGCAAGTCACATGTATGCACACACATAGCACTCACATGCACACGCAGAGCACACACATGCATGTGCACACAGCACTCACGTGAATGCACACAGTGCACACACGGTACACACATGTACACACATGCACACGCAGCACACACGCGTGCACACCACACAAGCACACAGCACACAGAGCACACACATGCACACACAGCACACATACAGCACACACGCATGAACACACAGCACCACACACCTGTTCATACGCTCACAGCACACACATGCGGGCACACGAGGCGCTCTGCCTGACCCCAGCAGGAGTGAGGGGAGGCAGGCTGCAGTGCAGAGCTTCGGCTCCGAGATGCCCCGGGACCCTGAGGGGCTCCAATGCCCAGGGCTGGACCCCAGGGGCCTTGGCAAGGGGCTGCCTCACAGCCTCAAGGCCGGAGGCCCTGCTGAAGGCGGGAGGGGAGGAGCTCTTCGGGCCTGAAGGGCAGACTGAGCGGGACCACAGCGGTTCACTTGGGGCTGCCCCGGGTCCCTGGGGGCTCCAACACCGTGGGCTTCTGCCACGCCCGCCCTGGCCTCAACCCCAAGGTGAAGTGGCACTCAGTACCCGCTTCACAGACAGAGGCCCGTGGAGGCCTGTGGGCAGCTGCCTCGGCGGGGCCTCTGGCGGTGTCCGGGGCCTCAGGGAGCTCACCGAGGCCCTGCATCCCTGGGCGGCCCAGCCTGACATCAGCTGACGTCAAAGCCTCAGTGAGGGAGCTGACCCCGGGGCCCCTAAGGCCTGCCGGCCAGGACCCCGGCAAGGGGAGGCGGGAGGGCGGGTCCCCTGGGGCAGTGCCGGGCAGGAGGGGCTGCCAGACTCCCAGGCCCCCTTTCAGGGTCACAGCCGGGCTCACAGAGCCCCCGCCCATGTCCGACAGCAGGCCTGGCCCGGGGTCCCCGCTTCCCCCGTCTGTGGGTGTGCTGGCTCCTCCCCCATGGGGGGCTGCATCCTTCCGAGGTACCTCCTGCGGTGCTCCCCTCCCCCGGGAGCACCTCCATCCTGGGGGTGAGCTCTGCGCCCGTTAGAATCCCGAGGGCCAGGGAAAGGCCTGGGCTCTTGGCAGTGGCAGGCTTCCGTGTAAAGGCCTGAGGGCCCAGGAGGCTGAGGCTTGTTCGTGGGGGTCTTACCTCTGAGCCCTCGTGGCCTCCCCAGTCCACGAAGCCTCTTTGGGTCACTCAAGACCCCCTCTCCCCGCACGGTTCACTTGGGGCCACCCTGGGCCCCACGGGGCTCCAGCAGTGCGGCTTCTGTGGAGGGGCGGCAAGAGGGGCCCGGGACGGGGCGCTGGAAGGGCAGGTGGGCCTGGGGCAGGCTGAGCGGGTCTTAGGGCCCCCACCCCATGCTTCCTTGGGCAGGAGCCTGCTGGAGCGGTGGCAGAGGGAGGGGGTTTCATGGAGGGGGGGGTGGTGAGCTCGAGGTGGGATCGAGTGTCCCAGGTCCTCAGGGGGTAGGGCAAGGCGGGAGCTGCCCGTCAGCACAGGGGCAGTGGAGAGGGCTTTGCTCCTGGTGCTGAGGTGGCAATGTCACCAAGACCTGCCCTGGGCACAGGTCAGTGCCACCCTGAGGCCAGGCTGGGGGCCAGGAGTTAAGGAACCCCTGTGCCCTGGGCCACCACCAGAGCCCGGGGCAGGGTGGGCGAGGCGGCTGGAGCAGGGGCCTCTGCCCCCACACCCGCAGCAGCACGGGGCGAGAGGCCTGCCTCCCAGGGTGCAGGACCTTGGCCTGGCGCACTGTCGCCCGAGCTGCTATGGTTGCTGTGGACACAGCCCGGGGAGGCCTGCAGCGGGGAGTGGGGCCCGTAGCAGAACAGGCCTCCTTGGGCGCCAGGAACACGGGGGGACACCCGGGCATGGTGAGGACCAGCCTCCCCTCCCCAGTGCCCAGAGCAGCCTCTCCAGACCCCAAGGGCCCAGGCCCCCAGCCTGCGCTCGCCCACCTGCTGCTGGTCTTCCAGCTCCTGGGCCCTCCTGCCCTAGACCTCAAAATACAAGAGCCCCAGTGGGGACCAGAGAACAGACGGGGATCACCCGGCTTGGGGTGGGGGTGGCTGTCTGTCCGTGGCCAGAGCATCTGGGAGCCCTGAGGGCCAGCACACCAGGCAGGGGTGGTACTTGCCGGAAGTGGTGTTTGGCTTGGGCTTGAAGGTTGTTCTCAACTGCCCAGGAGGGAGGACCAGCTTGCATGGAGATAGATGCAGGCAGAGGGCGAGGCTGCCCTGCCTGCCAGGCCTCCCGGCTCCACCTGACGGCATGGTGCCACGTAAGCCGTGGGTCGGGGACTGACCCCGGCTGGGGATGGTCCCGCTGAGTACTCAGCTCTGAGGGGCAGGTCAGAGGAACGTGCGAGAGGCCCCGGCCTCCGCAAGGATTCGGCAGAGCGCAAGGTCGCAGTGAGACAGGTCATGGAACCCGCAGGAGCAGCACGGGCAGCTTGCGGGCAGAAGCCGCAGCCACGCGGCGCCGCGGCCATCTGTCCAGCGTCCCGAGGGCAGGTGGGCCGGCGGGCCCCGGCCCGACAGCTGCGCGGCCGGCTACTCCCCTGACCCAGCCCGAGCGGGTCCAGGGCTTCTCGATCCCGGGCCGCGGGCGCCGCGTGGCGGCCGCACAGAGAACAACAAGCGGACGCGGCGCGGAGCTGGGGCGCGCCAGGCTCGGGAGGCCGCGCTCCAAGGGCCGGCCGCGCGGCAGCAGGTGCCCCGAGGTGCGGGCCCGGCTCTGTGGGGACCCCGGCCGTGGGGCGGGTCGTTCTAGGTCATCCCTTTCCCCCTGCCCCGGAAGGCGTCCCGCAGTGGGGCTCACACAGGCGTCCAGGGGTTCATCTGGGGGGACCCCCAGCCCCAACACCCAGGGGCAGACAGCTGGCCCACACTGGCCCGAGCACACTCTGGCCCCTAAACAGCCGTCCAGGGCAAAAGTCCCCGGGCTGCGGGCTGGGCCTGGCGGGTCTCCCACTCCAGAGGCACCGGGTCCCAGTGGCGCCTGAAGGTGGCTCTCTGTTGTGGGGTGGGGGGGGAACTCTGGTCTAGGATGGAGTTGGGCCCCTCCAGGTGCCCTTAGCTCCCTAAGCCAGCGAGGCCCCGAGGGTCCAGTCTGTGGCCTCCCCCGCTGCGCCTCTGGGCCCGGGCACTAGCTGTCGGTTGGCCGGCAGCCTCTTCCCCAGACCCACCGCGCTGGCCCGCTTCCAGGACCACCCCTAGCACACCTGAGGTCGGGGGTGAGGGCTAGATGCCTTTTTCTGGAAAGATGTAACCCGGGCCTCGCAGAGAAGACAAGGCCCCTGAGCACGGCCTGCGCATGAGGAGGCTGCAGACAGCGCCGACAAGACCTCAGGCCCAGGAGCCAGAAACCGGGTCTTCGCTACCCTAGGACAGGGCTGGCTTCTGGGCCTGTTAGATTCTTTTTTTTTTTGGCCACACTGTGCACCTTGGGGGATCTTAGTTCCCGGACGAGGGACCCAGTGCAGGCTCTCAGCCCTGACTGCACGGAGTTCGAACCACAGGACCACCAGGCAATTCCCTCTTTGCACCTTTAATACCAGCCCACTTGGTTACTCAGCTTGACCCAGGGGTCCCTGCACTGCTTATGTGATGCTGTCCCCTTGAGGAGACCCTCCTGCTGTTAGGCCAGGACCCTGGGAGCCCCAGCCCCTGGCGCCACCTTCACCACCCCTGTGAACCCTCCCCTGGCTCCCTCACTCTGCCTGCTTCTCTAGCTGCCCCTTCCTGCGGCCCCTGCCCTGGCTCACTGCTCCCAGTATCCTCCCCCGGCTCCCTCACTCTGCCTGCTTCTCTAGCTGCCCCTTCCTGCGGGCCCCTGCCCTGGCTCACTGCTCCCAGTTCACCCCTTCTTTGCCACTGGGGCGAGCATTCAACAAAGCTCCTAGTCTTCAGAGACTCGAATCCTCCCGTGGCTCACCAGCCCCACCCCCGCCCAGCCCCCTGCTCCCAGCTGAGGTTTTCCCAGGCCTCCCGTTATGCCCGGCTCCAGACTTGGGGCCCCTGCACCGATGCTGCCTCGAGGTCCCCCACTCTGGGAGTCTCAGTGTGAAGGGTGGACCCCCAGCGCAGGGGCCCAGGGCATAAGCACACCCTCCCTACCGGGGCCCCTCACATGGGGGCTGCCGTGTGCCTTTGGCGTCTCACCCAGCTGGGCGGGTGCTCAGAGGCAAGACTGTTACATGCCAACCTGGCCGGCCTTCCTGCCATGCCAGTGTTGGTGGCAAGGTGGGCATGAGGCAATTTCCTGCCAGTGATACCAGGGTTTCAGCTGCAGGCGCAGGAGACCAAGGGTTTTGGAATCCTGATGAGCAAAAAAGGGTCGTTGATTTGATTTGGTTTGTGGCCACACCATGCAGCTTGCAGGATCTTAGTTCCCTGACCAGGGGTTGAACCGGGCCCTTGATAGTGAAAGTGCCAGATCCTAACGACTGGACCGCCAGGGAATTCCCGATTTTAAACAGTTCATGAAGCAATGTAAAGATCTGAGACTTTCCATTTTCTTTATCAGCAAGTGTTTTGGGGGACGTGTATATGTGCCAGGAGCCAAGGACACTTTCTAAAGAGGAGTGCATCCAAAGGAGACCGGAGCGCCTCCCCCTGCCAGGGCCCGAGGCAGCAAGAAGGACGGAGAGACGGCTCTGCTGGGGAGGGCGCCGCCTGGCCGGGGACTGACTGGCAGTGGGCCCTGGTGGGGGGCAGGTACCTGGCCATGCCCACTGGATGGGCAGGAGGCCGCAGAACCCACAGATGGCCCGCCCTGGCACCCTTCCCTCCGTGTCCTGAGTCCCCTGGAGGACGAGGTGGCACGCTCACATGGGCGTGAGGACCAGTAAGCTGGAGGCTACGGGGAAAAGGCACAGGAGTTTGAAGGATTATTATACAGAAGCAGCCTTCTGCTGTGACCCAGGAGTGAAGACAGGGTGTGGCGTTGTTTCTCAAACAGGGAGTTGTGGGACCCGAGGTCTCAGAAGGTCTGTGACTCCCCGGGGGGATGTGCACAAGTTGCTGGGTCCTGACCCTCAGTGCCCCCGGCCCCTTGCTGTCCAGCTGGCCCTTGTGGATGACATCAGAGCCTGGGGTGCGCCCCTCCGGCTGGGCCCTGTGCTTGCATGGGCTGCGGGCTGCCCTCCCGGTTCACCGTGAGGCCTTGGGCAAGTGAAATACATTTAGTACCAAAACTCGCCTCAAGGGTTCCCAGAGTTTAACACGCATGTCAGCTCTTTCTCACAGGGCCCGGCAGATGGAAAGGTTCATTCAGTGATGGCTTGAAGGATGCAATGATAGCAGAGGCCCCGGCAGACACACTGACAGCCGGGTCTCCCCCCACACCTGCACCTGCTCCCCACGGGCCCACAGCTGGTGCTTCTGCACCCAGAAGCCAGAGCCCGGCTCGGCTGTGCTGAGTCCCTCGGCCCCTGTGCAACACCGCCGCCCAGCCTGCTCTGGGGTCTCCGCTGTCTCGCTCCTGACCAGCCTCGGGGGTCCCTGAGCCCTGAACCTCAGCCTCCCTGGCCTCTGGCGCCCACGTTCTCTCTCAATGCACCTGCCCAGTTCCGACATCCAGGTGTTTCTGCCTGAGACAGAGGCGGGACGGCTGTCACCGAGTTCCCCACCACCTCCGCATCTGGTTGAGACAGCGTGCTCAGTCGCTCTCTTGTGTCTGGCCCTTTGCCCTTTGCCACCCCATGGACTGTAGCCCAGAGGCTCCTCTGTCCACGGGATTTTTCAGAAAGGCATAGTGGAGTGGGTTGCCATTTCCTCCTTCAGGGGATCTTCCTGACCCAGGGATTGAACCCATCTCCCATGTCTCTGGCACTGCAGGCGGAGTCTTTACCCGCTGAGCCAACAGGAAGCCCACAGGGCCGAGTGCATGTTTCTCACATGTTGGTAACCCATGCCTGATGGGAAGAGCACAGCTTGGTGGGTGGCAGGGGACTGAAGATGTCAAATCTCCCCCAAGTGTCTCTTCTGAACCTCTATGACTCGTTTGTCCTGGCCCTGGCCTTGCACAGGTCACACGTCCGTGGGGCAGGACTGGACGCACGGCTTCTCCGCTTGAATCACTGGAAGGAACATGAAGACAGAGGAGGGCTTGCAGGGAGAGGCCAAACCAGCTGCTGCCCCCGTGTAATGAGCAAGGGCGACAGGTTCTCGGGGAGGCAAAGCTGGGAGGTGGACGAGGGGGCAACCACCTGAGCGTTTTGGAAACGCTGGAAGGACTCCCTGGTCAAAAGTGCCGCTGCCCAGCTGGCTGGGCTGGTGGAGCAGGAGACACTTACATGGTCAAAAGTAGGTCTCCATTAATGAGTTTCCACAGCACACTAACTCAAACCTTTTCTCCGGGGAGCCATTCTTTCCAGAATGCTCCCAGAGCTTTCCCTCTTACATGTTGGGGCAGCTGCCGTGCGCAGCGGCCAGAGGGCACCCTCCCCAGGAAAGCAGGGCTGAGGCCACGGCTGCTCCGGTTCTCTGGCCCTCACACCTCCTGGGTTGTTTGAACGGGAACGGTTACCCTTTACCCACCCCCTCAACCCTGGTCTGGGCTCAGGGCAGCTGCCTCCGTGTGTCACTGCCCCCAGCTCGAGTGAAGGCGCCGCCGACCCCTGCCCGGCCCAGGACACACCCAAGTCAGACAGGACCCGAAGGTGAGAGCATGGGAACAGAACTCACACCTCAGACTCAGCCTTTCTCCACTGCAAAGGTAAGCTAAGAGATTGTTTGTTTATTTCATCAATAATTAAGGGTATACTAGTATGTATATCTCAAAATAATACTTAGTTATTTCAGACATGGTATTACAATGGTCACACGGTTGATGGAGGGGGATGGGAACCACACACTGGAATGACACCTGTATTACACATTGACCTCAATGGCAAATATTTCTCCAATGATTCTCAAGAAAAATACTATGAGTTAAAAGCTTAAGAGCTTTGTTTAGAAAAACCTGTATGTACAGGATAAACTTAAGAGCCTCAAAAAAACATTAAAAACTGGCCAAGTAAAATAAATGACAAAAATACTGGTTAAACCTTTCAAATATACTAAATCACGTCAAATATCAATATATTATACCAAGGCAATTCAGCAAAATAGAGCACTAAATTGTATTTAGTAGACACATTGGTTACATTTATCCTCGTGACTACTTCATCACAGGCTGATCAGTCCACCTGGAGGAAGAATGACCTGAAAGCCATGCTGAGGGGAAGGTAAAGAAAGCAAACATTGCCAGCCGTTTTTTTTGCATGAACACGTATGATACAGTTTAATGCAGACCCAAGGCCAAACACTTTGAGGGGGCAGGTAGTAGGTTTTACTTCTAGTACAGATTCTCTTCACATAAGATCATAAGATACAATGCGGTGAGCCCAACTTAAATTACATGCAGCAGCCCGTGGTCACACGACACCTCCCAACAAGGGACAAGGAAAGCTAAACCCAGGGGTGCGAGGGCTCATTGAGGGAAGAGGGCCATCAGGTACGAGGAGCTAGAGCAGACTTAAGTCAGGAAACGTCACTCCTCAGCAGTCACTCAAGGCTGATCTGATTATCTCAGGGACCAAAATAATCCACGTGAGAAATCCGAGATGACTGGACGGCTCAGTATCCTGTACTCACCCCGACGCTCAGAGCTGAGCCATCCGACCCGTCTCTGCGAGCCACGGGAAACTGCTGGAGATGAACGCGAGGGGAAGATGGACTTCCAGATAATGGTGGGCACTCAAAGCAAGTGCTGACAGTGAACTTTCAAATCTGAAGTTAACGTGGGCAGGAGGCCTGGTGCAGGATGTGGGTACGTCTGAAGTGAGGTTACTGCTTGATCACCCACTGATATAGCTCAAACCGTGCTTGAATTTAACAACTCTTCAAGATTTCATTTGGTTGGAATGAGCTACCAATACGGGGCACCGAGAGCCCACTGGATGTGCAGACGGGAGGTTCATCACCCAAAGACCTCCAACCGCCCTTTGACCCCACTATCCTATGAATCTAGGATATTTCTAGCAGGAAGGACACATCAAGGCTTTTCATTATTGGGCAGTACTGAGGCAAAGTGAAAATTCCTTAGGGCTACACATTTAATCTTTTAGGTATTTAGGGCTATTCCTTTATGCACCTTATTTTTTAGCTGTTTACAAACAAATTAATATCTGAAAGAAAACAATGAGTTACTTCAGAATTCAAAAGATGTACTCTGATAGGACTGTTTCGTGAGGGTGACTACGAGCAGTTTGTTGTTATGATGCTGGGGCAGCAGGTTAGCAAGGCACTTCAGAACTTTGGGAAATTCTTTTGTTCACATCAATAGGCAACTGTAAAACTGGTTCCTCAAAATATACAGAAATATGTATACCCTTTAGTGGAAGAAGAAAAATTTCACACAGTGATAGACCTTATTGGCCCTTTCAGGCACTAGAGAAACATCCATGTGCCAGGAACATGAGCTAAGGAGCACAGCAGGGGCCAGGAGCTTAACAGGCTGGGAGACCTGGCCCCGAGCAGCTACTGACGGCCTCTGCTCTCACACGCATCAGGAACGTGGAGCAAGGTGGTCCGTTTCGAGGAAGCCCATCATGCTACATGCAGACTTTTTTGCTTATTTTAGCATAACCTGATAATTGCTAACTGATTTCCATTTTTCACTATCTTACTATGGGTGTGGGTGTTTTATCTTTTTTTTAAAAAAGTTCATTAGCTTCATTTAAATGTTATCCTTACTGATTTCTAAGGGAAATTTTAAGTTTAGAGCTTATAAACAAAAACAACTTGAAGGTATCAGCTTGTGCTTCATCCCTTCTTTGCTGCAGTCTCAAAGGTGTTTTTGCTACTAATTTTCATAATTTTCTTATATTGCTCACAAAAATATGACTCCCCCCCAAAGGCAGGGTACAGGGGAACATACAGACACTGTATTTCAAACAAAAGCATGTTTATCAAAGAACCAACCATCTAGAAAAAAAAACTCCCACCCTATTAAATTGGGTGGGACCACTGGGTTTTATGAGTGAAAAAAAATCCTGCTTTATTTAGCATAATAACAAAACATACCATTGTGCTGTGTTTGTGCTTGGACCTTACTTCTATTCATCCAAAAATTTCCCCCTTCTTCATAATTGTCTTAGTATTTATCACATATTTCTAGATTCTGAAATAGCTGTATTTTAATGCTTGAACAACCATTAAAAATGTTTTAAAAGCTAAAAAAAAAAAAAAAAGGTTTAAAACCTGCCCCATTTCATTTTCTGATTTTTTAAAAAACCCAAAAAATCACACCACAACATAAGGATAGCGATCCAAATGCAAAAGTTAATACGCTATAATATTTGTTTTGCAACATCAAAAGCAGCAGATACTGAATATAATTTGCTTAAATCATTAAATACTGAGATTGATATATGCATGTATAAATCACATTTAGGCTCAATGAACTGAAAGCTCTCTATAGATACAAAGATGTGTGCATAAAGTGCAAAACCAGAATCAGGAGCCGCAGGCTCTCTGGCTGTTCAGTACTCCCACTCGTCCGACTTCAGGTCCAGATAGCTGAGGATGTTCTGCGCCAGCTTCACGGCCTGTTTCCGGGCGGCCTTACACTTCTCCTCGCCCTGTGGGTCCACCGCGTCCAGGGCGAGTAGCTGCTTGGTGAGCAGCTCTTCCAGGCGGATGTAGTTCTTGTCGGTTCGATTGCCGTCGAAGGAGAGCACTTCGCCCTGGATCTCCGACAGGTTTTCTAGCACGTCCCAGACCGCCTTGTGTGAGGGGTGCTCCTCACAAGCCAACAGCTTTCTTTTCTCCAGGGCTTCCTTCAAGTCAATGTAGGTGATGAGGGTCTGCACTTCAATCACCGCTCTTCTCCGGGCTTCCCGGATGCAGGGGTTTTTTTCAAGACTCACCTCGTCCAACTGTCCGATCAAACCCTGTAGTTCTGTTTTGGCACTCAGGTACAGTTCAGGAGGATTCTGTGCTTGGAGAAGTTCAGTTTTGATTTCTCTCATTCTCTTGAGGACCTTTTCTATTTTCAGAATGGAATGGTTCTGTCCTAGGTCAAATGCATGCGTGGTGTCTGCTTCCTCTTCTAAGTCCAAGTATCTCAGTAACTGGTTGATATCTTCCACGACCTCCTTCCGATAGTTTCTGATTTCTGTGTGGCCGCACACATCAAGAGCATCCAGGTCAGCCATCAGCCCCGAGAGCACACAAGACAAGTGCCTGCACGTCTCCTTGTTGTTCACTCCCATCAGAAGGGCAATCAGTGTGCCTCTGGTCTTGTTCACTTCACACATCACAGAGTTGATCTTGGCAACAGAGGGGTGTGCGTCCTCAGAGAGCGGCAGGGAAGGCTGCTTCTTCATGCAGTTCTCAATAATCTCCTGCACGGCACAGATTTTGGTTAAGGTGTGATACCGTGCTTTTCGCAGGGAGACCTTGCCTCCGGTCTTGACATGTGTCAGCCTCAAAATGACATCCTGGATGCCCTCCTCAAACTCATCAGTTACACAGTTGCCTCCATTATAAAACGGCACGACCTTCTCTTTCACCAGGGCCTGCGCTTCTTGAAAAATGTTCTGTATTTCGAGCCGGTGTGGGTGGTTCGCATTCTGCTCCAACTCTTTGAGAAGACGCTCTGTCTCTTGTGCCGCCCTCTTCCTGGCTTGCTGAATATCTCCTTTTCCTTCAGTATCTACAGAGTCTATTTCGAAAAGCTGTTTTGTGAGAATCCTCTCCAGTTTCTTGTAATTCTTGTCATCTGACAGACCACTGAAACCAAGTACTTGCTGTTCTATGCTTTTCACCTCCTTTTGAATTTCCTGCAGCCTACTAATAGAAGGGTGTTGGTTTCCCATCTCCATACTTTTGTTGTGTTCAGTTTCACAAGCACTAAAAGATGACAAAAATAACTTGTTACACCACAAAGCCTGAAGAATGGTACTTGTGTATTATCTCATTCTAAAAAGATATGCTTACGAAAGGGCCTGTTGTCACTGCAATCCAAAGACCACACTTCAGCACAGAAATCAGTCTATCAACCCCTCTCCTGCAAGCAACCTCCACATGGCAGTGATTGAGACTGGGTTATTGCAGTGTGGAAGATAAGCTGGAGCGCTGGGCCCGGGAACCTCAATTTTCCTCAGTTGTAAAAGAGAACAGCGATGCCTACATAAGTATGGCATGAGGTTGAGCTGTCAGCTTGGAAAAAGCACAAGCACCTCAGGTCGTCACAGTGGAAGCTGCTTCCTGGCAAGAGCAGGGCACCTTTGTGGAAAGTAAACCAGTAGCTCTTCTAACCTTCCGGGCCTTTTGGGGGCATCTAAGCACTCCCACCCGGCCTGCTGCTGCTAAGTCGCTTCAGTCCTGTCCGACTCTGTGCGACCCCAAAGACGACAGCCCACCAGACTCCCACGTCCCTGGGGTTCTCCAGGCAAGAACACTAGAGTGGGTTGCCATTTCCTTCTCCACCCACCCGGCCTAGCTTCCTGTAAAAGGAACTGAGCCGCTGAAACAAACAATGGGCTTCGCAGGCCCTCGCGGAAGTCCCCGTTTCTACATGCCTCTCCACCCGTTAAACACTTCCAGAAAGACGCCCTGTTTCTCGCCCCACCCTTTTTGTACCTCATAAACCTTTCCTGCAGAGGCTTGAAATTCCACAGGGAAGGCGCCTGGCATTATGATAAAGGCACCAGCTTGGGCTTTGGAGGCCTGGTACCCTCTAGGCCCTGTTTATGCTCCCCCCGTCCAAAACACACACCAAGACAATGAGACAACGATGACTAACTCATTCATCAGCCTCCCATTAAGGCTCCAGAGTGGCTTAACGCATTTTTTCCCCCCACGTTCTTGGGTTTCTATCAAACGCTCACGGGCTGGGGATGGATGCTCAATCGAAACTAATCCCCTGCGGGTGTCCCAGCCAAGAACGCGCCTCCGGAGAGGCCCCGGAGCGGCGGGCTGCCTCGGTTCTTTCCTCCCCTCTCGCCCTGTCCTCCCGGCACTTTACCCAGACGCGGTCTAAGCGGGCTTGGTCTTGGCGTCCCGCGGGTGAAGTGGCCAGGTGGTAGGTCAGCCCTTTACGGGGTGCGGCACCGGAGCCGGGCCCCAAGCTGCATCCCTCTCAGCCCTCCCGGCTAGGTCTGGACGGGGCAGCCGGTGAAGGGGCCGGCGGTGGCGGCGGCAGCTACTGGCCGCGGCGGCCGCTCCGGGCGTCTCGCCCGGACCCCACGACGCGCCCGGCAGCCTGACCTCACAATGGCCCGCGCGGGAGGGGGCGGGCGCGCTCGGCCGGGCCGGGCCGGGCGAGCCGACGGGGAGGGAGGGCACTCGGGCCCGGCCGGCTCCGGGACCAGGCCCGGCCGCGTCGGACCCGGGGCGGGGACGGCGTCGACTCCGGCAGGGCCGGACCCGGGAGACGGGGATCGTCCGGGGACCGCCCGCGCCGAGGGAGAGCGGCCGCCCTCGCTCACCTGTGCCGCCCGCGCCATGGCGCGCCTCATCGCCGACGCCCCGCGACTCCGCAGCTCCCGCCGTCGCCCCGGGCCCGGCCGAACACCCGCCCCCCCCGCCTTGGGAAAAACGTCCTTCGGCGTCCGCGCCGCACCCCTCCCGTGGCCGAGCCTGCCGCTGGCCGCCCAGCGCAGAAGCCGCCAAGAATGGCAGCTCCCGAGGAGCTGACGCGCCGTCAGTCCAATCCCTCAGCCTGTCAGACGCCGGGCGAGCGCACGGTCGCCCGCGCCGAGCCCTCCCGCGGACTTTGCGACGGTGCCGTAAGGTAGCGACGTCGCGACTCTGCCGTGCGACGCGAGAGTCGGCGGAGGCCGGCTATGGCGCCCCGGCGGCCCGCGAAGAGGCTCGTCACCGCTCTCTGCCGCGCCTTCTCGGGCCGTGGCTGTCAGCTCGCCCCCAAGCGCGGCGCCGAACGCAGGGATGCGGCGCCGAGCCGGGTGAGTGAGGTTCCTGGAGAGGCCGGGCCGCGCCCCCCAGGGACGCCTGTCGTAGCGTCCCCCGCGTCGGCGGAGCTCCCCAGGAGCGGGGTCGCTGAGCCGTCGCGAGCCGGGCGCCCGGCGGTCCGCCGCGCGGACACAGGCGGCGGGAGAGTGGGGCAGTCCCGAGCCTCCGAGGCTCCTGCGTCGCCGCCACCCTGGGGCTCTTGACAGAACTTCCGTCAAGTCGGGGCCGAGTCCGCTAGCAAGTTGATTTGTACCGTATTTCTTGTCGAGGATAACTAGTCTCTATGGTTAAAGAGCTCTTGATATGCATAGTGTGTGTGCGCGCCAGCGCGTTTGACTTCGTTTAGATTATTAGTGCTTTTCTTCAAGTGGTGGCAAACTTTACTATCGTATTTCGTAGGACCATTCAACACGTTGAACGGTTCTAGTTTGGAAACGGTGTGTGCGTATATGCCTGTTCCTGACCAAAGGTCCCCAAAGATGAATATCTGCAGCGGCAAGGACTGGCAAGCAGTTTTTAGAAGTTGCCCGGCTCTGGGGAAGAATGTTTTTGTTTGAGGGAACCCTAGACCTTCATTCCAGCTGTCATATGAAAATATGGACTAACGGCGTGGAATTGGCTGCAGATAGAAAGTTTAAACCAAGTTAAATCCAAATACTAACAGTTCATTTGCCAACAGGCTAAGGAGGGAGGCTGGAAAGCATCCTTTAAATCATCCTTGCTGCTGCTGCTGCTGCTGCTAAGTCGTTTCAGTCGTGTCCGACTCTGTGCGACCCCATAGACGGCAGCCCACAAGGCTCGCCGGTCCTTGGGATTCTCCAGGCAAGAACACTGGAGTGGTTTGCCATTTCCTTCTCCAGTTCATGAAAGTGAAAAGTGAAAGTGAAGTCACTCAGTCGTGTCTGACTCCTAGCAACCCCATGGCCTGAGGTCCACCAGGTTCCATGGGATTTTCCAGGCAAGAGTGCCGGAGTGGGGTGCCATTGGATTAAAAAGAGCCTGTTAATTCCAAAGCGTGCCTGCCTGTTAGCAGGGCAGCTGGTCACTGGGACCCCAGGCCTCTGGCTCAGTTCCCTGATTCAGTAGCCACAACCCCTCACTTCTATTCCTAGAACATAAAATGCACCCAGCATCCCACTCTTTGGACAGAGAGATACTCAACAGGTATCTGAAAATGCTCTGGGAGGGCAGACAGCTGCCCGCAGGGCGAGGACTTAGCCCAGCTTATTTTGTGAACAAGTGCTGGAAAAAAGAAGAGCGCCCAAACGGGTTTCTCCACTGGCTCCCAACCTTTTGTTAAAGTAGTCTTCCCGTGGGTCTGCTCCTAGAGACGCACTCTGCCTTGCATCCGGGTGGCAGCCGGTGCACACCTGTCAGACTGCTGCACCTGTGAAGGCGATGGTGCTGAAAGGGGAGCAGCTGACCCATGAGTCACACCTTCCCAGTTCTAGCCTTCTGACTTGTGTTTTTCTTGGGATGTGTTCCCCATTATGCGAGGTATTGGCTGGGACATTAAAGAACAGTTCCTTCCTCAGGGAAATGTGTAATTCCTGTGTGTTTGGCCTCATCTTTCTATGCTTCCTGAGCACACGGCCAGTTCTCTGGGTAATTCAGTTCCTGCAGCCCAGAGAGATTGTTGATTTTAAATATGAGGTCTTCTTAGAAGTCACACGCTGTAAATCTTTTTTTTTTTTTTTAATCTAAAGAGATATATTTTAATCCTGTATTTCTACTTCATTCTATGTATTTTTTTTATTCTTTGTTCTTCACTTGAGTTAAGGAGGTCTGCTTTTAGAACCTACACGATTTATTTACCTCTCTAATCTCTAGCTACCAGTTTGTTTGTTTGTTAATTAATTGACTAATGTGTTTGACTGCATCAGGTCCTAGCGGCTTAGTTGCTCCCTGGCCTGTGGGGTTTTAGTTCCCTGACTGGGGATTGAACCTGTGTTCCCTGCATTGTAAGGTGGATTCTTAGTCCCTGGACCACCAGGGAAGTCCCTGGACTTTTTGTTTTGTTTTTAAATTGCATTTCCTTATTGGCTGTGCCGCGTCTTGTTGCAGTGCGGGCTTTGCTGTAGTTGCAGCAAGCGGAGGATACTCTCTAGGTGGCAGGGCTGCTCATTGCCGAGGCTTCTCTTGATGCGGAGCGTGGCCTCCAGAGCACGGGCTCAATGGTTGTGGCCCACGGGTGTGGTTCCACGGCACGTGGGATCTTCCCAGATCAGGGATGGAACCCATCTCGCCTGCGTTGGCAGGAGGATTCTTGAGCACTGAGCCACCAGGAAAGCCCCAGACTACCAGCTTTTTAAAAATTATCATTATTATTATTTTTTGGCTGCACAGCACATCTTGTGAGATATCCGTTACCTGGACAGGGATTAAACCTGGGGCCTCAGTAGTGAAAACGTAGAGTCCTAACCATTGGACTGCCAGGGAATTCTCTGACTACCAGATTTTCGTAGAAAAACATTATAGAACTTAGTGTTAAGCACCACTTGTCCTTCCAAATCCAACTTAAACTCAGTTGTCAGGTCACATGTTCTCTAGCTGTGTCACACTTGCTTATTCTTTATCTTTGTTGTTTATATCATTGTTTTACACCTTTGCCTGCATGTTTGGAATCATCTGGAAGACTAAAAAGTACTGGGACCCTTCCCCGGAGAGTCTCATGTGGTTGGTCTGGGATGCAGCCTGGGCATCAGGATATTTACTTATTTTCCCCATTTCTCTAGTTGTTTCCCCCCCAGTTTTGTTAAGATAGAGCATCAGGATTCTTTTTTAAATTTTAATTTGTTTTTTAATTGGAGGAGAATTGCTTTACAACGTTGTGTTGCTTTCTGCCAAACGACGTGAACCAGCCATAAGTATTCATACACTCCCTCCCTCCCGAGCCTCCCTCCCCTCTCCGTTTCCCACCCCTCTAGATTATCATGGAGCGCCAGGCTGGGCTCCCTTAAAACATCAGGATTCTTGGGTTCAAATCTAATAAGTTCACAAGTTAGAGAACCACGGCTACATGTTATATGCAGTAGTATTTGCTTATAGTCTGAATTTCATTGACATTTATACTTACAGTTAACATTTCTCAAGGATTTGCATGCACTGTTCTGAAAGCTTTGCATATTTTAATTAAACCTCACAATTCTGTTCAGTAGGTTCTTTGATCATCCCTATTTACAGATGAGATTGAATAATTCAGGTCAGTTTAGTTGTTCAGTCGTGTCTGACTCTTTGCAACCCCATGGACTGCAGTGTTGCAGGTCTCCCTGTCCATCACCAACTCCCGGAGTTTACTCAAACTCATGTCCATCAAGTTGGTGATGCCATCCAACCATCTCATCCTCTGTCGTCCCCTTCTCCTGCCTTCAATCTTTGCCAGCATCAGGGTCTTTTCAGATGAGTCAGTTCTTCACATCAGGTGGCCAAAGTATTGGAGTTTCAGCTTCAGCATGAAATTCATGTTCCAATGAATATTCAGGACTGATTTCTTTTAGGATGGACTGGTAGGATCTCCTTGCAATCCAAGAGACTCTTAAGAGTCTTCTCCAACACCAAAGTTCAAAAGCATCAATTCTTCGGCGCTCAGCTTTCTTTACAGTCCAACTCTCACCTTCATAGATGACTACTGGAAAAACCATAGCTTTGACTAGATGGACCTTTGTTGGCAAAGTAATGTCTCTGCTTTTTAATATGCTGTCTAGGTTGGTCACAGCTTTTCTTCCAAGGAGCAAGCATCTTTTAATTTCATGGGTGCAGTCACTATCTACAGTGATTTTGGAGCCCAAAAATAAAGTCTGTCACTGTTTCCACTGTTTCCCCATCTAATTTGCCATGAAGTGATGGGACCAGATTCCATGATCTTAGTTTTCTGAATGTTGAGTTTTAAGCCGGATTTTTCACTCTCCTCTTTCACTTTCATCAAGAGGCTCTTTAGTTCTTCTTCGCTTTCTGCCATAAGTTTGGTGTCATCTGCATATCTGAGGTTATTGATATTTCTCCCGGCAGTTTTTATTCCAGCTTGTGCTTCATCCAGCCCAGCGTTTCTCATGATGTACTCTGCATATAAGTTAAATATTGAGTAATTACTTTTCAGTAATTACTTACTTTTACAGTAAGATTGAATAATTTTTTCAAGATCATAATGCTTGCACATAGGAATATGTATGTTTTAGTTCCTTTATTTAAAGGAAGATGAATTAAAATATTTCTTGTAGTAGTTTTTAGATGAACAAGAGCAAAGAAGCAGGCCCCCAGCAGAGAGAGGTGTGCTTACCAATGACAGGGAGTGGGAACTGCCGACGTCACACTTTGTGATACATTTTCATCAAGGAGACTGGTCTCCAGGACTTCCCTGGTGGTTAAGAATCTGCCTGCCAGTTCAGAGGATGTGGGTTCCATCCCTGGTTCAGGAGGACCCCAGATGCCGAGCCCGTGCCCAGAGCCCGTGCCCCGAAACTAGAGAGTGGCCTCCTCTTGCTGCAGCTGGAGAAAGCCCAGGTGTGGCAGCGAAGACCCAGTGCAGCCAAAAACAAAGCAGACGGAGCTCCAAACTTCCCAAGGTTAGATTTGGAGTAAACTTCATGGGAAGAAGGTGAAACTTGGGATACATGGGGAACTGGTGAGAAAGCAAGTCATTGACTATTAAGGTTAACGTGGATATTTCTAGTATTTAAAAGACTTTCAATAAATAGTTGGAAAACAAAGCTGAGGTGGGAGGACTTTCAAAACCACATAGTTTAACTCTCTTACCATGAAGGTGAGAAGATTGGGATCTGGAGAGGTAAAGTGACTTGCCTGGTATCACAGAGTCAGGACTGAAGCCAAGGCTGGCCCACTCTTACTCCAGGGTTCTAATGTTTCCAAATGCTTTTTCCTCACCTGTTGATATGATCATATGAGTTCCCCTTGTTCTGTTAATGCAGAAAATTATGTTGATTTGTTGGGTTTCTCTTTTTTTTGTTACTAATGGGAAATTTTAAATGTGCAAAGATAGAAGAATATGCATCTTCTCTGGTGGCTCAGTGGTAAAGAATCTGCCTGCAGTGCAGGAGACCTGGTTTTGATCCCTGGTGAGAAGGGATCAGAGATCAGGGATCCCTTGAGAAGATCCCCTGGTGGAGGGCAACCCACTCTAGTATTCTGGCCTGGAGAATCCCATGGACGGAGGAGCCTGGCAGATGGCAGTCCATAGGGTTGCACAGAGTCGGACATGACTGAAGTGATTAAGCAGCAGCAGCAGCAGAATATGAAGAATTGCTCTGTATCCAGTACCTTGCTTCTGCAGTTATCCAGTCATGGCTGTTTATTTCATCCTTACCCCCATCCAGTCCCCACTTCCAGATAATTTTATGGCAAATAGCAGACATCATATTTCATTTGTAAGTACTTCAGTATATATCATTAAAAGATATGAATATATATAAAGCTTAATACCATTGTCACACCTAAAACATTACAATAATTCCTAATCCCAGCAAATTTTGAATGTTCAAGTTTGTCTTAGAAATATCAGAAATGTTTCCTTTTACAGTTTGCTTGTGTCAGGATCCAAATTAGGTCTACACACTATGATTGGTTAATATCCTTTTAGCTGTCTTTTAATCTGTAGGGTTTGCCTCTATGCCCTTCCATTAACGGTTTTTTTTTTAATTATTTATTTGGCTGCTCCAGGTCTTAGTTGCTGCATGTGAACTCCTAGTTGAGGCATGTGGGATGTAGTTCCCTGACCAGGGATTGAACCCGAGTCCCCTGCATTGGGAGCTCGGAGTCTCAGCCACTGGACCACCAGAGAGGTCCTCCCTTTCCTTTTTCCAAGCAGTTTATCTGAGGGGCTCAGGGGAGTGTGTCCTTTGGATTTTGCCGACTGCCTTCCCACGGTGTAATAAACTGTGTGTCTCTTTTAAAGAGACGTCTGTTCCAGAGCCCTGACTTCGTGCAGGTTTGACCTCTTTATTTTCAGAAGGCTACTTCATCGGTGACTGATTTTCTGATATTAGACCCACCTTGCGCCCCCAGCGTAAACCCAGCTTGGTTGCTATGCGCTGGCCTTTCTGTGTACTGCTGAATTTGGAGTGCTGATTCGTCTAGCTTCCATCTGCAGTGGAAGGCTCCAACCCTCTAAAAGGTTTTCAGTTCCCACCCAGAGGAGTGAGGACTCCAGGCCAGGAAACACAGGAAGGCACACTGAATCTCGCCAGTGGGTGTTCCTTTCAGTATTGCCCGTTGATGTCCCCAGTGGCTGGCTGTGAAATACTAACTCCGAGAAGCTTTGTGTTGTGTGCAGGCACTTCTGGGAAGGAGGGCGCCCTGCTCCAAGTCCCGGCTTCTAGAAGGCGAGGTCCGGGGTAGGAGTGTGCTGGCCAAGCTCAGGAGCCTGCTGTGATGCAGAGGGGTGGAGAGCCAGGCTGCGCCCCCAGAGCTGGACAAGACGACGCCGGCGTGGGGCTGCCGGGCTTGGCAGTTTACGACTAGAGAAAAAGCTGGAAGGTTCACCTCCACCCCACCCCCCAGTCATGAGAGCGCAGTGTGACCAGTCAGAACAGGTGGGTCTGGCGGTTCTCGCACGCCTTCCCACGCACACCCCTGCCACCCCGAGCCTCAGGAAGCTGGGCATTGTGTGCTTTTGCTGTGAGAACCGTAAATTACGGTAATTATTCAAACCTCAAAGGGATTCTTTGTTTTTCTCCCCGAAGCTGCTCTGTCTCCTCCCTTTTAAGTAGCAGTTCTTGGGGAACAAAGACAGAACGGATGTTTATAGGGGAGAGCAGAGGAACTACTTCCACCATAATTGAAGATACGATCTCTCAAATTATAATGGAAAACTGAGAATGCTTGAAGGAGTCGGTTCACAGAGTTCACATATAAACTGTAAAGCAGTTTATCAGCAATAACTCAGAGATGCCTAGGGACGGTCACCGACACGCCCGCACCTCTGTGACCTGCTTCATCACGTGTGGGCAGCTTGGGCTGGCTTCTTGAACATTTCTTCATAGGGAACCTGTCGGGACAGGTGGGGTACGGTTCTGCAAGGTAACTGTGAACCGTTAGGGTGGAACCTGCGCCCTGCCCGCCCCGCCACCCCCTGCGCCCCCGCCCCCGTCTGCCTGCCGCTGGCAGGGCTGGCTCCTCCCAGGGCTGCTCTGCAGCCTCCCCAGGCTGCTTGAGGGGGAAGGGAGCCCCCAGCCTGCGGGGGTAGTTCACAGCGCGGGGCCCAGGTCTGGCTCTGCCTCCGCTCACTGGGCCCCTTTGTGGGAATTGCCCTCAGTTTCTGAGAACACCTGAGTATCACAGATGCAAAAGCTGTGTGGGAAAAGTCCAGAAATACTTGCATAAAAATAGTTTTGCTTTTTTTTTTTTTAAAGGGCTTTTTTAAAAGGAAAGGAAAATGTAACCATATATTGTTCTTAGAATAACGAATAAACCATTAAAGATCTGCATTGCAGTCCCGCCTGTGCTAAAAAGGATTCTTAAGACAGTCTCGTATCAAGTGGGTGTATTTCGCCCCTGCTGGTGGGGCACATAGTCTCCGTCTGAGGGGCAGATGCGGATGCCTTTCTGCCTGTCGGGGGCCCTGTTCCTTCCACACACGAAGAACGAGTTCAGTGCCTTCATGGGGACTGGCTGGGCCTTCATGTGAAACTCTCCACTCTGGCTGTGCCTCTTTATGGCTCAGCTTTGCTTCCCAGTGACACCAAGAGAAGAACCAAATGAAAGAAAGAATGGTCACAGGTAAAGACGTCTTGAGTCTGCAAGAACAGATGAACGCAGAGTGAAACAGCCTTGCCGAGCTAGTCTGGTGTGGCGTGCGCACTGGCCGCGCGGAGGTGACGGCTTGTGCCTAGACGTGCCCCATCTCCCTCTGCCCCTCGCCAGCAGTGGTCAGCCTGGCTTTCCCCTCCCCGCAGCTCTGACCTGCCCACCAGCGCCTGGGCCGCCCCAGACCTCCACCTTGCCTAAGCTGTCCTCCAGAGCACACAGCCGGTCCACGCTTCTGCGTTTGCGCTGTGCAGCCTGGGGAGTGCCCCGGAGAACCCGCAGTTGTGTAAGGAGCAGCCTGGTGGCGGCGGCTTCTGGCTGGCTCAGCTGCTCAGCGCCTGGGGCTCCTCACCGGGGACCGCCGGGCCTAGTTACATTGGTTGGATGTCTCTCCACCGGGCCTTTATACAAATCAGGCTTTTTGAAGATGAAAGGGTTTCTCTGCGTTAAGCGTAGAGCAAAGGAACAGAAAAGATTTTTAGCAGCTGGGAAGAGCATCCCTCCACACGCACCTGTGCCTCCAGAGGATGCAGTTCCTGCCTCCGTGGGCTTGCTGTCCAGTGGGAGAGGGCTGTTTCCTCACCTCCCGGGGCCTCAGGACACACTAGGGATGCACCCCAGAACGGACCCTGAGGCCTGTGGAGGGCGGAGGTCCGAAGTCGGCCTTGTGATCATGAAAGGAAGTTCCGTTCGGAGCGGAGGAAGGATAGGTGGGCAGGCCTGGCTGCTAGACCCGGCTGAGGATTTTAGACTTCGTCCTGACGGGGGTGAGGGGGTCACTGAAGGATTTGAAAGGAAGGGCTGGCTCAGGTAGGGTGGGTGCTGCGGAGAGGTTGCTCTGGCTGCAGTCTGGAGAGTTGGTGGCTGTGGGGACCTGCAGCCTGGAGGTAGTTGGTGCTGCTCACGCTGCTGGCTGAGCTCGGAGCTGGAGCTGTCTGCCTGTGCCCTGGGCCTGGAGCCGCCGCTGCGGGAGGAAGTTGGTGCAGCTGCAACTGTTTCAGTCCCCACCGGGCCTGGTGTGAGGATGCCAGAGTTAAGTGTTGCTTGAGCCTGGAGTTTCATAAGCTTATTCCCTGAGCCACAAAGAAGGAGGCTTCTCCAAAGATAGCGTTTGACTCCCTTTAACTTTCATCCACTTCAGGCTCTTACTGCTTCTGCAGCTGTGAGAAAAACTCATCTTAATAAAAATGTTTGCATCAATCATGAAATCAGCATGAAATGGGTAGAAGGTTTTAGTTCTAGCAGTTTCATTCTCCAAAAATCTGATGATTAAAAAAAAAAAAAAGTATCGGAGGTGTTAGAACCTGCTAAGATTTAATATTCATTGCTCAGAAATGAGGCTAATGGGACAGAATTATTCATTGTATTTTTGTTTATTTATTTGGCCATGCCATGGGGCATGTGGGATCCTAGTTCCCCATCAGTGATTGAACCCGGGCCCCCTGCACTGGCAGCGTGGCGTCTTAGCCACTGAACCGCCAGGAACGTCTTAAGCTCCATTACTTCTGGGTCAATTTTGGTGAATTTTAGGCAGTATTCCACTTGTCATCAAATCTTTAATTTGTTACTCAATAATATCTTCTTTTCAGTGATTGAACATTTTCTGTCAATCTTTTTTACCCATTCAAAAGCTATTTTTTTTAACCTAAAATGGCTGTCTGGGGAGGCCTTACAAATAGCTGTGAAAAGAAGAGAAGCGAAAAGCAAAGGAGAAAAGGAAAGATATAAACATCTGAATGCAGAATTCCAAAGAATAACAAGAAGAGATAAGAAAGCCTTCTTCAGCGATCAATGCAAAGAAATAGAGGAAAACAACAGAATGGGAAAGACTAGGGATATCTTCAAGAAAATCAGAGATACCAAAGGAACATTTCATGCAAAGATGAGCTCTATAAAGGACAGAAATGGTATGGACCTAACAGAAGCAGAAGATATTAAGAAGAGATGGCAAGAATACACAGAAGAACTGTACAAAAAAAGATCTTCACGACCCAGATAATCATGATGGTGTGATCACTGACCAAGAGCCAGACATCCTGGAATGTGAAGTCAAGTGGGCCTTAGAAAGCATCACTATGAACAAAGCTAGTGGAGGTGATGGAATTCCAGTTGAGCTATTCCAAATCCTGAAAGATGATGCTGTGAAAGTGCTGCACTCAATATGCCAGCAAATGTGGAAAACTCAGCAGTGGCCACAGGACTGAAAAAAGTCAGTTTTCACTCCAGTCCCAAAGAAAGGCAATGCTAAAGAATGCTCAAACTACCGCACAATTGCACTCATCTCACACGCTAGTAAAGTAATGCTCAAAATTCTCCAAGCCAGGCTTCAGCAGTATGTGAACCGTGAACTTCCTGATGTTCAAGCTGGTTTTAGAAAAGGCAGAGGAACCAGAGATCAAATTGCCAACATCTGCTGGATCATGGAAAAAGCAAGAGAGTTCCAGAAAAACATCTATTTCTGCTTTATTGACTATGCCAAAGCCTTTGACTGTGTGGATCACAATAAACTGGTAAATTCTGAAAGAGATGGGAATACCAGACCACCTGATCTACCTCTTGAGAAATTTGTATGCAGGTCAGGAAGCAACAGTTAGAACTGGACATGGAACAACAGACTGGTTCCAATTAGGAAAAGGAGTTCGTCAAGGCTGTATATTGTCACCCTGTTTATTTAACTTATATGCAGAGTACATCATGAGAAACGCTGGACTGGAAGAAACACAAACTGGAATCAAGATTGCCGGGAGAAATATCAATAACCTCAGATATGCAGATGACACCACCCTTATGGCAGAAAGTGAAGAGGAACTAAAAAGCCTTTTGATGAAAGTGAAGGTGGAGAGTGAAAAAGTTGGCTTAAAGCTCAACATTCAGAAAACGAAGATCATGGCATCTGATCCCACCACTTCATGGGAAATAGATGGGGAAACATTGGAAACATTGTCAGACTTTATTTTTCTGGGCTCCGAAATCACTGCAGATGGTGACTGCAGCCATGAAATTAAAAGACGCTTACTCCTTGGAAGAAAAGTTATGACCAACCTAGATAGCATGTTCAAAAGCAGAGACATTACTTTGCCAACAAAGGTCCGTCTAGTCAAGGCTATGGTTTTTCCTGTGGTCATGTATGGATGTGAGAGTTGGACTGTGAAGAAGGCTGAGTGCTGAAGAATTGATGGTTTTGAACTGTGGTGTTGGAGAAGACTCTTGAGAGTCCCTTGGACTGCAAGGAGATCCAACCAGTCCATTCTGAAGGAGATCAGCCCTGGGATTTCTTTGGAAGGAATGATGTTGAAGCTGAAACTCCCATACTTTGGTTATCTCATGCGAAGAGTTGACTCATTGGAAAAGCCTCTAATGCTGGGAGGGATTGGGGGCAGGAGGAGAAGGGGACGACAGAGGATGAGATGGCTGGATGGCATCACTGACTCGATGGACGTGAGTCTCAGTGAACTCCGGGAGTTGGTGATGGACACGGAGGCCTGGCGTGCTGCGATTCATGGGGTCGCAAAGAGTCGGACACGACTGAGCGACTGATCTGATCTGAATCTGTCAAGGGTCCTTAAAATTTTGAAAGTTTTTTAAAAAGATACTTTTCTAGAAAACTTTGAAGGTCTGAGGGAACCCTATATGCTTTTCGAGATTTCCTGTGCATTCACTTACTTTAGACTCAAAATAATCTTCTGAATAGTAAGCATTCAGATGCTGACCTGAACCTACCACAGGTTCTAATGAAACATTATGAACGCCAGCGTCATCCTAATGCTGTGTTCGCAGATGTGAGGAAGAGCTTTTCGCATGAGCAGGTGACCCTGGGTATTTCATAACTGGACCTGCTGAACCCTGGGGAGTGATGGCGGAGCAGATGTAACCTCCTGCAGCGTTGTCTGTGGTCTGAAGTGTTCGTGCTGAGTGACTGCACCAAGCCTTGTAACCCACTTCCGACCAAACCTGATGCTATCCTGGTCGTGTTTTAGCTCTTCCTGTTTTTGGGCTGCTTGGGAATTTAGACGATTTAGGAAGGTCATAGCTTCCGAGGCGAGTAGGATGCCGGCTGGTGGTGCTGTGTTTAGCTGTCTGCTTCAGTCAGTGCCAGGTTCTCAGGATGCTTGGTGTGGGTTGGTGGCGAATAGTGGAGGCCATGCAAGCGAAAACTGCCAGTGTTTCCTAAACAGTGACTTGGTTTCCTTTCTCAGTCTCCGCTTGGTGCTTTAGCTGTCGGGGTGAGTCTAGGGACCTAAGAGATGGTCAGGCCACTCCGTGGACGGAAGGCTGAGCTCCCCTGGCCTCGCCCTTCTCCTGTGCTCCTCCTGCCAAGGGGGCCGTTGCAGGACACACGGCTGCCCTGGTGAGCTGCGCTAGTCTGTGAAAGTATTAGGTATTAAACCCACGTTTCTCAAGTTAAATGATCAGTAAGCTGCTTACCGATAGAAAAAAAGCTGCTTTATCTTCAATTTTACAAACCCTGCGTCTCTATCTTTAGTGAGTGGTGAAAGTGAAGGACTGAAATATCCTGAATAAAATGCCTGCTAAATGCAAAAGAACTGTTAGTCATGTTCAGTATACTAATTTTTTCTCCTTGTAAGTTTTACCACTCTTTTTATTGCCTGAGGTGTAGTTGATTTATTTTTTAAAAAGATGTGTTTTAATTTTTTTTTTTTGGCTGAACTGCTTCGTTACTTCGCACAGGCTGTCTCTCGTTGCAGTGAGCGGCCTCTCCGCACTGCAGTGCCCGCTCCTCTTGTGAAGCTCGGCTCCAGCGTGCGGGCGCGGCAGTCGTGGCACCTGGGCTGAGCTGCCCCTCGGCATGTGGTGTCCTCCCAGACCAGGGGTGGAACCCGTGTCCCCTGCATGGGCAGGCGGGTGCTTAGCCAGGGGACCGTCAGGAAAGTGCCAAGAGATTTCCAAATTTACTGTTATTTTCCCCATGAATTATGATTACATTGATTTTTGATCAGCAAGTGGAAAGCTAGTCTTTTGATTACTTAGCTGATTTTTTAAAATATCAGGTTTATTGAAGTCCAGTTCACATATAATAAATTTACTACTGACAAACACATTGACCACAATTCAAGGTAGTGATCACCTTCACCACCCCCAGAAAATCCCTTTGTGGTCACCCTCTTCCTCCACGCCAGCAGCTCTTTCTGGAGATGCTTCGGCGATAGACTCAGCAGCGCGCGGCCTCGGGTGCCTCCAAGAGCCGCCCGCGCTGCCTGTGGTGCCCTCTCGAGTGGCCTCTGCCCCACCACCGCGCTGCGCTGTGTCCCCCCCATCAGCGGAAAGGCATTGGGCCGTTTGCAGATTTTGGCAGTTATACGTAAAGCTGCTTTAAACGGTCACATCTAGGTTTAGCGTGAGCCTGTGCACTCGTGCGCCTTGGGTGAGCAACGTGGGAAGGGGCAGCTGGGTCGCACGTTAAGAGCTGTTTGCTTTTATAACCGGGGCGGGCTTCCCCGCAGTGCGGTGCTGTTGCCACAAGCAGTGCTGAGGAGCTTGATTGTTTGCATTCTTCACAGCTCTTGTTTTGGCAGGGTTTATTTTTTAATAGCCATATTAATAGGTGTGGAGTGCTATCTCATTGTGGTGTTGATTTGCATTTCCCTATTGACTCATGACGAAGAAGGCAGTGGCACCCCACTCCAGTACTCTTCCTTGGAAAGTCCCATGGACGGAGGAGCCTGGTGGGCTGCAGGCCATGGGGTCGCTAAGAGTCAGACATGACTGAGCGACTTCCCTTTCACTTTTCACTTTCATGCATTGGAGAAGGAAATGGCAACCCACTCCAGTGTTCTTGCCTGGAGAATCCCAGGGACGGGGGAGCCTGGTGGGCTGCCGTCTATGGGGTCGCACCGAGTCGGACACGACTAAAGCGACTTAGCAGCAGTAGCAGAAGCATTGACTCATGATGTTGAGCATTTTTTTTATATGCTTGTTTGCCATCTTTATATCTTCCTGGGAAGTTTTAAGATATTTTGCCCTTTTTTAAATTGGGTTGTATGTTTTCTTATTATGGAGTTTTGAGACATCTTTGTATATTCTAGAAACAAGTCCTTTTACGGATTTGCGTGTATATTCTCCCAGCCTGTGGCTTGTCTTTTGATTTTCCTAATAGTATCTTTAGGAGAAGAGACGATTTTAACTTTGGTGAAAGGTATTTATTCCTTGTTTTGTGGATTGTGCTTTTGGTGGTGTATGTGAGAAATCTTTGCCTAATCTTAAGGCTGTAGAATTTTTACTGTGTTTTTGGAATTTTGTGGATTACATTTTACATTTTAGGTCTTTGATCTGTCTTGTATTAATTTTTGTGTATGGTATAAAGCACAGGTTGACACTTTTTTTTTTTTGGTCTGAGGATGTCAATTATTCCCGTACCATTGTTGAACATGTTTGGTATCATTGTTGTTCGGTCACTGAGTCACGTCTGACTCTTTGTGCCCTCATGGACTGCAGCATACCAGACTTCCCTGTCCATCACCATCTCCCAGAGTTTGCTCAAACTCATACCCATTGAGTCAGTGATGCCATCCAACCATCTTATCTTCTTTTGCCCCCTTCTCCTTCCGCCCTCAGTCTTTCCCAGCATCAGGGTCTTTTTCCAGTGAGTTGACTCTTCACATGAGATGGCTGAAGTATTGTAGCTTCAGCATTAACCTAAAGGTTAATTTCCTTTAGGAGTGACTTGTTTGATCTCCTGGCAGTCCAAGGGACTCTCAAGTCTGCTCCAGGACCACAGTTGGGAAGCATCAATTCTTCGGTGCTCAGCCTTGTTTATGGTCCAACTCTCATGTCCACACATGACCACTGGAAAAACCATGGCTTTAATTATACAGACCTTGTTGCCAAAATGACGTCTCTGCTTTTTAATATGCTGTCTAGGTTTGTCACAGCTTTTCTTCCAAGGAGCAAGTATTTTTTAATTTCATAGCTATAGTCACTATGCCAAAGCCTTTGTGTGGATCACAACAAACTGTGGAAAATTCTTCAATAGATGGGAATACCAGACCACCTGACCTGCCTCCTGAGAAATCTGTGTGCAGGTCAAGAAGCAACAGTTAGAACTGTGCATGGAACAATAGACTTGTTCCAAATTGGGAAAGGAGTACGTCAAGGCTATATATTGTCACTCTGCTTATTTAACTTATATGCAGAGTACATCATGCAAAATGCCGGGCTGAGTGAAGCACAAGCTGAAATCAAGATTGCCAGGAGAAATATCAATAACCTCAGATATGCAGGCGACACCACCTTATGGCAGAAAGTGAAGAACTAAAGAGCCTCTTGATGAAAGTGAAAGAGGAGAGTGAAAAACTGGCTTAAAGCTCAACATTCAGAAAAGGAAGATCATGGCGTCCCATCACTTCATGGGAAACAGATGGGGGAACAGTGGAAATGGTGAGAGATTTTATTTTCTTGGGCTCCAAAATCACTGCAGATGGTGACTGCAGCCATGAAATTAAAAGATGCTTACTCCTTGGAAGAAAAGCTGTGACCAACCTAGACAGCATATTAAAAAGCAGAGACATTACTTTGCCAACAAAGGTCCGTCTAGTTAAAGCTTTGGTTTTTCCAGTAGTCATGTATGGATGTGAGAGTTGGACTATAAAGAAAGCTGAACGCCGAAGAATTGATGCTTTTGGACTGTGATGTTGGAGAAAACTCTTGATTGAGAATCCCTTGGACTGCAAGGAGATCCAACCACTCAATCCTACAGGAAATCAGTCCTGAATATTCATTGGAAGGACTGATGCTGAAGCTGAAACTCCAATACTTTGGCTACCTGATGCGAAGAACTGACTCATTGGAAAAGACTGATGCTAGGAAAGGTTGAAGGCAGGAGGAGAAGGGGATGACAGAGGATGAGATGGTTGGATGGGATCACTGACACTATGGACATGAATTTTAGTAAGCTCCTGGAGTTGGTGATGGACAGACAGGGAAGCCTGGCGTGTTTTAGTCCATGGGGTCGCAAAGAGTCAGATGCAACTGAGCCACTGAACTGAACGGTTTGTGTTAATGCTGTTTATTATAGTTCTTTTAATTTGGATATCTCTGGCACATAGTCCTAAAAAGAGGAAGCTAACAAGGGTCTTTAATAAATCCGGACTGTTCGTTTTATAAAATGTTATATAATACTAGAGATTCATTTAGTTGTATATTAACCTCACGCTTTTTGTTGAAGGTCTCAAGATTCTGCCCTCCAAGAAAATCTCGCCATGATTGGATAGGACCTCCGGATAAATATTCAAACCTTCGACCTATTCACTTTTATATCCCTGAAAATGAGTCACCGTTGGAGCAAAAGCTAAGAGAACTGAGACAAGAAACACAAGAATGGAACCAACAGTTCTGGGCAGACCAGAATTTGACTTTTCATAAGGTATGTTTAGGTTTCAGGTCAGAATGAGCAATAATACAGTTGACCACTTGGGGGCGCTGGGTCTTTAGTATCTGCTCTGCCTTTTAGTTACTTGGCAGCTTCTCAGTCCCTCCCCTCCCTACATATAGGTGTGTATATCAGTTTAAAATCAGTATGTAACTGTAGAGAAGAAACATTGGTCCTTCAAAGACTCACAGGTCTTGAGGCTCTCCAGGAACTAAAGAGAGTGAGTAGCAGGGCCCGGGCTAGAGTTGCGGACGCCCGTGTATACACGCCTGTGTGTGTGTTTATGGCAACAAGGGGGTCTGGGCTGCGCTGTCACTCTTCCTGAGAATTCGGAATTCTTAACAGCGCGCTCGTCAGTAAGCTCCGCGAGAAAGAAGTCTAACTGCTCTAATCCAGAAGGAAGACTGAGGCGGTGTGTGTTTTACCCATTTGGGCAGGCTAAGTCAAACGGAGTGTATTTATCTTCTGTGGATTTCTAAAAAACAGTGTCTCCCTTGGTTTATTAAAGCTCTCATTTTTAAATCCTCTCTCAAGCACGGAACTTTTAACTAAGTTGAGATGTTTTAAAATGGGCTTTGAGATGGACGGCTTCTCAGGAAACCCACATCCAGACTTCTCCAGAGTGCTGAGAGCTTGTCCTAGCCAAGGAAAACAGACGAAGAAAGGGAGTTCTGATAGCTGTCTTCTTTTAGGAAAAAGAAGAATTTGTTCGCTCAAGACTCAAAGCCAAAGGCCTGGATCTGAGAACTGCATCAGGTTAGTCTGTTCTTTTTCTGCTCTCCTCTGCTGGAGCAGCTGTGCGGGAAGGTGAAGAAGAAAGGCTGCTGCAGGCTTCCGTGGCAGACTGCAAGGGGCGCCGGTCGGACCGCTGGCCGAGGAACCAAGATCCCGCTTGTCTCTGCACAGCCAAGAAAGGAAGCAGGGGCCTGGGGGGTGTTGAATGAAGCAGTGAAAGCTCAGGGGACGAGTCTGGTTCCGTGGGGCAGGCAGGTTCTCGGTGGGATGTGTGTCCGTCCTCCCCACATTCCCTCTTCTCCCTCTGGGCGAGGTCAGCCCTCTCATCATTCTGGGTCCTTCCAGTCGATGACCTCTTGCTGACCTTTGGACTTCCATCCCGAGGTCCCGTGGCTTCAGCAGCCTCTCTCTTTCCTGCCCTGGCCTCTCCCCCTCGATCCTTGACGGCAGTTCCTGGTCCCACCAGCCGTGAGCTGGAGGCCGCGGGGTCACCCTGGAAGCCTCTCCCCACCCTGTGGTCTGTCCCCCAGTTTGCCTCTGGCCGTTGCTCAGCACCATTGCTGCCCCCTGTCTGGGAAACCCGGCTGTAGTTCAGGCCCTCGGTAACTCTGCTCAGTGCAGGACCTTCCTGATTGGCTCCCTGGCCCCCCGTCTTGGAATCAGGGGTCTTCAAGCTTTCTGTAAAGAGCTGGATAGTAAATGGTTGAGTCTTTCCTGGCCATGAGGCTCTCTCCCTCAACTACTCAACCCTGCTGTTGGTCTGTGAAAGCAGCTGTGGAAAATACATAAATTAATGGGCATGAACTCGCCCCAATAAAGCTTTGTTTACAAGACCAGGTGTAGGCCAGGCTTGGCCTACAGGCTGTAGTGTAGCCCCTCATGCCTGAAATCCATTCTTTGCAGTAGCCAGACTCTTCTACAAAAACCAGCTTTGACAGCTGCCCCTCAGCTTGTTTAGGCATTTAGATTTCCTGTGGTGGCAGGACAGCCATGCCCCTCCATGTGATTGGAGCTGGCCCGGCCCCTGCCGGTCTCGCCCCTCCCCAGGCTGTGCCTGGTATGCTGGGCACAGGCTGCACTCGGCTCCCCTGCCTGCCCTGCTGGCCTTTCTTTGTGGATGGAGAGTCTCATGCTCAAAATAACCTTTCGTCGTTTTCTCCAGCTGTTGATGTTAGACCTGAGTGACGTTTTATACTGGTGCTTAAGCAGATGTCTCCTGCTCAACATTCTGACGGGAAACCTGAAACCACTGGCCCTAAAGCCAGGTCTGTGTTGGGCTGGAGCACCGTCACTGCCTGCGCGCTGCAGCCTTGCGGGTGTGCGTTAGGATCTGGGGCTGGGGAGGGTGGGGCAGCCCCCGTGCTGGGCTCGGCTGTGTGCCGTCTGCTGCACGGGCCCATCGGGGTCTAGGAGGGCAGGAGCCAGCCAGAGTGCGGTGTCCCGGCGGGTTTTGTTTGTTTGCTGGGCAATAAATATATTTTTAATTAATTTATTTGGTTGCCTCAGGATTGTCGCTGTGGCACGAGGGGTCTTCTGATCCTGTGCACAGGCTTCTCTTTGGCTGTGGTGCGTGAGCTTATTAGTTGCTCCTTGGCATGTGGGTCTTACTTCCCAGACCAGGGGTCAGACCTGCATCCACTGCATTGGCAAGCAGGGTCTCAACCGCTGGCCGACCAGGGAGGTCCCCAGCGATACATATTTTAATCTTTGTTTTATTTTTTATGATGACAATCTTCAAGTTTCTTTTTTATCTCACATTGCACACTCCCATTGACTCCCTCCCAGTGTGAGGCCAGGGCGGGGGCTCTCTTCCCAAAGCCTGGAACGACAGTCCCGATTCCAGGACTGCCCTGCCATCTGCATGTGTTTTCTGCAGTTTCCTGCAGTGGCTCCGTGAGTGGGTACTGTTAGTTACTGGTATTCTCCGGAAGGACTGGTGCTGAAGCTGGAGCTCCGATGCTTTGGGCACCAGATGCAAAGAGCCAACTCATTGGGAAAGACCCTGATGCTGGGAAAGATTGAGGGCAGTGGGAGAAGGGGACGACAGAGGATGAGATGGTTGGACAGCATCACCAACTCCATGGACATGAGTTTGAGCAAACTGGGAGATGGTGAAGGGCAGGGGAGCCTGGTGTGCCGTAGTCCAAGGGGTCGCACAGAGTCGGACACGACTGACCGACTGAACAGCAACTACTGTTACTTTTACCATTTTGTGGAGGCGGTGCCTGGGGGCAAGCTGTTTGACCTCAGTCACACGGTGAGCGAGTGGAGGGGCCCAGGTGCTGTCCTGGAGAACGGGTCCCAGGCCACGGCCTCGAGCCCTCTCCCACAGACGGGGAAGTTGTTGTTGTTACTATTGTGGGTTCCTACTGACGTTGTGACTGAGTATTGAAAGATGGGCCTTAATTAGATTTCAGACTAGTTTGTAAGAAAACAGGAAGGAATGTACTGAAGCAAGGGTTCAGGAGGGGAGCTGCCTGCTGTGTCAGCTGTTTAGACAGCTGCCAGCTTGCAGTGGGGGAAGCGCGGTGTATGTGAGGGTAACAGCTGTGCCGCCCCCTTGGGCCAGAACCCGAGTGTGCGATGCCTGAGTGTAGGGGCCCACAGAACCCGGGGAAGAGGCGGTTTGTGTAATAAATGATGGTGGAGAAAGGAAGTGCTTTTAGCCCAAAAGGATCGGTGTAGATTCATGCTCCCTATAATTCGAATATATTCCAAATGTATCAGGTTAGTTGTTAAGAATCAGTTGTTCCTGGAGTAAAAAGTTAAGTACATCACTCCCAACTGTAGAAAGTCTAACAGGATAAAAGTGAGCCTCCATTATTGGAGTGGTGGTGAGTCCCTGCGCTCGCCAGTAAAGGCAGAGGATTCTAGAAGGTCAGAACCGACACTGTCTCGCTTGGGTAGCATTCACCGTGGTCTCTCCTTCTGGAAAGGAGAGTTTGCTCAGGAGACAGGGAAGTGCTCAGACCCGGGTGCAGGCCGCACTGGCCCAGGTCCCCCACTTCTCGTGGGCACTCCGCTCTGCCCCCTGCTTTGGCCTTCTCTTGCTGTGAATGGGCTTTCCCTCCCAAGTCCGAGGAAGTCGCCAGCCCGAGGCTCCTCCCAGGCCGCATTCTGTCCAGTGAGCGCGGCAGCCCCTCACACGGTGCCCAGCAGGCCCGAGGGCCAGGCAGGCAGAGGGTCCCGCGTCCCGAGACATGTTAGCAGTGGACAGCAGGCTGGGGGCGTTTGTAGCAGAGATGGGGAGGCAGTCTGGACTCTATGAAATGAAGCCGTAACAAATTTGTAGGAGTAACGGGCACCTACGGATGAAGAATGTAACTCCAAGAAAAAATTTGCTCAAATTCCATATTTTGCAATGTGTGTTAAACCAGCAGCCAGGCCTCATTTGACGCTTAACTGAACCCAAGGTGAAGATGTTTTCCCAGCTCCCTTCCAGAAGGATTCAGCTGCTTGAAGTACTCCTATGCCAGGAGGCAGGGAAATTATGGCCACAGAATATCTAAGAGTTTACCCTGAAGAAAGGGTTCTCCGTGTGCCACGCAGCATTATCTCTCAGAGCCAACAGTGGGGAGCGTCTGCGCCGTGCCCTGCTAAGTCGCTTTGGTCATGTCCGAGTCTTGCGACTGCAGCCCACCAGGCTCCTCTGTCCATGGGATTGTGCAGGCAAGAATCCACGAGAGTGGGTTGCTGTGCCCTCCTCCAAGGGATCTTCCTGACCCAGGGACTGAACCCACGTCTCCTGTGGCTCCCACATTGTAGGTGGATTCTTCACCACCTGAGCCAGCAGGGAAGCGTCTGATAATTCTAGATTAGATAAGGCCGTGGGGGCCCACTGGCTCTAGACGTTCGCTGGAATGTTCCTCAGCAGTAGAGAAAGACTGTTGACTTAATTTCAAGTGCAAAAAGCAGAATACCATGACTTCATCTCTGCCTGTCCCCAGATTGACCCTCGTTTGTCGGGCAGATGTGGGAGCACTCTCGCCCCTGGCTCCTTTCACTGCTGGCGTGTTTGTGCAGGTGTGGGGGGTGCCAGCAGAATGGAGTCACCCATCAGCTGGTGTCTATGAAGCGCCTGCTCAGCTCTCGGGGGACGTGTAATGAAGTAGATTGTCCCACCTCGGTCTTCATTTTACCAGTTCAGTGTCACGTTGCAGTGTTGACAGGCGTGGAATCCAAAACACTCAGCAGTTACGGCGCATCTGCTTTACACTGAGCGTCACCCGGGAACCTTTGGGCAGGACCCCAAACTCGACCAGTAGCTGAAGGTGGCACCCTGCCTGTCCTTAGCACCCTGGGGCTCCTGCTCCTCTGCCAGCAGCGGCAATGGGTGCACCCCTGTTTCCGGCCCGGCTTGCCTGCCTCATCGCCATGACTCAGTTTGTCTCAAAGCAGCCTTATGAGGTGTGCTCTGGTGATCTGGGTCCTGCAGACGGGAGACGCCACAGGCCGGCCGTGGGCCAGTGAGGGTCAGAACCCCGTTCCAGGGAGCTGCCACCTGCTCTGCCCGAACGGCGCCGCCCTCCTCTCCGCTCCTCCCGTCCTGGCAGTGGCTGGGGACGCTGGAGGAGGGTGCCCACTCGCCTCTCCTGGAGGGCTGCCAGGGCCCCACCTCCTGAAGCTGCCAGCCCTGTGCTCCTGCCTTGCCTGCCCCTCCCTCAGGGCTCCCCACTCGCTGTCTGCAGACCCTCATTTGCTCTGCCTGGGCCTCTCCCCTTTCTCTGCCCTGTGGGATCCTCTTCATCCTTCAAGACCCAGCTTGATGGTCACCTTCCCTGGAGCCTTCAGCTTCCCTCTCCTCCTTGGGCGGGCTGTTCCCCCTCTTTCCCTGGTTAGCATCCATCCATTGGTTGACTTCCAGTATTTGTCCAACACCTGCCACATCCAGGCTAGTCTGGGGACTGGTGGGGACAAGAGAGCCGTGGCCCCGCCTTTGTGGGGCTGGTTTCCTTGGGAGGGGGAGGGTGCCCCGTGCAGTGAACGCGCTCTGCACTCCCGGGTCGTTGACCCCTGGAGGAGAGGGAAGCCGGGAGGGCAGACGGAGTGGGCGTTTCCACAGGGGCCTGGGGGAAGCCTCTCCTGGGGGAGGCTGGGGGAGGAGCTTCTAGATGGAGGTTTTGAGGAGCAGCAGGGGCCTGGGTCAGAGGAGCAAGGACTTCACGCAGGCAGGGGGTGTCCAGGTGGCACGCGGGCCGCTCGTCAGGCTGGCGGGGACGTGGCCCCTGTCTCCTGTCTGAGGACGGCCATGATCGTGCTGTGTGCTCTGTGTTTGCCTGTGCGCTCTGTGTGTGCCTGTGCGCTCTGTGTGTGCCTGTGCGCTCTGTGTGTGCCTGTGCGCTGTGTGTTTGCCTGTGTGCTCTTGTGTGTGCCTGTGTGCTCTGTGTGTGCCTGTTTGCTCTGTGTGTGCCTGTGTGCTCTGTGTGTGCCTGTGCGCTGTGTGTTTGCCTGTGTGCTGTGTGTTTGCCTGTGTGCTGTGTGTTTGCCTGTGTGCTCTGTGTGTGCCTGTGTGCTCTGTGTGTGCCTGTGTGCTGTGTGGGCACAGCGCTGGCCACGTCCCTCCTGTTTCTGTAAAGCTGTGCCTGGGGGTTGCCTTCCCGATTCTGTCTCTGTCTCCCCCAAATCCTGGTGGGCTGGAAGCGTCAGCGTCGCTCTGGAGATGGCGTCCGTTGGGGGCGGGTGGACTCACCCTCCGCGTGGGTGCGCGCTGCAGGGCAGGAGCATGGGCCTCCTAAGCCGGAGTGCCCCTCCCGCGCAGTCTCCTTCCTGCACCCGAGCCCCTGTCTGCTGGGCCACCCCGTGTCACAGGAGCTCTACTGCGCGCCCCGGCAGGCTGTGGCCCCTGTGCTGCGTGGCCTTGCACGTCTGGTGAGCGTGTGGGGGGCAGGGGGATTCCTGAGAGTAGGCGCCACACTGGGCATCTCCTCCCGTGAGGTGACCAGAGTCTAATGATAGAGGAAGATGGTTTCTCCTCCCTAAGTCTTTTTTCAGTCACTGAGATATAATGCACATACCATAGGACGCACACTCTGAAGTGTACTGCTCAGTAGTGTTAGTACTGACAAGACTGTACACCCATCACCACCGTCTCATCTCCGAGAAGAAAGTCTGTGCCCATTGGCCGTCGTTCCCAGCTGCCTCCTCCCACTAACCCCCGGCAGCCACCACTCTACTTCTGTCTCCATGGATTTATCTCTTCTGGACATTTCCAGATAAATGGCATCCTATACAGGCATCCCTTATTTGTACTTTGAAGATGCTGTGCTGTTTTTTTTTTTTACAAATTAGATGTTTTATAGAGCAAGTCCATTGGCATAACTTTTCCAACAGCGTTATTTTGTGATTACGTTTTGTGTGTTAAGAGAGAATGCCACTGCACGCATAGTGGGCCGCAGCGTGGTGTAAACGTGCCTCTGACAGAAGGCTCGTTTGGCCACGTGTGTCTCGGTCGCAGCACCCAGGGGCCTCATTGCGGCAGACAGACCTAGCTGTGGCTCAGGAGCTTAGCTGTTCCTCGGCGCGTGGACTCTTGGTTCCCCGACCAGGGACCGAGCCCTCACCCCCAGCACTGCAAGGCCAATTCTTAACCCCTGGACCACCGGGAAGTCCCTAGAATTGTTTTAATTTTATTTTCAAATTGTTCATCCCACATGTATCAGAATACAGTTGATGTCTGTATATTGATGTGTATCCGGCAGCCCTGCTGAACTCACCCGTTATCTCCAATAGTTGTTTGTAGAACCTTCCCCTTGGGTCTAAACGTTTCAGTTGTGTTTAACTTTCAGGTCAGAAAGCAACATTGAATGCAGAAGAAATGGCTGAGTTTTACAAGGAATTTTTAAGTAAAAATTTCCAGAAGCACATGTATTATAACAGGTGGGTGTCTACTTTTTTCCTGAAAATCTGAAAATCACATCCATGTTGGCAAGGATTGTTTTGCTACCTGAATTTAACATTCTTGTCTGTGTTAAAAGTAGACGTTGCTATCAGCTTGGTTTTTGTCCTTTTAAATAAAGTGGCCGGCTCACAGTTACTGCGTGGCTGCCCCTCGCGGCGTGCACCGCGCGCAGGCCGTGGGTTCTGCCCCGCTTTCACTGCCGGAGAGCGGAGCGCAGCCCGGGGCGGGGCAGCCGGAGGGGTCACGGCATCTCGTGTTTGAAAGTGGGGGGCTCGGAGCCCAGCGGGGCAGGGAGAGCAGCCCAGCAGGCAACACCAGGGGCTCCCGCAGGCCAGAGATGAAGCCGTTTCAGCCGTGCGAGGATGACGGCTGTTGACAGAGAAGGAGCAGTGGAGTCAGAAAGGGACCATGTTCCTGATGCAATAATAGATCTGGGCACAATTGCCCGCAACTGCTGAAGGCACTGGGCAGCAAGGCTGACGGGGACTCCGCTGTGGCTGGGCCTGGCTGGCGGCGCCCGGTCTCCCGGGGCCTCTTCATGCCGTGAGGGGCGAGGCTGTGGCCTGTGTGCGAGGCTGTGAGACGCGGGGAGGCCCCCAGCAGCGCCTGTGAGGTCCTCACCCGCGTGGGGGCTGCCCTCGGCCCGGCCCCCGGGTCTGACGCCAGCTTACGGGAAGGAGACGAAAGGGCATGTGTGGAGAGGGCGGTTCACAGGCCGTGCCTCAGTGAGGGCTTGAGGACACAGCTTCCAGATCTGGAGGTGTACGAGACAGCTGTTGCGGTTTCAGCAAGTAACTAGGACTGAGAAAAGTGAACGAGAAGCGGGGGACTGTTACAGAGTAAGAGAGCCTTCATCCAGGCAAACCGCCTATACGGAGATGCCCCTTTCTGACAGAGGAAACCCAGCTGTGGCTGTGCATGAGGCGGTGTTAATGCGCAGTGACTGTGATGCTAAGGTGTTGTTCACTGTATCAGATGGAGCAATGGTAGTGCGGCCCTGGGTGTTTAAGAAGCATTTGACGACGCACAGTAACACATGTTCCCAGGTAGGGTGACAGGATATGGTCTGAGATTTGCTCTGGCATTCCTGGAGCAGTGACCATGCCAAATGGGCGGGTGGGGCAGGGCCTGGAGAGTGGGCTGATGGTCGAGGCTGGAGGAGCTCTTGAGTGGCGCTTGAACGGAAAGCCCGGTCCCGCAGCGCCCAGAGGCTGTTGCGGACGCTGTCCTGTGTCACCCTGAACTAGATGAACTATTCAGTCAAGCCAGGTCTCCCTGGACCTTTGGTTTCTGGCGTGAACATAGCAGGCTGGCGTCTTGCTTCCTCTCGGGCCAGCTCGGTGTGTTGCCTGCGGTGTTGTTGCCTGCCCTCCAAATAGAGAGAGGCGTAGAGAGCGGGTCGGGCAGCATTGGAGCCTGAGCGCCCCCTCCCCATGGACTCACCTCCTCCTTCCCTGCTTTCTTTAAGGAAACAGGGAGAGCTTAGTCTGTCTTCTCCTCTGCACTTTATCAGTCGGGCAGTCTATGCTGCAGTGGAATCTGGCTTTCCCTTAACAACATAGGAACTTTCGTCTCCATGGGATACCAGTTTTCTTTTTCCTAGAAGCCTTTGTTATTTATTCTGGGTGTTGCTTCCCATTTGTCACGTCACTTGTGGAGAGGGATTTCTGTCTGGTCCTGTGAAGGCTCCAGGAAGCTAGCATTTTCGCCTCTTGCCTTTAAGCCCTTGGGTCTCTGTGTCTTCCATGCTGAGACCCAGTCCTCTGAGTCCTCTGCGGGCTGGCAGTTCCACGTTCCCTCATTGGCTCATCTGGACGAAAAGCATTGACCCTTGTTGCATTCTGCTTCCAAGGGCTCAGCACTGGGAGTCTGGAATGTGCGTCTTCCATTGTGGAAACCTGCCAAGTGCTGCCCATTCAGCTGCTGACAACGTGGTGAATTTGCAAGTTCCGACATGTTCTGTAGAGTACTCACAGGCGAGTGTGCCTGTGACTGCCTGTGACTCCATCCTAGTATTTTATTTCAATGAGAAGCTTTAGAGACACAAGTTACCCAAAAGTCCAGATCACCTAGAAAAAGAAGATATGGAACTTGATGATGCTGGCATTTGCGACAAGCTAGTGTCTCAGGATGGAGTGCTTGTGGCGTGTGCGTCTTATGCAAATAAGGGGCCAGAGCCAGGAGGGTCCCCGCCGCTCCTACGGAGCCTCCAGTCCTGTTGCTAAGCGCTCACGCCCCCATCACTCTGTGCTGTGTTTCCTGGAGAATGCCATGGGGCTCTGGGGGCTTCAAGGCTTCTGAAGGCTCTTTTGGAGCTTCTAGCAAAAACAGAGGAGGGTTGCAGCCGCCTCCAGGAGTGGGAAAGGAGGCCACTGGGCACATCAGCCTGATGAAAGCCCAGGTGCAAGGAGAGCAGGCTCTTGTGGACAGTTGAGCTTTAGTGAGGAGGGAGAAGGCAGAGCTGGTGTGGCAGGGCGGAGGCGGAGGCAGTCCAGATGCCTGGCTGCTGGCCTCTGGTCCTGGGCGCGACTCACCTGCACTCATCTTGTTCCCCTGTAGGGACTGGTACAAGCGTAATTTTGCCATCACCTTCTTCATGGGAAAAGTGGCCCTGGAGAGGATTTGGAACAAGCTGAGACCGAAACAAAAGAAGACCAGCAGTTAGGAGCCCACCCTCACCCATCCAGCCGGTTCCTCGTCTGAGGTTCCTCGAGAAGCAGCTGCCTCTGGGACTCGTTTCACAAGGGTGCTGAAGCCTGTGGGTGCAGGGCAGGCTGGAGAACACGGGTTCTGGTACGGACGCCGAGGCCCACGTGACTCTGTCCTGACTGCGAATTCCGCGCTGGCTCTCGGCCATTGATGTGATAGCAAATAAAACGCAAGCACTGACTTCTGAGTTTTTGAATTACACCAGTTTGAAAGAGAGGGCTTCCCAGGTGGCTCAGTAGTAAAGGAATCCACCTCTAATGCAGGAGGTGCACGTTTGATCCCTGGGTTGGGAGGCTTTCCTGGCGAAGGAAATGGCAACCTGTTCTAGTATTTTTGCCTGGAGAATCCCATGGACAGAAGAGCCCCCGGGCTATAGTCCATGGGGTCGCAAAGAGTCAGACACGACTGAACGCACACGCACAATTTGGAAGAGAGCGATATAAAAATATTATAAACTTTCACTGAAACGTTCTACTCTACTGACTCTAATGATCTGGAAGCTGCTGCGGTGTCACCGTGGCCTCCCCCTACCAGTGGGCCCTGGCGATTGGCCATCCCGGGTCCAAGCCCTGAAGACACGCAGCTGTCCAGAGAGTTGCACAGACCCCAGGGGCCCAAAGGGTTGCCTCGGAGTTTTTTCCGTTTACCCCGGTGAGGCAGAGCCTGTTCCCCAAGTTTTCCAGAGCAGATTGCTATGGGTCATGTCCCTCTCTTTCAGTCCTTGTGAAAGCAATATTGTTTGAAGTAGGGTTATGTGGTTATAAAATGATGAGGCTCCCTCTGTGCTGAGTCCTGGAGCCGTGGTGGTGGGCGGGGAGACTGTCCTCAAGGACAGACAAGACATCTGGATTTTACCAAAAGGCAGAGGTTTTTGTTCCAAAATGAGGTGTGACAGTGGTTGACAGGCTAGTTTTCTTCTGTAGCTTACTAACTGCCACCCAAGATGATCTCCGAGGAGAAATTCTGGAGACCAGGGGAAGCACCCCCACCCCCACTCCAGGCTGCTAAGGGCCCTGCAGGTGGACGTGGGAATGCCGAGGTGCCGGGCAAGGCTGCGCAGTCCATCAGCTCCGTGGGCTGTTAACCCAGTGTCCACAGAGGCCCCCGCGGAGTGGAGCGCGTGCACCAAGCAGCCTGAAACACCAGGCCTCCCAGGAGTAACCCCGTCGCACTCACCACGCCACCGCGCAGCACAGCCCATCGCCAGCCCGGTGACACCACCGGTCTGCAGAGAGACAGCAGCAGGGTTGGGGGCCAGGCAGGGCCCTGGTTCCACGTGAGCGAGCCTGGAGGCGTGAACTGTTCTTCGGCTTTTTTTTTTTTTCATTCTCTGGCTTTTAATTCTTGCTCCCATCCAGTCAGACTCACTGACTGGCTTTCAGGTTATTTAAGTCTTAAATCGGAAAGATTGAAGACAGAAGGAGAAGAGGGCGATTGAAGACAGAAGGAGAAGAGGGCAACAGAGGATGAGATGGTTGGATGGCATCACCGATTCAACGGACAGGAACTTGGGCAAACTCTAGGGGATGGTGAGGGACCGGAAGCCTGGCGTGCTGCACTCCATGACGTTGAAAGAGTCAGACACGATTTGCCAACTGAACATCATCTCCCAGCAACTTCCAGTGGTATGGTTTCTAATTCCTTTGGCTCGACAATTTTTAGAGATTTTTGAGGGTGTCTTTTCACAGTAACCAGTTGCTGCTGCTGCTGCTGCTAAGTCACTTCAGTCATGTCCAACTCTGTGCGACCCCAGAGACGGCAGCCCACCAGGCTCCCCCGTCCCTGGGATTCTCCAGGCAAGAACACTGGAGTGGGTTGCCATTTCCTTCTCCAATGCATGAAAGTGAAAAGTGAAAGTGAAGCCGCTCAGTCGTGTCTGACTCTTAGCGACCCCGTGGACTGCAGCCTACCAGGCTCCTCCATCCATGGGATTTTCCAGGCAAGAGTACTGGAGTGGGGTGCCATTGCCTTCTCCGAGTAACCAGTTGCAAACAGTTAAAAGATCCCTCTTGTTATGCGTTACCATCTCTGTGAAGACTGAGGGAGAGCTTGAAAATGGTCACCTGTGGGCTGGTGAGTGGCCATGCAGACACGGGTGTGTCCTGAGACATACTGAGATGCTGAGGTCCCGGCAGTTAGCCTGGACCTCCGGACAGCTGATTTATGGGCTCACTGAGCAAATGCACTCTGGGCTTCACCTGGAGGCCTGGTGACGCACTCCCTGTGTTTGTCTTGTCCAAGAACGTCTTCCCTCCGCAGCTCTTCCTGCACGGGTCATAATCTGCCTCCTCAGGGCAGGCCTCCTGAGGTTCCAAGGGTCAGAACCTTAGGTAAGCTCTGGGCAAGGGTCAGGGGCAAGTAACAGGTAGGAGCCAGAGGTCTTCAGGAACGGGCCCCTTGGGCCTCCACACTGGAGAAAGCCCGACTGCCAGAGCCACTGTATCCCCAGGCTGGGGCCTCAGGGTGGCGGGGCGACGCAGGGCCGGGCAGAGACTGAGGCTCTGGTCCCGCCTGAGCCCCTGGGGGCTGGGGCCAGGAGATGCTGCTGCCCCCACGGTTCCCAGGATGTTTCAAGAGTGACTTTGTCACAGTGAGAGAAAAGCGCGTGTACTTCACCAGAGAAGCCTGCATCCCCAGCAGAGAGCCCACACACCGAAGCTGAGACCCACTGTCGCCAAATAAATAGTGGCTTCAGGGTGAGCCAAAGCATGTTCTGTATTCAGACAAAAAGCGTGCATGCTTCTTAGACTTTGTAATTAAAAATTGTGAAAGGCAAGTTTGCTTTGAGAAACATCTGAAGCAGCAGCGCCCACAGTGGCCGTGCCCTGGGCTGGGGGGTGGGGAGGGGACCACGGATGTCTCGACACCCCTGTGACAGGAGGCCAGCGGGGGGCGCGGTGCAGAGCACCCCCAGTCCTGGAGCCCAGAGTCCCGAGTGGGTCTCCAGGTGTTTGCACTTGACATAAATTACATGGCAGTTGGACGGTGGGGCCTCGAGAAGCGTCTTAGCAACATGGGTCTTAAGCGTGGTTGAAATGCAGTAACTGCATGTTGTCTTTTTGTAATAATTTAATGCCAAGTGGCTACTTGACTAATGGTGTACACTGTATTGCTAGGTTCTCAAATGCTGAGGGAATTAACAAGAAATGTCAGTGCTGCTTTCCTCTTTCTTCAGTTCTTAAACATTTAAAATTAAATGACTGTGTTAAATGTTACTTTAGGTCACAAATAAATGCAAATAAAATTTTTATTGAAGTCCAGTTGATTTCTAATGCTGTGTTAGTTTCAGGTATACAGCAAAGTGATTCGGTTATACATATATATATGCATACCTGTATTCTTTTATTATTTTCCAATATAGTCAGATCAGATCAGATCAGTCGCTCAGTCATGTCCGACTCGTTGCGACCCCATGAATTGCAACATACCAGGCCTCCCTGTCCATCACCAACTCCCGGAGTTCACTCAGACTCACGTCCATCGAGTCAGTGATGCCATCCAGCCATCTCATCCTCTGTCGTCCCCTTCTCCTCCTGCCCCCAATCCCTCCCAGCATCAGAGTCTTTTCCAGTGAGTCAACTCTTCGCATGAGGTGGCCAAAGTACTGGAGTTTCAGCTTCAGCATCATTCCTTCCAAAGAAATCCCAGGGCTGATCTCCTTCAGAATGGACTGGCTGGATCTCCTTGCAGTCCAAGGGACTCTGAAGAGTCTTCTCCAACACCACACTTCAAAAGCATCAATTCTTCGGCGCTCAGCCTTCTTCACAGTCCAACTCTCACATCCATACATGACCACAGGAAAAACCATAGCCTTGACTAGACGAACCTTTGTTGGCAAAGTAATGTCTCTGCTTTGGAATATGCTGTCTAGGTTGGTCATAACTTTCCTTCCAAGGAGTAAGCGTCTTAATCCTTGTTTATCAAGTAAATTTTAATTACGTTTATTTACATGTGGTGCTAGTGGTAAAGACTCCAGCTGCAATGCAGGAGGCCCCAGGTTCAATCCCTGGGTTGGGAAAATCCCCTGGAGGAGGAAATGGCAACCCACTCCAGTATTCTTGCCTGGAGAATCCCATGGACAGAGAAGCCTAAGGGCTACAGTTCAGGGGGTCACAAAGAGTCAGACATGACTGAGCACACACACAAATTTGGCTCTAAATTTGTATGCTCAGTTTAAAAAAATTAGGTTGTTTTAAGATGATTCTGTCAGCCACATTTAAATATTTTGATAGACTTTTAAATAATTACAGAATAAAAGTTATCTCAGTGATGTATTTTATTCTGCTCTTCCCAGAAAACATCTCTGATAAGATTGAATGCTTCTGTTCTGATTTAAAAAGTAAAATAAAATTGTCTCTCCCCCTCTGTGTGTGGGCGCTGTTTGTTCAGTTCAGTTTAGTCACTTAGTCGTGTCCAACTCTTTGCGACCCCATGGACGGCAGCACACCAGGCCTCCCTGTCCATCACCAACTACTCCCGGAGCTTGCTCAAACTCGTGTCCATCAAGTTGGTGATGCCATCCAACCATCTCAACCTCTGTCTTCCCTTTCTCCTCCTGCCTTCAGTCTTTCCGAGCATCAGGGTCTTTTCCAGTGAGTCAGTTCTTTGCATCCGATGGCCAAAGTATTGGAGTTTCAGCTTCAGCATCAGTCCTTCCAATGAATATTGAGGACTGATTCCCTTTAGGATGGACTGGTTTGATCTCCTTGCAGTCCAAGGGACTCTCAAGAGTCTTCTCCAGCACCACAGTTCAAAAGCATCAGTTCTTCGGTGCTCAGCCTTCTTTATGGCCCAGCTCATCTGTACCTGACCACTGGATAAACCATAGCCTTGACTAGACAGACTTTTGTTGGTAAAGTAATGTCTCTGCTTTTTAATACGCTATCTAGGTTGGTCATCGGGTGCTGTTTATAGACTTTGGTTTTTTAATTGCTCATATTTGCTGCCCGCCAACCCTGGGCTGGAAGAAGCACAAGCTGGAATCAAGATTGCCGGGAGAAATATCAATAACCTCAGATATGCAGATGACACCACCCTTATGGCAGAAAGTGAAGAGGAATTAAAAAGCCTCTTGATGAAAGTGAAAGAGGAGAGTGAAAAAGTTGGCTTAAAGCTCAACATTCAGAAAACGAAGATCATGGCATCTGGTCCCATCACTTCATGGCAAATAGATGGGGAAACAGTGGAAACAGTATCAGACTTTGTTTTTTGGGGGCTCCAAAATCACTGCAGATGGTGATTGCAGCCATGAAATTAAAAGACACTTATCCTTGGAAGGAAAGTTATGACCAACCTAGACAGCATATTCAAAAGCAGAGACATTACTTTGCCAACCAAAGGTCCGTCTAGTCAAGGCTATGGTTTTTTCAGTGGTCATGTATGGATGTGAGAGTTGGACTATGAAGAAAGCTGAGCACCAAACAATTGATGCTTTTGAACTGTGGTGTTGGAGAACTCTCTTGAGAGTCACTTGGACTGCAAGGAGATCCAGCCAGTCCATTCTAAAGGAGATCAGTTCTGAGTGTTCATTGGAAGGACTGATGCTAAAGCTGAAACTCCAGTACTTTGGCCACCTCATGCAAAGAGTTGACTCATTGGAAAAGACCCTGATGCTGGGAGGAATTGGGGGCAGGAGGAAAAGGGAACGACAGAGGATGAGATGGCTGGATGGCATCACCAACTCGACGGACATGAGTTTGAGTGAACTCCGGGAGTTGGTGATAGACAGGGAGGCCTGGTGTGCTGAGATTCATGGGGTCACAAAGAGTCGGACACGACTGAGCGACTGAACTGAACTGAACCCCACAAAGGAACCAGGATGATCGTCAGAAGTGCAGGGTACTCGACCCATCTGGCGAGGGTCGCTGACAGTGCACCTGAGTGAACCGTCTTCCCGTGATAACCCTCACCCACGTACTGGACCGGCGGCCTCCGGAGGGCCTGCGGAGCGGCTGTGTGCCGGCCTGCACTGAGGAGCCTTCCGGGGAGACCAGCCCAGCCTCAGCCTCCTTGGCTGCAGTGACTCACCTGGCAGAGCCCCCGGGCATGTTGCAAGTGTGTTGGGGGGACAGTGCCTGGCACTGACCAGGCTGCTCACAAATGTAGAAGTTAGCGCCTAATAATGTCCGAAGGCCCAGTTCCTGAGCACCTCCTGCTTCCACGGGCGAGGGGGACAGGAAGCTGAGCCCCAGCACCAGCAGGAGTTTCAGCAGGAGGTAGGTGCCTGTAGGTAGCTGTCACATACGGGGGTCTTCCAGGGTCGCCCCTCCTTGAATGAGCCCGCACTTTGATCCCTGCCATCCCTCCCCTGAGGAGACCCACCTCCGTGACCGCTCTCGTTGGAAGCCTGACCGCTCTGCAGAGCGCTCCCCTCCCCTGGAGTGGACGAGCCTCATCTCAGAGCTCCGGCCACAGCTGCGGGCACTGGCTTGTGACAGCGTGGCCCATCTGCTGGGAAAAGCAGAAGGCAAACGACTTTTCAAAAGAAAGGAGCCTCCCAGTGTGTGCTGGGGCCTCCCCAGGCCTAGCCATAGTGGTCAGGTGCCAAGTGCAGCCCTGGCTGGGGGGCATCCCCTCACAGGACATCTGCCGAGCCACCTGCACAGACACAGCTCCCCCACCACGGCGGGGGCTCCCGTCAGCCAGAGCCCCGCTGCATCTGGGCCCCAAATCCAGAATCTGAGACATGGGCCCAGAGGCCACCAGGGGATGTGACTCCCCGTCCAGGTCAGGCGGCCTTCTTCCTTGTCGTGCCCAACCCCTGCCTGGCTTCCCACGCTGCCTGGCGCAGGGTCGGCCTCGGACACACAGGTGTGCTAACGAGAGCAGTGTAGCCCTGGACCCCTTGACTGAGTAATGATAATAGCTGGTGTTACTTCCTGCCGGGCACGGCTCTTGGAGCTTCATTCAGATGGCTGCCTGGCATCCTCGGAGCAGCCCTCGGAGGGCCTCAGCGGCCCCTCAGGGCACAGGGTCCGGGCAGGCCCCTGCACCCAGGGTGCTCTGGAATCAGACCTGTTCTGATTGGCCAGCCAGGTCCCGGGCCTGGCCCCCGGCAGGGAGGATGGACACTGAGAGCCCAGGTTGGAGGCGTCCTGTTCAGTGCCTGGTGCACAGGGCTGCTCGGGGAGGGGGCCGTCCGTGAACAGAGCTGGCAGGAACCCTCGAGGGGCAGACACACATGCAGTAAGGTCAACAGATGCTCAGCGCTGGGAAAATAAGCAGGTACAGGTTTGGGAGGGAGCGGATGGCAAAGATGCCTGACCCAGATCTGGGCAGAAGTGACAGGTCCTGGGGCTGCAGGGGGCCCGGCAGAGCCAAGAGCAGCAGGTTGGCCAGCGTGGTGGGGCAACGGAAACCATGGGGGACAGCGGTTTGGGGAGGTAGGCCAGGGCCTGGCAGGCCACCACACTGACCCTGGCCTTTCCCTTGAGTGTGGGGGGGAGCCACGGAGGGCTCTGAGCAAGGGAGGCCATGGCCTGATCACTGTGCTGATGGCCAGGGCTGAGACCCCGCTAAGCTCCCGCCAGGACTCGGGGTGGCAAGGAAGGTGGCGTGAAGTAGCCTGTCCAGTCCAGGAGCCACTACCTTTCGTGGCCTTTTGTGTTTGTGTTAGTTGCTCAGTCGTGTCCGACTCTGTGACCCCGTGGACTGTAGCCCACCGGGCTCCTCTGTCCGTGGAATTCTCCAGGCCAGAACACTGGAGTGGATTGCCATGTCCTTCTCCAGGGGATCTCCCTGACCCAGGGAGGGAACCCGGGTCTCCTGCATGCAGGCAGATTCTTTACCATTTGAGCCACAGGGAAGGCCTTTGATCTTAGCCAAAAGGCGGAGAAGCGAGAAGTGTGGCTCTTTACGTTTCAGTAAATATAAAGTGAAGTTAAAACTCAGTCCCTCAGTTGACCTTGTTCAGTCGCTCAGTCATGTCTGACTGCGAACTCCTGGACTGCAGCACACCAGGCTTCCCTGCCTTTCACTGCCTCCCAAAACTTGCTCAAACTCATGTCTGTTGAATCGGTGATCCAACCACGACCCAACCACCACATCCTCCGTCACCCCCTTCCCCTCCTTTCTTCAGTCTTTCCCAGCATCAGTCTTTGCCGGTGAGTCAGTTCTTCGCATCAGGGGCCAAAATACTGGAGCTTCAGGTAGTGCTCGGTTGCCCAGCCCTTGTCGGATGACCAACAGCCATGTGTGGCTCATGACTACTGTGTCGAGCATCACAGATTTGAAACATTTCCGTCATCATAGGAAGCCCTTAGTGCCAGGCCAGGAGGTGCGGTGAGCAGTGTTCTTCCTTCTCTGGTCCCGGGGGCTGGCGGTCAGAATGTGTGAGTGTGCACTCAGCAGTACGTGGGGTAGGAAGAGCTGAGAACTGAGGAGGGGATGCAGGAGGCTGTGTCCCTGGGAAGACAGGTGGGCTGCTCAGGGGAGTCAGTACCTGGCCGAGTGGGGCGGGGATCCAGGAGATGCTCCACATCCAGCCAGCCACAGCCACTCAGCTTTTCCCAGGATGTCTGTCTGGCAAGAAGCGCTGCAGCTGAGGCCACAGGGCCACGAGCATTGGAGATGTGGCCGGGCTGAGCTGAGCTGTGCTCTGAGCCTGCGCTGCACCCCAGACTCCAGACTTAGTGTGAGAAAAGGAACGCAAACCATCTCAAAGCTTTTTATCTGTCCAATAGATTATGTGCTGAAATGGTACTTAGATATATCGGGTTCAGTAAGATATATTTTTTGTTGTTAAGTCACTCAGTCGTGTCTGACTCTTTGTGACCCCGTGGACTGCAGCACACCAGGCTTCCCTGTCCTTCTTTATCTCCTGGAGTTTGCTCAGACTTATGGACTTAGGTCTGTTGACTCGGTCATGCCATCCAGCCATCTCATCCTCTGTCGTCCCCTTCTCCTCCTGCCCTCAATCTTTCCCAGCATCAGGGTCTTTTCCAATGAGCTGGCTCTTTGCATCAGGTGGCCAAAATATTGGAGCTTCAGCTGCAGCATCAGTCCTTCCAGTTAGTATTCAGGGTTGATTTCCTTCAGGATTGACTGGTTTGATCTCCTTGCAGTCCAAGGGGCTATATCAAACAGCCTTAAAGGAAATTCTGGGACTTCCCTGGAGTTCCAGGGGCTAAGACTGTGCTTCCACTGCAGGGGGCCTGGGTTCGATCCCTGGTCAGAGAACTAAGATCCTACATGCTGCAATGAAGGTTGAAGATCCTGTGTGCAGCCAAATAAATTAATTAAAATTTAGAAAACAAGGAAATTCTGACAGAGGCTGTAACAGGGATAGACCTTGAGGACAGTGCATAAATTAACACACGCCAGACAGAAAAGGACACATTCTGTGTGATTCCACTGACGTGAGGTGCGTGCAGTCTTCAAACTCCCGGAGACAGGAAGTAGAGCAGTGACTTCCAGGGGCTGCAGGAGGCGAGGTTATTGTTCAGTGGGTATAGAATTTCAACCCAGGAAGATGAAAAAGTTCCATGGCAATGGTCATACAATAATGTGAATGTACTTCATGTTCCTGAACTGTACACCTACGGTAGCTAACAGAAAATATTTTAGTATGTCTATTTTGCAAGGAGATCAAATCAGTCAATCCTGAAGGAAATCAACCCTGAATATTCATTAGAACCACTGATGCTGAAGCTGAAGCTCCAATACTTTGGCCACTTGATGTGAAGAGCCAACTCATTGGAAAAAGACACTGATGCTGGGAAAGATTGAAGGCAAAAGGAGAGGGGGGCAACAAAGGATGAGATGGTTAAATAGCATCACCGACTCAACGGAGATGAGTTTGAGCAAACTCCGGAGATAGTAGAAGACAGAGGCACCTGGCATGCTGCAGCCCACGGAGTGTCGAAGAGTCAGACACAGCCGAGTCACTGAACAGCAACAACATGTTTTGCCCCAATTAAAAACAATAGTTTTTTTTCTGATAAAATTTGCTGAAGAAAGAACAATAATATATCTATCTGAGTAAGGTTAGTTTCCCCTGCTTCTTTTCACCTTTTTTTTTTTTTTTACTGTGGCTACCAGACAATTTTAAAAAACAGTGTGGCTTGCTTGAGTTCCCTGGTTCTGTGAAGAGCCTGGCTGTCCCGGTGGCCCCCAAAAGGTGCATCCACATCCCAACCCTTCCTACCTGGGATGGACCTGATTTGGAAGCAGAGGCTTTGCAGAGGTCATTAAGATAAGGATTATCAGGAAGAGATCATCCTGGATTTAAGGGTGTCTTTAGAAAGGGGAAGAAGAGCTTTCTTGGTGGCTCAGAGGTTAAAGCATCTGCCTGCAACGTAGGAGACCTGGGTTTGACCCCTGGATCAGGAAGATCCCCTGGAGAAGGAAATGGCAGCCCACTCCAGTATTCTTGCCTGGAGAATCACATGGATGGAGGAGCCTGGTAGGCTGCAGTCTACGGGGTCGCAAAGAGTCAGACACGACTGAGTGACTTAACATAACTTAGAAAGGGGAGGGAGAGGAAACCAAGACGCACAGGGAAGGCTGTGAACAGACAGACAGGCTCAGAAGCTGCAGTGATGCAGCGTCTTCAAGCAGGGGCCTCTGGAGCCGCCAGAAGCCGGGGAGAGGCCTGTGACAGAATGCTGAGGGAGGCAGCTGCCCCCGCACCTTAGTCCCGACCTCTGACCTCCAGAGAGCACATTTCTGTGTTTAAAGGCCCCCCGTTTGTGGCCTTTTGTTCTGGCCACCACAGAAAACACTCTGATGGGCTTATGGCAGACTTATGGTGAGTAAGGAGATGAGCAGGAGAACACACTGCATTTTGGATGAGGTTGGGTCGATTTACAACCCTGAAAAAGGACAGGGAGATTTATGTCTGATGGATCAGCAGCTTCTAGAATGAATCAATAAATGAAAATTTCCAGAGGCCCTACTAAAAGCCTCTTCCTGAATCTAATCTTCAGAGGCAAAAACGTGGGCAGAGGCTTCAGTCTTTCTCGCTGCAGCAGCCACGTGGGCACTCGACTTGGGGTCCCGGGGCTAGACCTCAGCTGAGGCCTTACGGCCAGTTTCCGCTTTCGAGCCTCAGCTTCTCCATCTGTGAAGTGGGATCGTGCTTCCTGCCCTGGCTGGCTCTTGGGGAATGGGTGTGCCAGAACACGGGATGCAGTGGTCTGTGGCCTCTGAGCTTCTCTGCAGACGAGGTCACCGTGCTGGATGAAGCAAGAGGCCTTGGGTGCGGCTTAGAGGGGCTGGCACAGCCCAGCCCAGGTGAGCTCACCTCGGCTCTTAGAAGGCCAGTGTGTTCCTTTGCAGCCCTTGCTGTGACGTGTCCCTTCGCACAGTTCCCTGTTCAGCGCCTGTCCCTCCCCCGCTCTGTCCTGCAGAGCTGCGTTGGGGAGGGTGCGGCGGGCACAGACAGAGGCCCGTCCCAGGACTGACAGTCCTCCCTGGGCGCAGCGGCTGGGTCTGCTGGCTCCAGGGTTTCTGCTGGCCTGGCCTTCCCCTCTGCACTCGGGGCCAGCGTGGCGGCCATCCTGTGGAGGGGTGGGCGGTGCCACTCCTCTAGGTCCACTCTGACTGGCCTCTGCCCCCCATGCCCCATGCCCTTCGTCCTGGGCATTTCTCAGGTCACGTGGTCCCAGCTGGGCCAACCTGCAGGTGACTCGAATGGGACAGGATAATGGGCCCTCTTCTCCCAAAGGTGACAGTGAATCCACCTGGTCGAGTGAGAACCAAGAAATCCACGCAGAGAGAAAACCTTCGTCAACGGTGCCCGCAGTCGCACTTCATACAGTCAGGCGTGTTTGGCAGCCGGGGGTTTGGGGATGGAAGGACGGAAGCCAGTCTGGAGGCAGGGACATGGGGCCTGAGGGTTCAACAAACCTGACTGGCTGAGCCAGAGCAGAGGTCTGCTTGGTGGTTCCCCACCGCACCACACCCCTAGAGGGAAATGCCTGCGTGAGCTCAGAGAGCCCCCTGCACAGAGGACCTGCCCCCAGCCTCCATTCTGTCCCCTGTCCGGCGGCAGCAGGCTCCCATCGTCTCACTCTGCCTGCAATGCAGGAGACCTGGGTTCGATTGCTGGGTCAGGAAGATCCCCTGCAGGAGGGCATGGCAGCCCACTCCAGTATTCTTGCCTGGAGAATCCCATGGACAGAGGAGCCTGGTGGGATACAGTCCATGGGGTTGCAAAGAATCAGACACGACTGACACTTTCCCTTTCAAGTCGAGGTGTTCTCCCAGAGGTTGGTACCAGGGATCTGGGGACTTGGGAGGTGGCATCCTGCTGAAGCCCTGGGCTAGGCGTTACGGATGGATGAGGGGTGAGGGGCTCTCTCGCTGCCACTGGTCAGCGGTGCCCAGGGATCAGGGTGAAACACGGCACTGGCACTCTTGAGACCTCTCCCACCCATGGGCTCCTCCCGAGTTTCGCAGGGGCAGGTGGGCAGCCTGATTATTTCCACTTCACAGGCGCAGCCGGGTCCGGATCTCTGGACTCCAGCAGGAATCTCCTGATCACGGAGGCGGGTGGGCAGCTCAGGACTGCACGTGGCGCCTCCTCTTTCTCTCCCTCCTGCCCTCTGCTGTTAAGGCTCTGTGTCCACCAGGAGGACCTCACCTCAGCTGTGCACAGGGAGGGGCCTCGTAGGCAGTGCTGAGGGCCCTCAGGGTGGCAGGGGCTCCCAAAGGGCTGTGAGCACCGGAGGAACGCGGTCCATCTGGGGAATGAACCACCCCCAAACTCATCGGCACAACACAGTGCTCTGTGCTCACGGCCAGCCTGGTCAAGGGTCGGGGCTGGGCACGCACACCTAGGGTGGCTTGTCCACGCTCCTGAACGTCTCAGGGGCTGGGGCACACCAGGGCTGGGGGCCTGCACCGTCCGGAGGCCTCTGCACTCAAACGTCTGAAGGTGATGCTGGCTGTCAGCTGACCATCTATGCAGGCTGCTCTGTGGGGTCTCACCTGGGGAGCACTCAGGCCTCCCAGCTGCATGGCGGCCAGGTGCTGAGAGTGAGCTTCCCAAGAGAGCCAGGCGGAGGCAGGATCAGCCCGTGAGAGCTGGCTTCTCAGAGTCACATGGCGTCACTTCCACTGTAGCGCAGTTCAGTTCAGTCACTCAGTCGTGTCCGACTCTTTGTGACCCCATGAACTGCAGCACGCCAGGCCTCCCTGTCCATCACCAACTCCCGGAGTTCATCCAAACCCACATCCATCGAGTTGGTGATGCCATCCAACCATCTCATCCTGTGTCGTCCCTTTTTCCTCCTGCCCCCAATCCCTCCCAGCATCAGAGTCTTTTCCTGTGAGTCAACTCTTCGTATCAGGTGGCCAAAGTACTGGAGTTTCAGCTTTAGCATCATTCCTTCCAAAGAAATCCCAGGGCTGATCTCCTTCAGAATGGACTGGTTGGATCTCCTTGCAGTCCGAGGGACTCTCAAGAGTCTTCTCCAACACCACAGTTCAAAAGCATCGATTCTTCGGCGCTCAGCCTTCTTCACAGTCCAACTCTCACATCCATACATGACCACTGGAAAAACCATAGCCTTGACTAGACAGACCTTTATTGGCAAAGTAATGTCTCTGCTTTGTAATATGCTGTCTAGGTTGGTCATAACTTTACTTCCAAGGAGTAAGCGTCTTTTAATATCATGGCTGTAATCACCATCTGCAGTGATTTTGGAGCCCAGAATAATAAAGTTAGCCACTGTTTCCACTGTTTCCCCATCTATTTGCCATGAAGTGATGGGACCAGATGCCATGATCTTAGTTTTCTGAACGTTGAGCTTTAAGCCAACTTTTTCACTCTCCTCTTTCACTTTCATCAAGAGGCTCTTTAGTTCTTCTTCACTTTGTGCCATAAGGGTGGTGTCATCTGCATATCTGAGGTTATTGATATTTCTCCCGGCAATCTTTTTCCAGCTTGTGCTTCCTCCAGCCCAGCGTTTCTCGTGATGTACTCCTGCATATAAGTTAAATAAGCAGGGTGACAATATACAGCCTTGACGTACTCTTTTTCCTATTTGGAACCAGTCTGTTGTTCCATGTCCAGTTCTAACTGTTGCTTCCTGACCTGAATACAGGTTTCTCAAGAGGCAGGTCAGGTGGTCTGGTATTTCCATCTCTTTCAGAATTTTCCAGTTTATTGTGATCCACACAGTCAAAGGCTTATTGCCAAACTCAGACTGAAATTGAAGAAAGTGGAGAAAACCACTAGACCATTCAGGTATGACCTAAATCAAATCCCTTATAATTATACAGTGGATGTGAGAAATAGATTTAAGGGACTAGATCTGATAGACAGAGTGCCTGATGAACTATGGATGGAGGTTCATGACATTGTACAGGAGACAGGAATCAAGGCCATCCCCAAGAAAAAGAAATGCAAAAAAGCAAAATGGCTGTCTGAGGAGGCCTTACAAATAGCTGTGAAAAGAAGGGAAGCGAAAAGCAAAGCAGCAAAGGAAAGATACACCCATTTGAATGCAGAGTTCCAAAGAATAGCAAGGAGAGATAAAGCCTTCCTCAGTGATCAGTGCAAAGACATAGAGGAAAACAACAGAATGGGGAAGACTAGAGATCTCTTCAAGAAAATTAGAGATACCAAGGGAACATTTCACGCAAAGATGGGGACAATAAAGGACAGAAATGGTAGGGACCTAACAGAAGCAGAAGATATTAAGAAAAGGTGGCAAGAATACACAGAAGAACTGAACAAAAAAACCAAGATCTTCACTGTAGCCCAGGATTCAAAGGGAGGGGACAGAGACACTATCTTCATTGGGAGGAAGGTCAAAGCCACTCGGTAAGAAGAATGTGGTGGTAGCGGCGGTGGGGTGGGGGTGGGGAGGGACTGAGGCTGCCGTCTTTGGGAACTGTAAGCTGGGCCCACAGCGGGGCCGGTCCTAAGACCACCCAGCTGCCACCCATCTTTTCCCCTGAGATGATGGCTCGTGCCCCCTCCTCACTCTGCACCACACCACACCTCCAGTTCCTGCAGCTTTGGAGCACATGTTCCAGTGTTTATAATCATTTAAAAAATATTTACTTATTTTTGGCTGCACAGGGTCTTAGTTGCAGCCCTGGGGATCTTTCAGTTGTGGCCTGTGGACTCCTGGTTGTAGCAGGATCTTGTTCCCTGACCATCAAACCCCAGTCCCCTGCACTGGGAGTCCGGAATCTTAGCCACTGAACCACCAGGGAAGTCCTTAATCATTGGTTTTTAACAGCAGAATCCGTGGCCTACAGGATGTCTCATGAAGGGATTTTGCACCTGGGGGCTGGCTGTCCCTGAGGAACTATGGCCCTTCCCGCAGGAGGCCTGAGGCCTCCCAGCAGCCATCTCTGCTTAGCCAGCATCACCCCATGTAATCCAGGTGTGGCGCCCCTGGGGATTCCTGCTGGGAGGTACGACTGCCCTCTGTTCCAAGCCGTCTTTTCAAGGGTGCTAGGCTAGCAGATTGCCACATGTGGAATGCTCATACCCTGGGGTGTAAAATGGCCAGTCACAAAGGAAGAGGGTCTGGAAGTTTCTTACAAAAGTAAACACGCCCCTTGCTCTATAGCCCAGCAGTTCCAGTCCTAGGTATTCACCCGAGAAAGGAAAATGTATGTCCTCCATTTCTTTCCGACTGTGGTGCTGGAGAAGACTCTTGAGAGTCCCTTGGACTGCAAGGAGATCCAACCAGTCCATCCTAAAGGAATCAGCCCTGAATATTCATTGGAAGGACTGGTGCTGAAGCTGAATCTCCAATACTTTGCTCATGTGATGCAAAGAGCTGACTCACTGGAAAAAACCCCGGTGCTGGGAAAGATTGAAGGCAGGAGGAGAAGGGGACGACAGAGGACGAGATGGTTGGATGGCAGCACCAACTCAATGGACATGAGTTTGAACAAGCTCTGGGAGATAGTGGAGGCCAGAGGAGCCTGGGGTTGCGAAGTGCACGGGCACCTCCCTGGAGGTCCAGTGGCCAAGACTCCCGGCTCCCAGTGCCGGGGGCGAGGGTTTGAACCCTGGTCAGGGAACTAGGTCCCGTGTGCCTCAGGGAAGACCCCGCGTGCTGCAACTAAGACTGGGCACACCCGAATACACAAACAAAGTAAAATTTAAACAAAGGTGTGTGCATCCTACGTTGTGTAGGTTTTTCCTAAAAAAGGAAGAAATCGTGAACTGCACTCAGCATTCAGGAATGCTGGGGGTCCAGGGCCCTCCTGCGGGCTCGGACTTCTCCAGCAGAACCCAGGCTTCACATCAGAAAAAACAACAATGACAACGACGAAAACGAGAGGGCGGAGCTTCTCCCTGCAGCCCCCCTTCCCTCCGCGCCCCCGCCCCACCCGGGTCCCTTCCCACCCGGTGCACGCTGCTGTTTTCCCATTTGTCTGAGCCAGCCGTTCCCGAAGCTCAGTGAAGGCCGGCAGCGCCGGTTCTTTAAAGGAAAAGCCCCTGGAAATCTGATAAATGCCATTTTCAGAACCGAAGCCCGAGAGGGTGCGGCCTGCCGCGGTTAGCGAGGCCGGCCGCTCAGGGGTCGGCTCGGTGGGTCTGGATGCCAGGCTGCCCCTCCGCGGGTGCACCGGCCGGGAGAAGGCCCGAGAATGCCCAGGCTGCTCCGGCCGGGCTGGCGGGCGGTGCCCAGGCTAGGGGCGCGCGCGGTGGGGCCGGCGAGGAATTGGGGGGTCCTGGCCGCACAGCCTGTATTTACCCTCCCCGCTCCCTGTCCCTCCGCGGGAGCAACGCCCGTGTGGCCTGGGCCGGGGTCGCCACCCAAGTACCGCTTCCCGGCCCCTCCCGGGCAGGCCAACTTAACCCCTTCCTCCCTCCCTCCCTTCCTCCTTCTCAGGCCCTCACGGAACTGGGGCCGCTGCCTCCTACCCCCACCTCTGAAGACCCCGCAGGATAAAAGGGAAACCCCTGATCCCGGTCTCCCCCAAAGGGATGCCTCTGGACACAGACAACCACAGACATTTCAATAAAAAGATGGATGCTTTAAAACTATGGTAAAGGCAAGCCCCACTGTCCACTGGAGACAGAAGGCTGTGTGGTTTGTTGGGTACCATGCTTTTCTTCCTGCAGTTCCTCCACTGAGGCGATCCCAGTTGCCATGTGAATGCCTCTCTTGCAGGGGTCCCCTGATCCCTTGCTCACCTGGTCCACCCTCCTCGCCTAGCTTCCTGTCTCAGCTGCTGCAGGCCCTGGGCTCCCCAGTGCAGGGGCGTTCTCCCGTTGCCCAACCTTGCATCAGTGGTTCTCAATAAATCCTGGCTCTAGTAGTCGTGTATGGATGTGGGAGTTGAACCATACAGAAAGCTGAGGGCCGAAGAACTGATGCTTTTGAACTGTGGTATTGGAGAACACTCTTGAGAGTCCCTTGGACTGCAAGGAGATCCAACCAGTCAATCCTAAAGGAAATCAGTCCTGAATATTTATCGGAAGGACTGATGCTGAAGCTGAAGCTCCAATACTTTGGCCACCTGATTGAAAAGCTGACTCACTGGGAAAGACCCTGATGCTGGGAAAGACTGAAGGTAAGAGAACAGGATGACAGAGGATGAGATGGTTGGATGGCATCACTGATTCAATGGACATGAGTTTGAGTAAGCTTCGGGAGTTGGTAATCGACAGGGAGGTCTGGCGTGCTGCAGTCCATGGGGTCGCAAAGAGTTGGACACGACTGAGCGACTGAACTGAACAAAACCCTCCCAGCCTGTCTGTGATGCCTCAGTGATTCCAAATAGCAAGAGTTTAGCTTTTAGCGTGTTCCCCCCCCCACCCCACTCTTCATTGACCAGGGACCTCAGTCACTGCTCCATCTGGGCCCTGGGGGCTGTACAGCAGGCGCAGCCGTATGGTCCAACTCCCAGCCTCTGTCTCGACCTACAGGCTGCCTGTTATGTCTCAGGTGTTAGAAGAGGGGCGTGGAAGGTGGAAAGGAGACAGAAACAGATGAGGGCAGAGAGCAGGGCAGGAGGATGGAGAGACAGAGACGGGCAGAGAGAATAAGGAGGCGGCCACGGCTGCCTTTCCAGAACAGAAGATCACTTACCCAGGAGTGAGGAACCCCTAGTCCTGCCTACAGGGTGGGGTGCCCACTGGCCCCCAGGCACAGCTCCACCCCTCCAGGACCCAGGCTGGTCTGGCAGGCTGTTGACTACAGGGATGTGCAAGCTTGTTGCCTGTCTCCAGGTTTATGGGAAGGACAGATGAAGGCTTCGCTGCCCCTGCAGAGGCTTCCCCACCACAAAGGCATCAACTCCTGGCTCTGTGGGTGCCTGCACACGGAGACCCAGGGCCTGCCATTTGTTCCTAAAGCTGAATTAATGCCTCTTGCCTGGGAGGCAGCAAGCAGACCTCGGAACATGCAGGGCCTCAGCTGCAACATCTGTAAAATGGAGACAGCGGGACTTCTCTTGGGAGTCACTGTGAGAGTCAGAGGACTGAAGGAGATGGGATGCCCAGGATCCTCAGGGAGGACAGACAGATGGACAGACGCTTGCTTGCTGGTCTCAGTGGGAGACCCTGGGTGACGATGGGCGCCCCGCCCCGCTGCCCGGAGGAGGGTGCCTCGCCGTGCTTCCAGGAGGGTCCCCAGGTATGGTGGGTGATTGCTTTTTTTTCCTCATCACTTCAGATTCATCCCCGCCTGAGGACCCTGGCCTGGAGTGGCCCCTGTGTCCCCAGCACTTTTGCAGTTGGCCCCTTCCTATTGTTTAGATCTCAGCCCACTTGCCTGACTCAGAGTTCACTGCCTCTGCCAGTGGTAATCGTGTGTGCCTGAGTACTGAGTCACTCAGTCGTGTCTGACTCTTGCAACCACATGGGCTGTATAGCCCACCAGGCTCCCCTTGGTTGTGAGATTTCCCAGGCAAGAATACCGAACGGGTTGCCATTTCCTTCTCCAGGGGATCTTCCCGACTCAGGGATCGAACCCGCGTCTCCTGCTTGGCAGGCGGATTCTTCACCACTGAGCCACCAGGGCATCATTGAGCACTGCACAAGCAAGAGCAGGTATCTTCTGTGTCCTGTTTATCAATGCGTGTTGGCTCTTATGTTGACCACTGGCAGTTCAACAGGTATTTGTTGAGAGAATAAAAGAACTAGATAATAGGGCCTGAACAGCTTGGCAGCAGTGGGGATGCAGAGGGATATGCTTGAGCAATCGTAAAGACATCCACTCTTGGCCACCTGTCAGAAAAGGGCATGAGCATCCCAGGTCCCTCACTTGCTTCCGTGATGGGTGAGTGGAAGGAACAATCACTGAGCCTAGAGTCACAGACAGAGGAGGAAGCCTTGCTCAGCCTGCTCCTCCTTCTCTGCAGCACTTTGGTCACAGCTGCCCGCCATGCCCAGTCTAAGGCGGTTGTTGAGGAAGTCACATCCAAGCTGCAGTGTGGCTGATCCAGTAAGGGAATGTGGAGGGGTTGTTTGATTAACTGCTGGTCTCTCTCTGCCCAGTAATTGCTGTGTCACCTTGGGAGCATCCCCTCTTTTAGCTCAATTTCGCATTTATAAATGAAAGCAAAGGAGCTAGACCTTCCTGTGAAAATCCAGCAGCATTTACTTCCTCCTGGGTGACTCAGTAATTGCAGGGTTAAAATGGCTGCTGGTGCTGGGGTGGTAACATCTGAAAAGCTCAGCAGTTCAAAAGCAAGTGTGTGTGTGTGGGGGGGGGGGGGGTTGGGGGGCGTGGTGTGGGGCTGGCACAGAAAGCCCTCCTGGTTAATCATGCCACTTGGGACCTCTGCAGGCACGGGGGTGGGGTAGGGAGGATGGGGTTCTCCCAGGCTGGTGGCAGGCAAGGAAAGCTGAGCCTTGCCCACTGAATCAGCACGTCCTCAGGTCTGGCTGCTGAGTCAGGCCCGCAGAGCCGCGATGCAGCAGAATGGGGCCCAGCAGCGCAGTCTGACCTGGAAGTACTGCCCTTCGGGCTGGGCTGGAGGTCGTGGCATCGCGCGGCCAGGGGTGTGCCCTGGCGATGGCTACCGGGTGGGGTCCGACAGCAGAGGTGGCATCTTTGCTTTTGCCAGGAAGTAGGGGTTAAGTAAGCAGCCCACCCGGCTCATGAGCCTGGGGTGCGGTTCCTGGCGAGGACCTGGAGGCCGCGGGGAGAGCCTGGACAGTGCCTTTGAGCTTGGCCCTCTAAGACCCGATGGCTCAGGGGCGAGGGAATGAGACCTTGGGCAGGGCATGGGGGCTTCGGAGCTAGGTCTCCACCGAAGACTGGATTTTCCTGGCCAGCGGCCTCCTGGCTTATCCCAGCGTCTCTGGACCCTTTCCTGTGGTGGGGCTGGCGAAAGCTCCCCCAGCCCACCCCGCCTCGAGGGTTCTGGAAAGATTTAAATGAGCACATAAAGCATGGGAATAAACATTATTCCTGCTACGTGAGAGCGTGAGCCGGCCGCGCCCGGGAGGGAAAGGCCCAGGCGTGGTGCTGACCGGCCGTGCTCGGCCAGCGCCTTCCTCGGGACCCCTTCTGCCCCGTGCCCCTGCGGGGCCGCCCCAGGAGGGCCCCCTCCCCGCCCCCCGGGCTGCCCACGGCGGCGGGCCGGGGATCGCATCTCCATCCCCGAAGTGCGCTGCGCCCGCCCCGCCCCGGGCTCCCGGGCCGCCCCGCCCCCCGGCGGCGGGGCAGGTGACGTCACGGCGGCGCGCGGCATGATGGGGCGGGAGCGCCGAGCCGGGGGAGGGACGCGGAGACGCCATTTTCGGCGGCGCGAGCGGCGGATCCGGAGCCGGCCGGCCGCGGAGCTGCAGCTGCGAGGAGCAGCCGCGGGAGACAGCGTGCGCAGGCGGCCGAGGATGCTGCGGGGTGGCCGCGCCAGCGCCCCTCGCTCGTGACCGCGGCGCCGCGCCTGAGGCGGCTGAGGCGGCGGCCCCCGGCGGCCCCGGCTCCGCGCACGCGCCCTCCCGGTGCTGACAGCGCGAGCGCGCGGCCCCGTGGGAGCAGCACGGTGAGTCGGCGGCCGGCCCGGGTTCCCCGGCCGCGCCCATGTCCCCCCTGCCGGCCGCGGTCCTCGGGCAGGCGCGTCCGCTTTCCCCCCGGTCCCGGCCGCCCCCCCAGGGCTGCTGCTGCTGCTGCTCCCGCCGCGGCCCCTGCGGGTCTGGGCGCCCTCCGCCCGCCCACCTCGCCCCGGCCCCGCCCGGCAGCATCTCGGGCCCGGCCCTGCATCCCCGGCCCGGCCCCGCCGCGGGGACAGCTGGAGTCCCGGGAGCCGCCCCGGGAGGGGGCCGGGGCGCGCAGGGAGGGGGCGGCTGGCTTTGTCCGAGCCCGTCCCCTTCCTTCCGGCCTCCGCCCTCTCCCGAGGCACCGCCCTGGGTGGACGCGCCTGTCACGCTCCCGGGGGGGCGGCCGGCGGCTCGGAAGCGTGCGGGGACCCTCCGGAGAGGCCGGCTGGACCCTGCCCGCCCACGATCCCTTTCTTCCGGTGGCAGACCCTCAATGCCTCATCCACAGGCTGGAGTTGCCCCTAGTTAACCTGCAGCATCCCTGCCCTGGAGTACGTGCTCTGGTCACATTTGCTGCACCTCTTTCTCTAAAAAATGAAAAGATTTGTAGAGCCAGGCAGTTTTGTATTAAAGATTATGTGTTGTTGCTGCCTTTTTTTTTTCCCCTTAAGCAGCATATTCAGAATTTGCATATTAATCGTTTGATAAGGAGTTCTTGGAAAAATACGTTTTTCTAAAAGTGTGAGAGCAGAACATTTGTGACCCACCATTTAAATTGCTATGAGAAGGGGCAGTTGGTTCTTTGATTCTTTGCATGAGTTAAACTTTGTAGAGCATGACTAAGGCATTGATGAGAATAATTAGCTCAGTATACATACATTGTAATAATTCAGTGAATAGTTGATTAGAAATTGGAACAGCGTCCTTATATCTCATGATCTTATTTAGGATGACCCTCTTTCACGGACGGGCAGCAAGACTTGTTAAAGTGGGGAATTTGATCCACTGTTCTGTTTCCTAGGTACTCGAAGAGTACAGACATGCTAACTGCTAAAAATTCCAGATTGTGTGGGATTGTTTGTGGGGGGAGGACCCTTTCTTAGAGCCAGTTTCTCCAAGTCATCCAAGGATGCGGCCTCATGTTGCAGACGCGTCTGGCCACCCTGTGCTGTCCTGACGTGACAGTGGGTGGTCACCTCGCTGTCCTGGCTCGGGCACCTAGCTTGGCAGTGTCTTCTACGAGTACTGTCGACAGTGCGTAGTGAAGAAAGAGGTGCACGGGCATCACCAGCGAGGAGGAGGGAGGAGGTTGAGGAGAGGCACATGATGCCTTAAACATCATAGTGAGTAAAAGCTCAACTGCAGTGACTTAAAGTTTACATTTTTTGAAAAAATTATACCTTCTCAAGCATGTTTCGTAATGTTGAAAAATAAGTCAATGCATAGCTTCCCAGCTATAAACTATCTCAGACTAGAATTCTATAAAAAGAAAACTAGAAATAGAAAAATGAGAAGTTAAATAAATTGTAGGATTCATATCACCTGGAATGTAAGTGAAGTATGGTAAGAAAGCAGAATTTTATTAACAAATGATCAGTACAAAAATGCTGGGAAGTTTAGATGTCAGCTTTGTGGCCTGGGATAAACAGGATTAGTTTATTAAGATGTGAAGGCGCGGTCTTACACGTCCACTGAGAACCGGCTGAGTGGCACGTGCTCTGCCGAGGAGTCGCTGTTCTCAGGGGCAGCTCGAAGTCTGGACCATAGATGACCGTAAACGCGTGCTGAGTGCTCTGCGTGAGTGACTCTGGCTGTGAGACTTGAACAGTGGGGCGGGCCTGGGATTGGCGATGCTGCAGGTCGGGAAGGGGCGCGGTGGAGGGCGAGAGCAGCAAACGCAGCATGTCCAGAGCGCCGGGGCTCCCGAGGACACAGCCTCGGGCGAGAGAAGCCGGGAGCCGGGAGCAGAGTTGGAGAGGGACTGACGGGGAGGGTGGACTCGGGGAGGCTGGGGCTCTCGAAGCGTTGTAGAAGCGCTGCAGCCTGTCTTTTCCCCTCATCTTCCCGTCTTGCCCTCATTCGGGTGCGTCCAGGCGCGTCCGGAGTCTGCTTTCCTGGGCATCAGCGTGTCCTCAGTTCCTCACGCGTTCCTTGGTACTTGTCACTATGTGCAGCACTACCTCATTTTACTTGTTATTTTTTTCTTTATTTTCTTTTGCCATACCGCTTGGCTTTGGGGATCTTAGTTCCTTGACCACGGATTGAACTGGGTCCTTGGCAGTGAGAGCATGGAGTCCTGACCACTGGACTGCCAGGAAATTCCCTACTTAATTAATTTCTTATTTAGTTTATTGTCTGTCTCCTCCGCTTACATTCAGTCTCCACGAGGGCACTGGTGTGTTCAGTGTCGGTCCTTGGCATGTAATGTGAAGGAATGCGTCGAGGATCACTTCCTTGTCTTTCACTTGGGTGACTCACTGGCAGGTGACGCCCACCACAGTGGGAAGAATGGGAGGAGGAGATGGTGAGCGTGAGTTTGGGTCGATTAAATCCACAGTGCTTATCGGTGGCCGAGCGGGTTGGTGGCCAGTTGGAGATCAGGTCTGGAACTCAAGACAAAGAGGCTGGAGATAAGGATTTGGGAGCATCTGACATTTGGTAGTGATTGCGGAGTACCCGAGGGTAGCGAAGCCCAGGGACACGAGGAGGAGGAGGGCAATATCCCATTGGCTAAGAGGCAAAGGAAGATTTGGACGGAAAAGTATTGGATTTGGTTCTGGAGGGCTGTTACTGACCTCTTAGAGTTTTCCTGAGACTATACTGCTTTCCAAGGCAGGAAGGCTATTTGAGAGATGATGTGCATTTTTTCTCCCAAGGTGTTCTTGTGCCATTCTGTCCTGTAGCTTGCTGGCTAATATACTCTTAGATCAAAAATGAACTATGATTTTGTATTTTATTTAGATTTAAGAATATTTTTAAAATTAATTTTTATTTTTGAGTGCTCCGGGTTCTCGTTGCTGTGCCTGGGCTTTCTTTGGCTGTCACGAGTCGGGGCTGCTCCTCGTTGCTGTGCCCGGGCTTTCTCTGGCTGTCACGAGTCGGGGCGCCTCCTCGTTGCTGTGCCCGGGCTTCTGATTCAGCGGCTTCTGTTGTTGCAGAGCTTCGGCTCTTTGGGTGCACGGGCTTAGTTGCCCCTAGGCATGTGGGATCCTCTCGGAACACGGATCGAACCTGTGTCCCCTGCATTGGCAGGCTGATTCTTAACCACTGGATCACCAGGGACGTCCTCTGATTTTACTTTTAACTGATTTTTGCAGGCAGACAAGAGCTTTTAAATATGCTTGTCGTGTTGTGTTGTTGGTAACTTAATAAAGCAGATGTAAGTGACTATCAAAAGAACAAACAGTTAAGCTAAGTGCATATATGAAGTAGAAGTTATTTCCTTGGTTCTAAAATATTCCAGCTAGCTCAACCTTGGATTGTCCCTTTGATGGTATGTTGTGGAAATTTATGCTCCGCCTCTGAAGTCACTATACTGCTACTGATGAGACCGGTGGAGGTGAATGTGTCGCTGCGCCAGGCGAGCACGGGGCAGGCGTCACCTCCGTCCTGTTGCTGGGGAGATTGAGAATTAGAGACATCTGATAAGGTTGCATCAACCAGAGGTGCCTAGCTGTGAAGTCGGGCTCCTAACTTTCTTTTTCTTGCATGTTTGAAGTTTTGAACCGTGGATCACAGCAGTACTAAGCACAGCCTTCCAGTTGCCTTCCCTGGGAAGCACCTGCCCCGTTTCTTCCATTTCAGAAGCCCAGTGGTGCCGAGGGGTCACGGTCACTCTTTGGAGTTGCTGTCTAAGGTGCTTCGGGCCACCACGCTGCTGTGTTTGTGTTCTTCACAGAGGCTCATGCAGGCCGCGTCGTCAGTGAGAGCTGATTGAGTCTTCATTCTTACGGTGATTATGGTGTTGTGTTTTCTCTTAAATTCACTTATTCTGTTTAAAAATGACTTGTGTTATTGGCCAAATGGGAAGACTATGTTGATTTCTATATTTTTCAGATTGTGATTTAAAAAAAACCCAATTTACCATTGTAATCATTTTTAAATAAGTTCAGTAGTCTTAAATATCGTCCAGTAAGCGTCTAGGGCTTTTCATCTTTTAAAACTAAAACTCTATATCCATTAAATAACTCCCTATTTCCCCCATCCCCTTAGCTCATGGCAACCACCATTCTCCTTCCTGTTTCTATAGCTTTATTTATCTTAGATACGTCATACAGCTGGAGTCATGCAGTTTTTGTCTTTTTGTGACTGGGTTGTTTCACTTGGCATAATGTCTTTAAGATTCTTCTATAGTTTCTATCCTTTTTAACTAAAACATAAAGTTCTAAAGCTTTTTTGTGTGTGAAATTTATATTAGTTCTCTATTTACCATATAATAAATTACTGCAAATTTCGTAGCTTAAAACGATAACCGTTGTTGTCTCAGAGTCTCTGGGTGAGGGGTCCGGGCGTGGCTTCTGCTCCGAGCTTGCGCCGCTGCAGCCCTGTGCCGGGCTTTGGCTCTCTCCCGGAGCTCAAGGGCTCTCGAAACCCTTTTGGTTGTGGCACAGTTCAGTCGTCGTGTTTGTAGGACTGGCGTCCTGGTTTTCTGCCGACTGGCTGTCTCTTGCTGAGGGCTTGGCTCTCCTAGCTCCTGGAGGTGGCCTGTACTCCCCTGCCAGCAACACTGATTTTCTTCTATAACTCCAGATTAGTTGTGTCTATTCTAAAATATCATCCATATGAGACTAAACAGTATGTACATTTTGCATCCAGCTTCTTTGGCAGCACAGCCATTTAAAGTTGAGCACTTGGAATGGCGTGTGTCAGGGGTTTGTCCCTTTCTGTTCCTGAGTAGTGTCCCTGTGTACAGACCTCCCGCAGCCTCGCCGGTTTCCTCCTGATCTGCATCTGGGGCAGGGAGCACTCACTCTTGTAAGGACTGTGGATGTACATTTTCTATTTTTTTGGCCAGGTCATGTGGGGTCTTAGTTCCCTGAGACCCATGTCCTGCCGTGGAAGCTCTTAACCACTGGACTGCCAGGGAAGTCCCACATTTTCGTTTCTTTTGCATAAATATCGAGGAGTGGAATCGCTTATAGGATAGATGTAGGATTGACCTTGAAGATACTGCCAGCTCTCCAAAGCGGTTGTGCGTTTTACAGTCCTCTCCAGCTTTTGGTGTTGTCTGCCTCATCGTAGCAGCTGCTGGCTGGTGGCATCTTGTGCTGGGCTTAGGGCGCCTTTCCCAGATGACTAATGCTGGTGAGCGCTTGTTAACGTACTTGCCGTTTATATTCCTGCTGTTGTGAAGTGTCTGTTCAATTCTTTTGCCCATTTAAAAACCATTAAAAAAAAAATTGATTGTAGGAGTTCTCTAGGTATTTGGATTTGTGTCTTTTGCCACATGTTGCAAATATTTTTTCCAAATCTGGGGCTTAACTGTTTTTTCCTTGTGCCTTTAAAGAGTCTGCCTGCCACGCAGGAGACCCTGGATGGGTTGAACCCTGGTTCGATTCCTGGGTTGGGAAGATCCCCTACTCACTTCCGTGTTCTGGCCTGGAGAATCCCATGGACGGTACAGTCAGTGGGGTCGCAAAGAGTCGGACACGACTGAGCGACTGTCACTTTTTAATAATCAATAGTTTTAAATTTTGATGAAATCCACATTCTCAGGTTTTTTTCCTTCATGGTTCCTGCTTTCTGTTGTCTTTGTTTGAAAAGCATTAAAAATGTGTGCTCTTTAGGGAAAACTTAGGATACAGAAAGATGTAAAGGTGTAAGTGAGTTGTCTATTTCTCTTTTCCCATTTTCTTTCTCTCAAGAGAATTCAAAGATTTTTAAAAATTCTTTTTTTTAGTTAAGAAAGAAAATTATTCCATATGTGTGTTATTGATTAGCACTTAAGTACATAAACTTTTAGTCTTGCGGTATTATGCTAATAAGATGACATTTTTCATTTTGAAATAAAGATGCTTTTTTAAACCACAGAATGAATACTCTGTATTTATACTCCCTTGGCCCGTCACCAGTAACACCTTCTTATGTATTCTCTTAGTCACACTGTCTGGTAAAGTGGTTTTTCCTTTCCATTTGCTCAACCAAGGACTTGTAACAGAGACATCTGCATCATTTGAGTTCACTCATCCTTGTTTTAGGGAAACACGTGTTCTCCTATATTTTCATGTAGTACCTTTCCCTATAGTTTCTCATGCTTAAAATTTGCATCTAGGGAGAGGGGCCTGTGGTCCCACGTCACATTGAACAGCCTCGGTGCGCTCTCGGCCCTGGCCTGGAGCCCTGCGCGGGGAGGGGGAGGCGCGACACCCGCTGGTGAGGGACCCGGCGGCCTTGTGAAACCCTTTCTGCAGGTGGTGTGGTTGGTTATCAGAGTTACAGGGTCTCTGTACACAGAGGTGGCCGACTGCGCAACAGAACCCCACTCAGTCAGGTTCTGAGCAGGGCTATGGGGATAAGTACCCAGAGCTGTGATTCTACAGGGGCATTTATGGTAGACTCACCCAGGAGGAAAATACATGCTTTTGTAAGCTAGTGGCTTATAGCTTCTGGATGTAAACACGTTCATATTAGATGCTGTAATTGTGGAGACTTTAATTTTAAAGCATTTCACTTTATAGGTTTTTCTGATTTTTAAGCCAGCAGGATTGATTCATTCAGTTCATCCTTGTGATTCAAGTTTAGCAGAGGAAATAAAAGGATTAGATAAAGTTAGATCAGAGGAGATGCTGTGGTTCTAGTAGAAAATGATGGAGTCAGTCAAGTCTCCATTCGGGAACACTTCAGACTCTGGACCCGTACCTGGCAGTTACCTGTGTCTTTCCCTGGCCCAGAGTTTGCTCATAGAGTACCTCCTCCCATGAGGAGATGACGGTGTTTCTTCATGGGTGAGGGGTAGGCCGCGTAGAGCTGGATGAAATATGTTATCATTATAATGTGGTGTTATATTTAGGAAACAAACTCACGATTGTAATACAGACCACGAAAGGGCATGACATTTGCATTTTTAGCCATAAATGTCATGGTGTGAAAAAGATTGAGACTCTGCAGGAGGGGTTTTTGAATTTTGCTTCAATGTGAACCTTAACTTTATTACATAAACTGAGAGTGACGCACCTCCTGCGTATCCTCCCTGCCCCCCCAGAGCAAAGCCAGCCATCCTGTGGAAAGTCTCGAATTGCTGTTCACTTTTTAAGTACGTTGTATTCTCCCTTTGACTCCACACTGTATAATTTTCATTTTGAAATTTCAGAACCAAAAAGTTTACGTACATTTTTACTTCTAACATTACTATTGATTACTTTGCTTTTCTAATAGCAGTAAGTAATGAATTGTGTACTAGAAATTTTAAAATACCTTGAAAAGGGCTTTAGATTTTTGTTGTTTATCAAAAGGGGGCAGAGGATAAAAAGATTGAGAATTGACGCTTTCTGCGACTCCCTGACAAAGCTAAAATAGATTAGGTAGGTCTCAGAGTGGGGTTTTGTGTTTTTGTTTTCTGTGCTTTGTATCATTTAATTAAAAAAAAATTCTGGTTGTCCTCCTCGCCCTCCAGCCTTTGGCCGTGACTCATCTACTTTCCAGCACCATGGACGTTTCATGTAATGGAGTCACGCAGCGTGAGGCCTGTGGCTGCTCCCTGCAGTTAGCACGGGTCGGCTGTGCTGTAACATGTATCCGTGTTTTGTTCCTTTTTATTGCCGAATAATATTCCAAAGGGTTATACCACACTTTGTTTATCCATTTGTTAGTTGAAGAACATTTGGGTCATTTCCACATTTTTACTGTTAGGATTAATGGCGAAATTTTTGTTTACAAGTTCTACATTGTCCAGAGTTTTATTCTTTGGACCATTCTGTGTAAGTTTTTACATACACGTGTTTTCAGTTTTCTTGGGTGTATACCCAGGAGTGGAATTGATGGGTCATTCGTGTATTTAATTTTTAAATTTTATTGCTCTCTCGTGTTGCCTTAGTCTCTGCCGTGCACAGAGTGAAGCAACTGCGTGCATGGATGTATCTGCTCTTTGTCTGTATCTGACCTTCCCGGTTAGGCCACCACGGAGCTCTGCGGCAGGTTCTCATTAGTTATCTACTTTATATGTAGTGTCGAGAGTGTGTATGTGTCAATCCCAATCTCCCAGTTCATCTCCCCCGCTCTCCCCCTTTGGCATCCATACATTTGTTTTCTATCTCTCTGTATCTATTTCTGTTTTGCACATAAGTCATTTAATTTTTTAAGTTTTGACACTTGTATCATTTTACCCACAAAACACTGTAATCTTGGGTTCCAGGATACTGAATGTCTTAGTCGTTGTTATAACAGTTTGTTATAACTTTGTTATAACAGTTCAGGCTGTTATAACAAAATGTAATGAACTGGGTGGCTTATAAACAACAGGAATTTGTTTCTCATAATTCTGAGGACTGGCAGGTCCAAGGTCCTGGTGATTGGAGGTTAAGCACCTGGTGAGGGTCCATCTAGTCAAGGCTGTGGTCATGTATGGATGTGAGAGCTGGACTGTGAAGAAGACTGAGCACCGAAGAATCGATGCTTTTGAACTGTGGTGTTGGAGAAGACTCTTGAGAGTCCCTTGGACTGCAAGGAGATCCAACCAGTCCATTCTGAAGGAGATCAGCCCTGGGATTTCTTTGGAAGGAATGATGCTAAAGCTGAAACTCCAGTACTTTGGCCACCTCATGCGAAGAGTTGACTCATTGGAAAAGACTCTGATGCTGGGAGGGATTGGGGGCAAGAGGAGAAGGGGACGAGAGAGGATGAGATGGCTGGATGGCATCACTGACTCGATGGACGTTGAGTCTGAGTGAACTCCGGGAGTTGGTGATGGACAGGGAGGCCTGGCGTGCTGTGGTTCAATGGGGTCACGAAGAGTCGGACACGACTGAGCGACGGAAATGAACTGAACTGAGGGCCTGCTTTCAGAGGCCTGTTTCAGAGGAGCCTCCCCAGGGTCACTGGGGAGGGGTGAGGGGCGCCTCTAGGGTCTCTTCTGTGAGAGCGCTAGTCGTACTCGCGAGGGCTCTGCTCCACCCGCAGGGCCTCCTGAAGGCTGCCCGTCCGTGCCATCGTGGTCGGGGCTGGGTGTCAACGTAGAATTTGGGGGAGCATAAACGTTCTGATCATGGGACTGAACTTCCCCGAATACCACTTAGGTTGTTTCTTCAGACTCATTAGAGGCTCACCCCTGCTTCTGCTCGCTCCCCCACCCCGCCTCCTGTTCCTCAGGGCTTGTGTAGAGAGATGGGCCATGGATCTGGCTGGCTGCCGGTTTCTCACTGGGTCAGCTCTTGGAAAGACATCTTAAGTATGGTTTTCTGCTGTCAGTCTTTGCAAGGCAAAGACTTCCATGTTTCTCCTCCATCTTATTTTTATTTCTCTATGCTATCTTCTGCTGTGTTTATAGGAAGTTCATTTTGCACCCGAGAACTGTCAGAATAATTCACCTTTGTTGGCTGTCATTCACTCTGCATACAGACTTGTTGCTTCCCCTCGCCCCATTTCTTTTTTTAAAAGTTAAGATATCAGTTCATTGGAGAAGGAAATGGCAACCCACTCCAGTAATCTTGTCTGGAAAACACCATGGACAGAGGAGCCTGGCAGGCTACAGTCCGTGGGATCACAAGAGTCAGACACGACTTAGCGACTAAACCATCCACCACTACAAAGTGAATATATGCCTAAAGATAATATGTGAAAAGGATATTTGCCATATACTAGCTAGTTTTTTGGTGGGAGGGTGGGAGTCAAGGAAGACTTGGGGTTATTTTTTCATCAACTTCCATTTTATACTTATTTATAATGGTCATTATTTTTACTAATGCTGTAAAACTATGAAAATGAATAAAATACTAAAAGTTTCATATAAAAAAATTTTAAAAAGATATCAGTTCATAATAACATAAAATTAACCATTTTAAAGGGTATAATTCATGAATTTTTTAAAAAGTATATTCTCTATATACTTGGGTAAATGCTACCACCGCTAACCTAATTCTTCACATTCCTTTTGGAGTGCTTGGGTGTTTTTGTTTTATTTTTTAATTTTCTTTACCTTGAGCTTTTTAACTCCTTAGTGGAATTTCACGTCATAAAACCTTAGGAGGTACGGTGACCAAGGTGGTGCTCTTTCTATCTCTGGTCTTTGCTTTGTTTTTATTCATTTTTGAGAGGGGGGAGTTTGTGGTGAAAGTTGTCAGACTGTTGAAAATTGTATTGCCTGTTAATTGGTAGGGTATTTGATTGTGTGTGTATAATCTCATTGTCTGTGGTTCAGAGGAGGAGAGAGTGAATACATGATCAGGTGGTAGAGAGGAAACAGGATTGTCACATGAAAATGATCATCTGGTATGACAGAGCCTCCAGTCTGTGTGATCTAGGGTGGTCTTTAAAGAGTGGCTTTAGACTTTTGGGTCTTATGAAATATGCAGTGTGTTCACTGTTTCTGTTCTTGTCTCAGTGTTAGGTTGGCCTGTTTTTACTGTGGCAGAAGTGTCAAACCCTTTCTGTGTGAGGTCTTAAGAAGTTCCATTGCCTGCGGCTCCAGACTGTCCGGTCAGGCGTCACTGCTTCCTGAGTGGTGAGCGCAGCAGCACAGCAGCCTGGCGCTGGAGCGAAGGCGCATCTGAGCGGAGTGAGCAGGCTTGGATTCGGCTCCTGTCCGGATAGTGTGAGCTTAAGTCCATCTCCTCCGTGGTGAGTAGGAATTAGTGTTGGCCGACTCAACTACCTGCTGGCTATGTACTGTTTTTGTTCTTTTAAAACAACACACAGATGAAAATGCTCGAAAACGAAGTTGCTTGATGTCAGTTCTTAATACACGTATTGCATATTTACTTTTTGGTTTTATTTTTCTCAAAGCTATACATGTACTTTTTTGTATACTTTGCATATTGATTTTAAAAAATAACTGTTTTACTTTAGAGTAGTTCTGGGTTCACAGGAAAGCAGCCGCGATGGTGCAGAGCCCTCCTGAGGCTGCAGGGGCCCCAGTGGGCCTGTGCCCTGCGCTCCCGGCGCTGACCTGCTGGTCTTCTGCCTTTGTGCCAACTGAGGAATCAGCAGTGGCACATAATTGCTCACCAAACTCCACGTTTTATTTGGGTTTTCCTAGTTTTCTTCTTTTTCTGTCCCAGAACCCCATCCAGGGCATCATATCACATTGAATTTAGCTATCGTTTTTCCTGGTCTTTGACAGGCTGCCTTAGTGCTGTCTGACTCTGCAGCACTATGGACTGGAGCCCTCCAAGCTCCTCTGTCCATGGGACTCTCCAGGCGGGAGTACTGGAGTGGGTTGCCATAGCCTCCTGCAGGGGACCTTCCTGACCCAGGGATCAAACCTGTGTCTCCTCTGTCTCCTGTGTTGGCATGTGGGTTCTTTACCACTAGCGCCACTTAGGAAGCCTTTTGAGCAGTACTGGTCAGTATTTTATAGAATACCCCTCAATTTGTATTTGTCTGGTGTATTTCTCATAGTTAGATTGCATTTATGGGTTTGAGGGGAAGACCACTGGGCCCAGGAGTGGTTTCTAAACCATTCTGTCAAACAAACCAAGATTCCCTGGACTAATGGCTGATTCTAAGGCTAGGGTAGGGAGAATACAAGACGGGCCTAGAACATCTTGTGGTGCCAGAAAGTGCTCGAAAAACAAAATGATGGGCGTGTCAGGGGGCACAGAAGCAATGGAGAGCGTTCCCATGGCCAGAGCTGGAACAGTTCGAGCAACACAATAGTGTGGTATCTTTAATGATTAGTATTCTTAGGGATAGCCTGTGTAAAATGCTCTTTCCTAGTGGCATAGCGCTAAAGAATCTGCCTGCAGTGCAGGCAGCTGGGTTGGGAAGGTCCCCCGGAGAAGGAAGTGGCAGCCCACTCCAGCGTTGTTGCCTGGAGGATCACACAGACAGAGGGCGCTACAGTCCATGGGGCCAAAAAGAGCCAGACGCGACTCAGCCGCCAAACAGTAACGAAGCGTAAAGCCAGCTCCCACGGTCGACGCTGGCGCCAGCGATAGATGGGTGAGGAAAGAGGCCCTCTCCCAGACAGGAGCGGCTCTCAAAGCTCAACACGGCCTCTGGAAGAGTCCTTAATGCTCCTGCCCACCCCTGGGCTGCACTGAGGGACTTGCTGGTGTGTGGGGAGGCGACCTGCAGCGGGGGGCCCGCACCCAGGGCCTCAGCAAGATGCTGAGACCGACATGGCTCAGGCGGGGCCCGGACTCCTGTGAGAGGCGACGAGAATGGTACGGTCTGCTTTCAGACAGTCTGAAAGTGTTGTCACATAGGGTTTTTGTCACTCTGTCCAGAAGTAACTGTTGTCATTTGTTCTGAGTGAAATGACGGCTTTTCTATGATGACCACCATTTCTAAGTAACATGCTGATATTGCTGTCTGATGGTTTCCAGTTTTGACTTCCCTCTGTAGATGTTTAGAGCTTGCCTGTTTTCTTGCCCCTCCTGACTACACAGGTGCGTCCTTTGCGTTGCCACAACCTCCCCATAGAATTGGACTTTCACTTGCTTAGGTCAGTCTTTACCGTTTGTATCTTTATCACTGTGGACGTGCCATAGCTGAGTCATGCAATAAACTGCTGACTCTTGCCTCTCCAATCTCTTGTTTTGTTCGGAGTTGATACTTGTTTTTATCTCCTTCAGCAGTTCAGTTCAGTCGCTCAGTCGTGTCCGACTCTTTGCGACCCCATGAATCGCAGCACGCCAGGCCTGCCTGTCCATTACCAACTCCCGGAGTTCACCCAAACTCACGTCCAACGAGTTGATGATGCCATCCAGCCATCTCATCCTCTGTCATCCCCTTCTCCTCCTGCCCCCAATCCTTCCCAGCATCAGAGTCTTTTCCAATGAGTCAATTCTTTGCAGGAGGTGGCCAAAGTATTGGATTTCAGCTTTAGCATCAGTCCTTCCAATGAACACCCAGGACTGATCTCCTTCAGAATGGACTGGTTGGATCTCCTTACAGTCCAAGGGACTCTCAAGAGTCTTCTCCAACACCACAGTTCAAAAGCATCAATTCTTCGGTGCTCAGCTTTCTTCACAGTCCGACTCTCACATCCATACATGACCACTGAAAAAACCATAGCCTTGACTAGATGGACCTTTGTTGGCAAAGTAATATCTCTGCTTTTTTGTATGTTATCTAGATTGGTCATAACTTTCCTTTCAAGGAGTAAGCATCTTTTAATTTCATGGCTGTAATCACCATCTGCAGTGATTTTGGAGCCCCCAAAAATAAAGTCTGACACTGTTTCCACTGTTTCCCCATCTATTTGCCATGAAGTGATGGGACCAGATGCCATGATCTTCATTTTCTGAATGTTGAGCTTTAAGCCAACTTTTTCACTCTCCTCATTTACTTTCATCAAGAGGCTTTTTAGTTCTTCACTTTGTGCCATAAGGGTGGTGTCATCTGCATATCTGAGGTTATTGATATTTCTCCCGGCAATCTTGATTCCACCTTGTGTTTGTCCAACGTTTCTCATGATGTACTCTGCATATAAGTTAAATAAGCAGGGTGACAATATACAGCCTTGACGTACTCTTTTTCCTATTTGGAACCAGTCTGTTGTTCCACGTCCAGTTCTAACTGTTGCTTCCTGACCTGCATACAGGTTTCTCAAGAGGCAGGTCAGGCGCCCTGGAGTCTTGAGTGCGGGTCCGTGTGTTGGGTGCAGGGATGTCTACCTGGTGCTCGCGCCTTCCCCGTGCGGAGCCCCCTCCTGTGCCGGAGCCCCCTCCCCGTGGGGAGCCCCCTCCCCGTGCAGAGCCCCGGTGTCCTCCTCTGCGCCATGTCGTCTGCTTTCTTGGCTTACCTTTGTTTTGGTTGAGTACGTCTTCAGTAGCCTGAGGAAGGCTGCATTGGGAGGTGACAATTTTTGAGACCTGTGACTGAAAATGTCATTCTTCTCACCGTTGACTGAGAGTCTGGCTGGCTGTAGAGTTCTAAATTGGAAGTAATTTCCTTTCAGAAGGTCGAAGGCATTTGTTTATTGCCTTTTGCTCCCAGGGTTGTTCTCGAGAAGTCTGAAGTGGCTCTGATTGTTTTGACTCTCTGCACGGCCTCTCCCTGCCCTGGTGTGTAGAATATTCCTTTGTCACCTCGATGTTTTCTTGAAAAAATAGTCCTTCGGTAAAGTCTGACTCCTAAGCCTAGAACAGTGTCTGGCGTAGAATTGGGGGCTCAATAAATGTTTATTGAGTGAAGGGCTGTTACTGTCTTTGGGTCGTTTGGCGGCGAGGGCCGGGCTGCCTGGTCTGGAGGCCTGGTGGAGGTTGGGGGGCTCCTCCAGCTTCTCTCTGGTGTGGCCGAGCTCAGTTCTCACATTCCCCTGCCAGGCTTCATTGGACCTGGTGGTCTTTCTCAGTTTAGAGCCCCAAGCTAATATTGTACCGGATTGTCCGCTCTAAATTGTCCCATTCCCGTCGTTCCTAGCAGGAGTTGGTTGTAACTCTGAAGAGTTCTCTTTTTACCCCTGGTGTGTTAGAGGAAGTAAAAACCACTCTTGTCATAAAGGACAAGTGATGTTAAAGAACAGGTTGAAAGGAAGAATGAGTTGCAGCATGAGGTGTGAGCTGTTTGCTGTTTTGCGTATCAGCTCTCGGATCACTTCAAAGCAGAGGTGAGGGAGCAGAGTGTGCACCTTAGCAGTCTTGTGCTCACAGCGTCTCTGTGTTAGTTACCGTTGCTGGTCCTCCCTTTCAGTCACTGTCGAGGCCCAGATCCTCGCCCTGCCCGAGTCACGTGAAGCACGTATGCCGCACACAGAAGGGAGGCGGTTGCTTGTCCATCTTGTTTCGAGCTTGAGTGTGCAGGGCTCAGTCCCTTCCTTCTTAGTGAAGGGCTCGTGTTTTGGTTTCCTGTGTTTCCCAGGGGCAGGGCAGCCTTTCAAAAGGAGAACCTGTGTTTTTGAAGTGGCATTTTAAAAAGAAGTAAGAATTATTTTTAGGTTACAGAATGCTCCAGGCAGGATTTAATTGTGGGTCTGAATGTGGAGATAAGCTAGATTCGTATTACTTCTCAATTCTGACCATAGTGTGGTCAGATGAGTAAATGATTGCAATAAATCCTTGGACATGAGACTGGTAGTGTGTGTGTGTGATTTACTGAAGTACAGTTGGTTTACAGATACACACACACACACTCTTCTCCACTGTGGTTTCTCATAGGACATTGAATGTAGCTCCCTGTGCTGTACGGTAGGGCCTTGTTTATCCATTCTGTGTATAATAGCTTGTATCTGCTAATCCTGAACTCCATTCCATGCCTCCTCAGCCCCCTGACAACCAGAAGTCTGTCCTGTACAGCTGTTGCGACTCCTGTATATTAAAAATGCCTATCAAAGCTGTTATACTGGAGCTTCCCTGGTGGTCTAGTGGTTAAGATTATGCTTTGCAATGCAGGGGGCCCAGGTTCGATCCTTGGTTGGGGAACTAAGTATTCCCTAACTCATGCCATGGGGCACCTAAGCCTGCAAACCACAACTCGAGAGTCAGTGTGCCACAAGGAAAGAGCTGCTGTGCCACAGCTAAGACCCGATGCAGCCAAACAAATAATATTAAAAAAAAACTGTTATATACACTATTGGATAAAAATTACAAAGACTGAATCAGTGTTTAAAGTAATGGAAACAAAAATAGTTCTAAAGTCAAATAAAACTTACGCTTTAGGATTATTTTTGTCTTCATTATTTTACTTAGCGACTGTTATCATTTGCAGTCAGAGTAGAGAATTTATTGGGGACTTGAATCCTGAGAGTTGGAAGTTAGTAATAATAGCTTTGCCTGTTGAACTGTGGATTTAAGAGATTTGATACGAAGAAGGACTTCTTGTGTTTTAGGAACTCAATTCAGATGTTAGATTTCTCAGGTTCTGCCTTGGATCATGCAGTTAAGTATCTAGTCCGTTGCCTTCCCAGAGGAATAACGGGGCTTGAAAGAGCTCTCTTTTTGGAAATAAAAGCACAGTAAACAATTTCACAGTGAGAGACTTTATTTTTTTGGGCTCCAAAATCACTGCAGATGGTGACTGCAGCCATGAAATTAAAAGATGCTTGCTCCTTGGAAGAAAAGTTATGACCAACCTAGACAGCATTTTAAAAAGCAGAGACATTACTGTGCCAGCAAAGGTCCAGCTAGTCAAAGGTATGGCTTTTCTAGTAGTCATGTGTGGATGTGAGAGTTGGACTATAAAGAAAGCTGGGCGCCAAAGAATTGATGCTTTTGAACTGTGGTGTTGGAGAAGACCCTTTGAGAGTCTCTTGGACTGCAAGGAGATCCAACCAGTCCATCCTAAAGGAAATCAGTCCTGAATATTCATTGGAAGAACTGATGCTGAAGCTGAAACTCCAATACTTTGGCCAGCTGATGCAAAGAACTGACTCACTGGAAAAGACCCGGATGCTGGGGAAGATTGAAGGCGGGAGAAGAAGGGGACAACAGAGGATGAGATGGCTGAATGGCATCACCGACTCAGTGGACATGAGTTTGAGCAAGCTTCTGGAGTTGATGATGTACAGGGAAGCCTGGCGTGCTGCAGTCCATGGGGTCGCAGAGTTGGACACGACTGAGTGACTGAACTGAAACAATTTCATGTGGTTAATTAGAGTAGCCTGAGGCCAGATGTTGTGTGTGTCACTGAGGGGAAGGAGAGGGGAGTATTTCTGAGCCCTTAACCTCGGTCCCCGGTCAAGTGTGTATCCGTGCCACTGGACATCGAGGTGAGATTGAGGCTCCAGTTCACAAGGCAGGTGAGCGAAAGGCAGGGTGTCTGATTGGACTTGGATGCGCCGCCCCTGAAGCGGCTTCCCTGGGTACCTGTGAGCTGTGCCGGGCCTGTGCCAGCCGAGTCCTCCTCCTGTGTAGTCTCCTCAGGGCACGCTCCTCAGCAGGGCTGGAGGAGGGCTGACGAGCCCGGGTGTCTGAGGTCACCTGGAGGCCAGTGCTTTTTTCCTTTTAGACGTCACTGTGGCCTCTGCCTTAAATCTTTGAGCTCTTCACTGTGATGGTCTGCAAAATAGTGTTTCCCCAGAAAGGTGGTTTCCAGATCAGACTTCAGTGGCAGATTTTTATTTTTTGGCTGCGTCGTGTGTCTTGCAGGACCTTCATTCCCTGACCAGGCACCGGGCCCAGGCAGTAACAGCAAAGAGCTCTGACCACCTGGCCGCCAGGGGACCCCTCAGAGTGCCTTGGTTACACAGACTCTTACCAGTCTTGTCTTCTAGTTTTCTGCTATTTTATTCATAGAACGCTCTTTACCTTCACCTGTATGTGCATAGATCTTTGCCTAAATTTTATTCTGGTTTCTTGTGGGTTTTTTTTTTTTAAACCTTGAATTCTTTATTCAGTATGGAATTTATTTTAGTGTACAGTGAGGGTGGGAATGCGTCTTCTTTCCCCCTAAGTAGACAGTTGTCTCATGCTTTCTTTAGATACCCTACGTTTGGTTATAATGGCCTAGCTTGCAGATGAGAGAGACACTGAGCAGACTGAGTCTAGGTGCCACTGTGTGCTCTCCTGTGATGAAGCAGCAGCAGTTGTGTCCGCGTGATGGTGATCCCAGTGGGAGGTAAGGAGGCTGTTGGGATAAAGGCGTGTGCCTGAGGAGTAGCGTGAGGTATGAGCTGGGGAGATGGACAGTTTGGAGAGTCTTGTTCTTGTAACACAGTATTTGAAACGTTATCTTGTGGATGAGGTAGTGAAGGTATTTTGTGTTTATTGTAGAGGGCAGAGGTTGGCTCAGTGGGTAGAAGTTACAAGGGGAGCTGGTATCAACGTAGCAGGAGGAGTCACTTCCTAACTGAACTCTGGAGCAGCCTGCCACGGACTGTCCAGCAAAGTGCTGAGCTGTAGTCCTGTGTCTGCAGGCCTGGAGGGGTCATTTGTCAGGGGCGTTCCTGACACCTCCGCTCCCGGGAGGGGTGTGCTGAGTCCTGTGTGGGTGCTCTGTGGCCACTGTTCTCAGTGCCTCGCCTGCACCCCCTCCATGCACTGGGGCCTGCAGGGGCCTGCACCCGCTCCATGCACCAGAGCCTGCAGGGGCGGTCTGCCACCCATAGCGCCCAGGAGGGTTGGGCCTTGCCGTGCTGTGGGGAAGGCTCATGGCAGAGCCAGGCCTCCGGCTACCCGCTGCACCGTGAGAACTGTGGGCCCAGGAACATTGGGATTCTATGCTTAATTTTCTTTTAAGAGTTTTTAAAAAACCTGCCTTAAGTGACTGTTTTTGGGGGGTGGGCTGTGTGCGTGCGCGCATGCGTGCATCCACATAACGTTTGTACTCGTTATTCTTGTGTGTGGTAAAACTGTTACAGGAGTGTGTGAGCACGCAGTGCCCTGTGGCTGGTGGTGTTACATATTCCTTAAAGAATTAAAGTTGGGTTTCTTTAAATGGATTTACTTACTTGAGGCATCTCCTTAATTAAAGTGGCCGTTCTTTTCATCTTGTCTCGCTTTTGTTCCTGTAGTAAAGTCTGCCTTGTGTGGTTTTCCTACTTTTATGTAAACACTCTGTTCCCCTTTCTCTTTTTCGTGAACAAGACGGTCCCCCCTTCCCTTTTCAGCTACTGCTACGACCTGAAGAGGTGTGACACTGCCCATCCTTAGAGCCCGACAGGGTTTGGTCTGTACAGACACGACCGAGCAGTTGCTGGCGCGGTGCGTGGCTGTCTGGGGAGAGGCGGGGCACCTGAGGCGGTCGTGGGCTGGAAAGTGAGTGCAGCGTGTCTGTGTGCCCCCAGTGTCCCCCCCGCCCACCCCTGCTCCTGCCGTTAGAGTGCAGGGGTCTCCGAGCCTCCCTCCCGAATCCTGGAACGCCTGTCTGTATTCCCGCCTCCACACTGCTCCCTGGGAATGAGGACTTTGCTTTCACTGTTGTGCCTGAGTCCAGTCCCTGCTTGGTGACTGAAAGTGAAAGTGAAGTCTCAGTCGTGTCCGACTCTGTGACCCCATGGACTGTAGCCTACCAGGCTCCTCTGTCCATGGGATTTTCCAGGCAATAGTACTGGAGTGGATTGCCATTTCCTTCTCCAGGGGATCTTCCCAACCCAGGGATTGAACCTGGGTCTCCCGCATTGTAGATAGACGCTTTACTGTCTGAGCCACCAGGGAACTGAGATCCTGCCAAAAAGCCTGTTCCCTGTGCCCGGCGTCTGTCAGTCCATCCATTCACTGGATGGTCTGTGGGCACAGGAGCTGTCCTGGGTAGTGTGCATCCGGCGGGCCACAGGGTCGAGTCCTCCTGCCTTATAGATGGAGCTCACACCCACGGGGGTATAAGATACGAGAGAACAGAGGTTCTGGCGTCGCAGGTGCTCTGCGGGAGGTCACCCTGACACGATGATTCCGACTTCCATCCCTGTCACTCTCCTGAACAGGCTTTCCTGATGGTCACTGTTTATGGCCTTAAAACAAATGAATTGTGGGGTTTAAAGGCAGACACTGAAAGCTAAGAGATGATAGTAGAAAGAGCCGTTGCTTCGTTTCAGCTGTCGTCACCACTTTGCTGACGTCGTGTTATGCCGTGCCCTTCTTGTTTAATTGTTTACCTTCTCGGCTGTGCTGGGTCTTGGTTGCTGCCAGTTGCCAGGGACCAGCCCCGGCTGATCCAGGGTATTCGAAGGGGAGACAGCGTCGGCGACTATTTATGTATGTATTCATCAAAGATATAAAGAATAATAGAATGAGGATAGCTCAGTAGGAAAATTCAGTGGAGAAAAGAAGCTGAGTAGCTTGGTTTACGCGGAAAATCAATATAACCCGTGACACCAGGTTAGCTCTGACCACAGAGGCCGCAGGCGCCCTCTCGAATAGCGGAAGGTGCCCCACCTTAGACACCTCTAGTGGGTCTTAGAAGCCCAGGCAAATAAATGGTCGCAGAGGATATCTGCGCTCCAGATGGACACTCAGCTGGAAATTGAGGGGAAGAATGACATGGGGAGACCAAGCGTTGGTGAGCAAGGCCCGTAGCTTTATTTTCAACAGGGGCTTATATACCCTAAGTTACACATAGAGGATAATAGGGGATGCAAAGTCAGCAGTCTTTGATCCTTATCAAAAACCAGGATTTCTTTCCTGCAAATTTATCGTATACAAATGGTTTAGGTGATTTACATCATTTTCTGGCCAGAAGGCTTATTGACATTTTATGACTCTTGACAACGACTTATCAACAAAGACTTATTTTCTCAGAGTAATTATTTTAAGGTTTGGCGCCATCTTCCGAAGATAAAATTGCATTCCTATAGGGCGGATGTGTAATGGGTTTACAACAAAGGAAAGAATTTATTACCTTAAGGGTCTAAAGTTACTAACACCGAGGCCACTACTTATTTTTTCTACATACCAACTATATTAATTAATACACATTCAAGGATACAATACAGGGAATGTGAAAACTTGGCAGAAAGCATTGGTTCATCAATGAAATCTTTTACTAGTTTTATTCTGACAGTTTCTAACTCTCTGAGAGGCTCTAAGCTATTTGAACATCTTAAGCTTCCCGTGCCTCTCGAGGCTGGGAGACTGTAAACAATCGTATGCATAGCTGTAGGAGTCCGGGTAAACTTGTCAGGCGAGTTAGAGAGCTATCTGAGGGGTTTGGATTTAAACACTCCTAATTGCCCAGGAACTTTATTAATTGGAGCTGAAAGTTAACTCTTTGTCAGAGAGAGCGAGATGGTGGTAGGGGACAGCCCCCAGTAAAGTCAGAGGTGAGAGCACAAAGCAATAAAGTAGGCAGACTCTGGTTTTTTGGGGGGTAGATGCTCTAGAATATCCAGGGGGACTCCTGAGGCTCGATCCTGCCTTTGCATATGCCGAGCCTCCTTCCTCATGACCTTTGTCACGAGTGGAATGTCTCTCGCCGGCTCCCGGCAGCCAGTGGGTTTTCTCTGGTCGCAGTGTGGGAGCTGTTCCTGCTGCGGCTCCCAGCTCTAGAGCGAGCGCTCAGTCGTGGCTCACGGGCTCAGTTCTGCAGCCTGCGGACGCCGTGTCCCCCACGTTGGCAGGCAGATGCTTCTCCACTAGACCACCAGAGACGTCCCCCCGGAGTCTTCCCAGCACTGGTCATGCCCCGTGTCACCAGGCTGCAGTCAGGCGCAGTCCTCTTGCCGCTCTGATTGCTCTGCATTCCTTTGCTGGTTTCTCTTTTTCTAGCTGTGACTCTTTCTCAAGGTTTTATCTGGCAAATATGTGATGGAATTTACTGACCCTTCTGCATTTCATTAAGGAGAAAACAGCTGGTAAACACTCAGAGGGAAGTTTGCCTCACTGAGGCCGTGTGTCTTGGAAATGCCATGCGGATGTTCTGCTGCTTTTGATGCTTGTCGTTACTCTCATTCCTGTAAAAAAAATTCAGACAGAAGCCAGAAAAGTAATTAATTTGGTCTGCGAAGGAGAAACAGAAACAGTGTAGTGTAGTATTTCAAGGGAACAAGTCATAATGTACTTACTTATTATTCACCTGTAAAAATGCTGATTTAAAAGTCTTCATGTGTGTACTTTACTAGAGGTGTAACATAAATTAAGCCTGTAATGCGATGTCTGACTCTTTTCTTTTTGTGTTCTAGAATGTATGACAACATGTCCACAATGGTGTACATGAAGGAAGACAAGTTGGAGAAGCTCACGCAGGATGAAATTATTTCCAAGACAAAGCAAGTAATCCAGGGGCTGGAAGCTCTGAAGAATGAGCATAATTCCATTTTGCAGAGTTTACTGGAGACACTAAAGTGTTTGAAGAAAGATGACGAAAGTAATCTGGTGGAGGAGAAATCAAACATGATCCGAAAGTCACTGGAGATGTTGGAGCTTGGCCTGAGTGAGGCTCAGGTATGGCCTCATGACGTGACCATGAACTTGCCAATCTGGGAAAATGGAGACTTTGTTTGAAATCGAGGTTTAAACTAGAGGGTAGATACTTATAGAATAATCGAAATCAGCTTATATGTGGGTTATGTATGCTATGAAAATGATGATTGATTTGGGCATCCGATCAGATCAGATCAGATCAGATCAGTCGCTCAGTCATGTCCGACTCTTTGCGACCCCATGAATCGCAGCACGCCAGGCCTTCCTGTCCATCACCAACTCCCGGAGTTCACCCAAACTCAACGTCCATCGAGTCAGTGATGCCATCCAGCCATCTCATCCTCTGTCGTCCCCTTCTCCTCTTGCCCCCAATCTCTCCCAGCATCAGAGTCTTTTCCAATGAGTCAGCTCTTCACATAAGATGGCCAAAGTAGTGGAGTTTCAGCTTTAGCATCATTCCTTCCAAAGAACACCCAGGGCTGATCTCCTTCAGTATGGACTGGTTGGATCTCCTTGCAGTCCAAGGGACTCTCAAGAGTCTTCTCCAACACCACAGTTCAAAAGCATCGATTCTTCGGCGCTCAGCCTTCTTCACTGTCTAACTCTCACATCCATACATGACCATGCCTCAGTTTTAAAAAATAATGTGAAAACAGAGGTAACCCTTTGTGTCAGTTAGGGTTTGATTCGGTGCACAAGAAGCAAAAGCAGCGGCTCAAATGTCAGAGTCGGATGTAGACCACATAACCGTGTGGGCTGTCCCAGATGGCCCTGCTTCCCTTTCCAGGAGCGGGCGGAGATGCCCCTCAGCGACACGGGGGGACATGCAGACGGGCTGCACTCACTTCCAGCCCGCGACTGCCTCAGGTGCCCCGCCTCTCCCCAGAAAGCCATGCCCCACGCCAGCAACTGCTCGGTCGTGTCTGTACAGACCAGACCCCGTCCTAGCCCAGGCTCTAGAGCTGCATGGTTGTTGGGTCCCTGCCCCTGCTGCCCTGCACCCCGGCCCGCCTGTCTCGTGGAACAAGACAGTCCAGCTGCAGCCCCATGACCCAGTCCTGTGACTGTGAAGGGTGCAGGAAGGTCGTGCCTCCCTCTGCTTCCTTGAACTGTGCCTGGCACTCTGCTTACATTTCATTGATTCCACGGGCACATCTAGTTGTGAGGGACGCTGGAGGATGGAGCCTTTCCCCTTAAAGTTCCAGGTTCTTATGCCTAAGGAAGAAGGATGAAAGAGTGTTGGCCAGCAGCTCACTGTGAGTGTGAACCTCCTTTGTCAGGCTGGCAGATACTGGAGTTAAAAGGAAGAGGAGGAAAGAGCCCCCTATCCTAGACTTTGAGGTTTTAGACCTGGGAGGGTAATAAGAAGGCAGGGTAGGTGCACGGACTGCAGAGGACAGACTGACCGAAGCCAGCCTTCCTCCGCAGCCCATGTCCTCCCAGGAGCTTGTCTCTGCCCCAGGCAGGCCCTTCCCTGAGGCCCATCAGTGCACCCCCGGCAGAGCCCAGTGGGCACCTCCGCCTGCGAGTGCATCAGGGCGTCACGGCTCTCACTGTTGGCCACAGAGCCTCCCTCCCTTCCCCTGCAGTGGCGAGGGCGACTTGCCCCGTAACCAGCCCGCTCTGCACATGTGTGTGTGTGTGTACGTGGCGTTTGCTCACGGCAGAGAGTCTCTGAGAAATTCTCTTGGCACCACCTAGATAGAAAATGAAAACACGGCTTCAGTAGAACAGTAGCCGCCTGTCCACTGCTAGTCCGTTAGAGGTGCTTTCAGGTAGAAAAAAACTAATTTTTTTATACATGTTCTGAGCATGTCAATATTCTTTTTTTTTTTTTCAAGAGAGAAGGAAGAGGCGTTTAATTTAGCTGTTGTCTCAGTCAGATCTGGCTGCTAGAACAGAATGCCGTCAGGTCAGGGCTTCAGCAGTGGGCATTTGTTTTCCACAGTTCTGGAGGCTGCAAGTTCGAGGTCAGGGTATCAGCATGGTTGGCTTCTGGTGGGAGCCCTCTTGGTTTCCCGAGGGATGCCTCCTTGCTGTATCTTCAGCAGGCTGGGGAGTGGGGTGGGCAGAGAGGCAGAGGCAGAGAGAGATGAATGTGTAACATTCTTGATCATGCCCTGCATGTGGCTGGTGACTGAGGGTGGAAATAGTAAACAGCAGACTGCTTGTACGTTCTCCGGAGCACGCGTCTGCGAGGGTGAGCTGGAGCTGCAGCCCCAGGGCGCTTGCGGAGGCGGGAGGTAGCGTTTGTTAGGCTGAGCACTGCGGTGCCATCAGCGTCTCTGTCGGTCCAGGTCATGATGGCGCTGTCAAACCACCTGAACGCCGTGGAGTCGGAGAAGCAGAAGCTGCGTGCGCAGGTGCGGCGTCTGTGCCAGGAGAACCAGTGGCTGCGGGATGAGCTGGCCAACACTCAGCAGAAGCTGCAGAAGAGCGAGCAGTCTGTGGCTCAGCTGGAGGAAGAGAAGAAGCATCTGGAATTCATGAATCAGCTGAAAAAGTACGATGACGACATCTCCCCTTCGGTGAGTGGTCCCGCAGGAGCACAGGGTTGGCGGTTGCGCCCTCCCGCCGCCGCGGTTCTTTCCCCTCCAGAGCCTGCGTGTGACACGACCCGGGGCTAAGGGTCCTGAGGCTGAGTCCCTGGGAGAGTCGTACACGTTCTCTTTGGAGTACTTTTCTCATACGTGTTTATTTTGAACAATCGTCAGAAAATGTAAAAGTGCTTGGTAAATACAAAATAAATGCAGAGAGGAGCCATGGCCTTCGGTGAGGGCTGTCCCGGCCTGAGATCTGCTGGGCGCCCCTGGCGCTTGCTGTTGGCTCCCCGCCCAGCCCGCCACTGGACGCGCCATCAACAGTGCCTGTCCAGCCCCCTGTCGTCCGGGCTCGGGATGCCTCTGTGGTTTGTGGGGGATCTTGGCTTTGTCTTTGACACGCCCCCAGTGCCCGTCCAGCCCCCACTGTCCGGGCTCGGGATGCCTCTCTGGTTTGTGGGGGATCTTGGCTTTGTCTTTGAGACGCCCCCACGCCCAGGACACCGCTTGGTCCTTCCGCTCACTCGCTCGTGCGACTGCCTTGGCCTGTCTTGGCGTTCCTGGAGTGTGAGGGTTCCCCAGGGTCTTGGTCCTTTTCTCCTTCTCTTGGTGCTCTCTGGATTTTCATCCCAGTCTCTGTTACTATTGTTTCTGATACAGTTAACTTTTTAGAAGAGTAACCTTTTTTATTTTGGAATGATTTTAGATTCACAGAAAAGTTGCAATGGTCCTGTGAAGAGAATCCCCATATACCCTTCACTCACTTTCCCTGGGTCGGGAAGGTCCCCTGGAGAGGAGATGGCAGCACTCCAGTGTTCTTGCCTGGAGAAACCCACGCACGGAGGAGCCTGGTGGGCTGCGGTCCACGGGCCACAGAGTCGGACGCGCCTGAGCATCTCCACTCTGAGTCTCCTCATGCTGCGCCTGGTATCTCCGCAGCACGTGTCTGAGCTGACTCAGGCCATGTCTGTCTCCAGAGAGCGACAGGCTGCACGGCTCAGACAGCAGATACTTGTTTCTCCTGCTTCTGGAAGCTGGAACTCCGAGACTGAGCAGGGTGACAGCTTTGTTGGAGCCTTGGCGAGGGCCTTCCTCCTGGTGTGTCGTCACATGGCCTCCTGGTTGCTTGTCTCCTCCTGTTGCTGTCACGGCACCGATGTCATCACGGGGCCCCCACCCTCAGGCCTGCCTCTGATCCGTGTTACCCCCAGATATCATCACATTGAGCTTTAGGGCTTCAGCATATCAATTGGGGGGCAGGGACAGACGTTCAGTGCGTAGCAGTGCGTGTGCCCGAAGTGAGAGCATGCCGTTGCCGATCACTGTGGACAGAACTACAGCCTTTGTTTGAGTTCCCCAGTGCTTCATTACGTCCCTTTTCCTCTCTAGGGTCCAGTCCAGGATTTCACACCGTGTTTGGAGATAAGATTTGTTTAACGTCTGTGTAGTTCTAGGCGTGATTACTACGTGATCTGTATACCGTTGAGAGTTGTGCGTTTGTGTCTCCAGTCTGAGCCCGCGTCCCATCTGTTAGAATAGTTTGTGCGTTGCACGAGCAGACCTGCACTTATTCTGTGTCTTAGCTTGGGCTGCGTGCAAAATACCGTGGGCTAGGTGGCTTAAACCACAGACCACGAGTTTGGTCATAGGTCTGGAAGCGGGGAGTCCAAGATGAGGGTGCCCCAGGGCTGGTTGCTGGGTAAGACTCTTCCCCGCTTTCAGACAGCTGCCCTCTGACTGTGCCCTCACACCGTGCGATGGACGCACGGGGCAGGGGAGCTCGCCTGGTGTTTCAGGGCCCAGCACCAGGGTCTCAGCCTCGTGGTGTTTCTAACCGGTTCCCTCCCAGAACCCCGTCTACATGCCGTCACATGGGGTTGCGGCTTCCCCATGATTTGGGCCATGGTTAGTCCAAAGCGCCCTGTTGCATTAGACTTGCTGTACTTCTCTCTTGCATCTCTAAGTCAGGAGCAGCTGATGTTTTGATTTTAAAGACACTCCTGGAGGCTGCTGTGCAAATAAGAATAGTTGATTCACCTGGAAAATGAGGTGACACTGAGCAGCGGAAAGCTGCTGTCTCAGATTCAGAGACATTTAAAACTTTCTAATACTTTCTAATTTGGAAACGTGTCTGGCTTGGAGAAGAGATGCGGTGAGCCAGCCCCGCCTCCCCTTTCAGGGCACGCCCGTGGTACCTTCTCTCCCCATCCCTGCTCCTCCTTGCGCTGCTGGTGCATCTCCCTGGCCTGAGGGCTCTCCTGTTGGGGCCAGGGCCACACCTGGGAGGCTGAGCAGGGTGCCACGCTTCGTCTCCTCTGCAGCCCAGAGTCCACTTTGCTCATGATCTCTGCAGAGTCCTTGGTGGCGTTTCCCACTCGTCCCAGGATCCCGCTCAGGAATGTTGGAAACGTGGTGTGTACCCCTCAGGGTGTCCCCTCCAGAGGAGCCTGGTGTCCTCCTGTGCCAGGGTGATGCCGAGTTCTTACCTGGTTGAACTGCTGTCCGTTCATCCCATCGTCTGATCACTGTCTCTACCTGAGGGTTCCTCTCTGGGCGACCCAGTCACAGGCTGTCACACTGCCCTTAGGGGTCCTGTGTGGTGCTGGGTGGGACCCAGTCACGGGCTGTCACACCGCCCTTAGGGGTCCTGTGTGGTGCTGGGTGTGGAGGGGTTGTCCATCCCACCAGTTCCGCAGTCTTCAGAGATTGGCCATTTTAATCACTTGCTTCCAAGTAAGATAAGAAAGCGCTCCCTGCTCTTTGCACTTCCTGGGGCCCGGTTGGCGACTCAGGCATAGAGGTGCCTTCGTGGTCTGTTTGTGGCTCCAGCCTACACAGGTACTTTGAGTTCAGGCCAGCAGACTTCCCATTGCTCTTTCCTAAACCGATAGATAAAGCAAATTGTGGCTAATCCTTGATTTGATCTGGAAAGAGAACTGTCTTTTTTATTTTTAATTAAAATGAAATTTATGTTAAAGATATCCAGTGCAGCTTTTATAATATTCGTGAAACTAACTGTCCAGGGTTGGTTTCATAGGAGGACAAAGACGCTGATTCCACCAAGGAACCTTTGGATGACCTCTTCCCAAATGATGACGATGACCCCGGTCAAGGAAGTGAGTTGGGAGTGGGGGCTGGTGGGCGGGAGGTGGCCTCTCCTCTTGGGGGTAATTGCTGTTATTAGTGGGCGCTTGCAGCCTGCCTTGCAAGAGCGCGAACATGCACACAGACTGCCTCACAGGTCGCGTGTTCAGCCGGCCCCTAGTAAAGAGGAGTGGGCCGCCATTTCCCCCGGGGTCTGGGTTCTCAGTGTGTGGAGGAGGGGGGTCCTCCTGGGGCCGCGGCAGCCTCGCTTTGCAGTGGGGGTGTGCAGCACCCCCGCCCGACAGGCTGCGAAGGAGGCTCTGGTTGGTGTCCCGTGCGGCCTCCCCGCGTCTGAACTGGCCTCTCTCCGCAGTCCAGCAGCAGCACAGCAGCGCAGCGGCAGCCGCGCAGCAGGGCGGCTACGAGATCCCCGCGCGGCTGCGCACCCTGCACAACCTGGTGATCCAGTACGCCTCGCAGGGCCGCTACGAGGTGGCCGTGCCCCTCTGCAAGCAGGCCCTGGAGGACCTGGAGAAGACCTCGGGCCACGACCACCCTGACGTGGCCACCATGCTCAACATCCTGGCCCTGGTGTACAGGCTAGTAGTCTCGTTTTTTCCTCTTCACTCCACCCAGACAGCGTTTCCAATGAACTTGCCCCGAGAATGTGTTTCTATAACCTGCTCTGAGCTGCTTCTCCAGCCTTACCATCCATTTGTCTTCAAAACAGTCAGGGGTTCAGTTCAGAACACAGAGCTGCTCCCTGGCAGGAACGTCACCCTGTAGAGCGGATGCTGCCTGGGACGCCTGGGCCAGCCTTCTTCCCTCAGGCCACTCTAGACTGCTGGTTATTTTTCCCCACAGTACTTGGTGTACCAGGCTCCCTTGGCCCAGAATAGCCCCCGACGACTCCTGCCTGTCCCCCGACCTCTCTTATCCCCGTCAGCCTTCCTGACTCCAGGGCTCTGTGCGCCCTGTCCCCCAACCTCTCTTATCCCCGTCAGCCTTCCTGACTCCAGGGCTCTGTGTGCCCTGTCCCCCCACCTCTCTGATCCCCGTCAGCCCTCTTTCCTGACTCCAGGGCTCTGTGTGCCCTGTCCCCCCACCTCTCCGATCCCCGTCAGCCCTCCTTCCTGACTCCAGGGCTCCGCACGCCCGTCCCTGTTGGCCCCGTGACCCTCGGCCCCACCTCTCTCATAGCTCCTGCTCTGTGCTTGGCATCCTCATTTGAATTTTGTCATCTCTTCTCCTGGAATCCTGATTCCTTGACGTTAAGGACCAGGTTGTCTCGTTTCTGCCTTGAGTTACGTCCTTGAGCATGTTTCCTAACTCGGAAGCCCTTGGTGAACTCACTGAATGGAGTTCAGTCGTTTGCCTGTGGCCCCGGGCAGTGGTCCACCAGAGCCCTTTGCTGAGCTGAGCTGAAACGGAGCAGGTCGGGTGAGTTGCCCCTGTGGAGGGGGCAGTTACTCCCAGGGCAGGACTGGTTTGCGGTGGCTGCTCCAGCGTGGTGGATTTCAGGGAGCGGCACCTTGTTTCTTCATTAGTTTGATTGTTTACAGGTCAGCAGACATTTTTGAGACCCAAGTGTATGTAAAACTTCAGGCTGGTTCCTGTGAGACTGTACAGATGAATACGTAACACCTGTTCTCAAGGAGAAAGCAGGATACTGAATTGGAAGTCAGGAGAATTCAGTTTGTATCTCTGCTAAGTGGCCACTAGACTGAAGGCGTTGTCCGGAGCCCTTAGCTTTTCTGAGCCTCAGAAGGGTTGCAAGGGTTATGAAAGGTGATGTTACCTGGCAGTGTGAAATAGATAGCATCACCTAAGTGTTTCTAAAGGAGCTTAGAACCTTGTTTAGAGAATAGGCTGGTTACGTTCATGTAATTATAGAAGCAAGGAGACTGTCATCAATAGAATAGTGCAGGCGTCGGGGTTCCATGGCAGCCCAGGGTTTAGTTCTCGGTGCTTCCACTGCCAGGGCCCAAGTTCAGTCCCTGGTCGGGGAACCAAGATCTTGCAAGCCTTGCAGCATGGCCAATAAATAATAAAGTAAAACAACACAGAAGTGCTGATGCGGAGCTGCCTTCTAGTTGGGAGGATTACGGAGGCCTAGTGGAGGGGTGCGAGTGCTTTCTGGGGCCTTGCAGGGTGTGCTGGGGACTTACTCCTGCGTCCCACGGGGCAGAGCAGCGGGAGTGTGGTGGGAGTAGGCCATGGGGCTGCAGGGGAGTGCTTGAACGTGCCTGTGCCCAGCGGCTGGGTCTCAGAAGAGAGTTGTGGGAGAGGGGAGGACAGAGCGGGGTGGGGGCCGGGCCACAGGATCTGCTAGGGTTGGAGCTGGGCACTGAGTGGGGTGCAGACAGGAGCCGGAGGGTCTGTGAAGGGGAGTGAACCATCGAGAGCGAGGGAGTGTTTCCAGCTAATCCTAGATATTTTTATTGTGCGTGAGTTAGGTGAAAACCGCATGTAGAACGTGACTGGGACTGTGGTACGTAGAAGGCGTGGTCACGTAGACGCACTAGGAATTTGATGGCCTCTCCTCTTTCTCCTTGGTCCTGTAGCGTGAGGGTTCACTCATGTCAGCAGCATGTTTGAAACCAGCAGCTGTGTCTGTGTTCACACTGTATTCAGTGCTGAGTCCCAGAGCTGAGCCATGACTCAGTATTTCAGCTTTCTTCTATTAAGGGACATTTAATTTTAAGCTCTTTGGGGGACGGGTATTAATATTATACTGATGAACATGTTTTGGGCAAAAGATTTTGAATTTTTTTCAGTGTGAATTCCTGAGTGGTAAGAGTCTTCACCTTACACGCTTCTTGATACAGATTGCCCAGCTGCTGAGGAAGGTGGTGCCAGCTCACAGTCCCCAACCCTCGCCAGCCTGGGGCGGGGCTGGTTATCGCCTGCTCTTTATTACGGAGACATACAGCTTTGTGTGTTAATCTGTGTTCTGTGATTCTGCATTTTTAGTTGTTTGGGCCTTCTGTGATCCCGCCCACTTCTGTATTGGGATTTATTTTAATGCTGGCAAGGTGTGCATTGGTTTTCATTTGAGTTTGAATGTTTGGATGGGCTTGTGGAATGCGTGCTGAGCCCCGCCCCCTGAATTTCTGACTCAGCGGGTCTGGGGAAGGGCCGGGTTTGTGACTGGTTCCGGCTGTGGTTTGCCGCGCTTGCTCTTGGCGTGACGCCCTTGAGGCTGAGTGACAGTCCCTGGCGTTTTGTGACGGGTCTGTCTTAGAGCAGCGCTCAGTGTGCCTGCTTGGTCTGAGCCATCGCACTCTCGGCACTGGGGGCTGGCTGTGGCTGTATTTAACTGGGTCTGTGTCATACCTGCTGACTTTCACAGAACGTTTGAGTCAGTTTAATATAAGATGTTAATAATATAACATAGTATAAGATGATAATGTAAGTTTAATATAATAGAAAACCTTTACTCCAGGGAGTCAGTGCCCTTTGAGGACCAGCAGCCTCAGCCCTCTCTCCGGGCGGTGCGGGCGGAGCCTTGCTGGGTGGCTGTCCTCGAGCGCTGGAGCGGTGTGCGCGCTCCGTGTCACACAGTGTCACACAGTGCGCGACTGCTTTGCAGCCCTTCGGTCGGTCGGTAGCACTTAAACGCAGGGGGCTGGGCTGGGCCCCAGCTGCTTCCGTCTCCCCACTGTCAGCAGGCCCCTCCGCCCCACCCTGAGCTGCTGCTTTGGCAAATCATTAGCCTCTTAGAGCGGCTCTGTGAGTTACGTCCTTCCTTTGCAGTGGGCTGGTTGAGGCGGCCATGTGGCGCGCCAGGCCGTGCGGCCGGCAGCTGGGTCCGCTCTGCGCCCGCCCTGTCTGCACGGCCACACTTGCCTGTGCGGGGCAGCGGGCACGTGCAGACCCCTCCGCACGCGGGGCGCTATTGTCCCAGCGGTCTAGCTTAGCAGGCCCGACTCCCAGCTCTCCTTGCCAACGTGTCTGTTGAGGAAGTCTTTTCTCTCCTACTGTTAGGGATGTTTTTAATAGTTTTAATAGCTAACTTTTAATTTTTTTTAGTAATTAAAACTTAATTTTTATTTCCTTAGTTCCAGAATTACATTTTAAAAGGTGTAGTGAGCTGTGTGTAAACATATAATTGTGTGTTTTTTAATTTAGAGACCAAAATAAATATAAAGACGCAGCTAACCTACTGAACGATGCCTTGGCCATCCGCGAGAAAACTCTGGGCAAAGATCATCCTGCGGTTTGTATACTGGTTCTTCATCCTTTTTCAAGTTTTACTGTCCCTAATACGTTTTTTTTTACCCAACTCATTTCACTGTTAAACTCAACAGGGAAGATTTAAGAGCTGCCCTCTCACTGGACGGCGCAGGTAGGACTTGCTCGCTCGGAAGCAGTGATGCGCCCTAGGGTGGGGGCTCACACTGAGCGGATCTCAGCGTGCACTCATGTTGTTGATCACCCCCCTCAAATGGATCACGTATGGTGTTTTTGATCCTGGATCAAATTGCATGTCCTTCTGTAAATTTTTTCCTAAAGATTTTGTATTGCCTTTTTATTAAAATCTGGTCACATTTGCATATAGATCTATTTTGGTTGGTTTTGTGGCTTCCAAGTGAAATTCAAAAAAAAAATAATCAAGATCATGTTGATGCTGATTTGTTAATGGTCTGGTGTTACTTTTGGCCCACTGTGGACAGTGATGTTGCTCTCTCACCTCTGAGTGGAGTCACGGTCCTTCATCGGCTGGAGAGCACTTCCGCCACGCACTGGGGGTCGTGTGTGTGTGACGTTTGACGTCCCCTCTGCCGTGGCATTTACCGTTCTTCCTGGTTCCCTCTGTTGGTAGGTGGCAGCAACTCTGAACAACCTCGCAGTGCTTTACGGCAAAAGAGGGAAGTACAAAGAAGCCGAGCCGCTGTGTAAGAGAGCTCTGGAGATCAGAGAGAAGGTGCGCCCAGGATGGTCCTTGTTCCCGAAACGCCGCACTTTATGCTTTTAAATAATTCACTCTACGTTTTGAGATAGGACCGTGGCGATACATCCTCACTGGCCAAGCACCTAAAATGCGCCCTTCAGTCCAGGCTGCAGACCGAGGCGCGGCCGGCGGGCCTGCCTGGGGGTCTGGGGCAGTCAGGGTGCAGAGGGTGGAGCCTTGAGTTCTAGGCTCTCCCAGCCTGAGGCCTAGAGTGGCCTGGAAGTGACTCGGCTGAAGAAGGAATTTCTGAGGCCTGTGAGTGCCAGGCATGGGGCATTTCATTTGCAGTGGGGCATGTGCCTGTCAAGAAGAAAAACATGAAAATTAAATGGTCACCAAATATGCTTATAAAACTTACTGCGATAGCTTTTCTTTTGAGAACCAGAAAATAATTCAGAGCATAGACTGAGTCACTGTCGTGGACGTTTAGTGTTGGTTAGTACAGTGCATAGTGATTAGGTGTTTTTAAAATGGGTCTTGTTCATTTCCACAGTACTCCATATAACTGTGTATTCAAATGTTGCAGACACTGGGCAGGTCCACGTCATCACGTTTTAATTTGTTTGTGTCATTGTTATCAAATGTTATATTATCGAATGTTATTTATCATTGATACTGAGAGATTAATCATTTAATTTTGAGTCATAATGGCAAGTACTTGGGAAAGGGAAAATGAAAAGAAGCTCATTATCAGGTTATACAGGTAAAGTTTCGTCTATGCTGTCATTTGCGTGATGGTTATAAAGAAATAAAGTTTTTATTTTATTTTTTATTTATCCACTCAGGTTTTGAGTGGGCTGGGGTTAAAATCAGGGAGAAGCACACATGTATCCTGTTGTGGATTGTGAAGTCTAGATGATGGTCTGTAGGTTTTTTCGTGTTTATTTGCTCTCATTCACTCACTCATCTGGCAAACATTTATTGAGGACTTGGGAACCCTCACTTGGTTAGAGTTGATGATTTTGAATTAGCCACAGTCCCTTCCCTGGGAGCATGGTCCACCAGGCAGACGTTGGCTTCTGGCCGAGAGCTCAGGGAGAGTGTAGAGCAGCAGCTCCTTCAGGTCCAGGGCTGGGGCTGTGCTGACGTGGCCTCCCGCCGTCAGTTGGTCTGGAGCCGAGTCTTAGGGCTTCCCAGCCAGGGAGAAGAGGGCAGTGCAGAGGGAGGGAGAGGCCGAAGGCCTGTTCAGGTCCTGAGGAGGAGGTTCACTGTTTATTCATCCACCTGTGTGCCAGCACCTTTCTGCTGCTGCTGCTGCTAAGTCGCTTCAGTCGTGTCCGACTCTGTGCGACCCCATAGACGGCAGCCCAGCAGGCTCCCCCGTCCCTGGGATTCTCCAGGCAAGAACACTGGAGTGGGTTGCCATTTCCTTCTCCAATGCATGAAAGTGAAAAGTGAAAGGGAAGTCGCTCAGTCGTGTCCGACTCTTAGCGACCCCATGGACTGCAGCCTACCAGGCTCCTCCGTCCATGGGATTTTCCAGGTAAGAGTACTGGAGTGGGGTGCCTTTGCTTTTTCCGAGCACCTTTCTAGGTGCTGAGATAACATTACACCTAGACACGGAGACAAAGCACTCTGAGGCTTGCATTTTACTAGGGGAGAGTCAGGTGATAAAGAACTAAATTGATGAATAAGGCGGTTTTGAGGAGTGAAACTAGCAAAGAAAGAAAGAACCCAAGTGATGTGCTTGTGAGTTAACTGGGTGGGGACGGACTCGCGGGGCCCTCAAATTGGATGGAAGCAGGTCCCTTCTGAGGGAGCCTGAGACCTGCACGGTGAGTTGTTGGTGGGAGTGGGGAGCTGGGTGGGGCTGGGAGAAGAGGATTGGATGTCTGGGACAGCATGTTTGAGTTTGAAGAGCCTTGCAGTGAAGTTTGAAGTGTGAGGGACCTGGTTTGTGATCACAGAATTTGGTTTTAAAGAGAGGATGTGTAGGATGTTAGCTGAGGAGCTGGAAGTTCCCTTTGAGGCTGTTCTTCACAGGAATGAGTGTAATGCCGTTAGAGTCAGAAAGGGCTGGGTATGAGTCTGGGCATGTTTAGAGCTTGGCAGGCAGATGTAGGTAGCCTTTATAACCAGATGTAGGTAGCCTTTATAAAACGCAGCTTCTTCATCTTCAGAGTGTCCATAGTATTACCTGCCATGTAGGATTATTGTAAGGATTCAAGACGCCAGAGCTTGGGAAGGAAATCAGCACAGTTTCCTCCCTCCCCCAAGAAGACTCAACTAATGCTGGTTAAGTTATTTTTGTGCTGCATGTGTGGATGTTTAAGTATCACAGGCCTGGAAGCAAGGCACAGTCCTCTTGATGTTTAGGAAGAGCCTTCTCGTGGTAGGGTAGGGAGTGGGTTGGATGGTACCCTGTGAAAAAAATAACAAGTGTTTCTAATGCTGTTTTTTATTCCTAGGTTTTGGGAAAGGATCACCCAGATGTTGCCAAGCAGTTAAATAACTTGGCCCTACTATGCCAGAACCAGGGCAAGTATGAAGAAGTGGAATATTATTATCAGAGAGCCCTCGAGATCTACCAGACAAAACTGGGACCTGATGACCCCAATGTGGCCAAAACAAAAAATAACCTGGTATGTTGACAGGTCAGCCCTGTAGATAGTCAGATTCCTTGCTTCCTGAAGCCTCAGCGCTGTTTCATAGTTGAACCTGCAGATAAGAATGTGCTTCCCTGACGTGTGAAGAGTAGTAAGTGCTTTGTTTTATTTTAAGGCTTCCTGCTACCTGAAGCAAGGAAAGTTCAAGCAGGCAGAGACCCTGTACAAAGAGATCCTCACTCGCGCACACGAAAGGGAGTTCGGTTCTGTGGACGGTAAGAGATGCACTTTTGTTTCTAAGCAGGTTAGCTGTAGGATGTG